>NC_139469.1:43550000-43800000 GCF_057233095.1 Heloderma suspectum | reverse complement strand
AACCCTAACCCTAACCCTAACCCTAACCCTAACCCTAACCCTAACCCTAACCCTAACCCTAACCCTAACCCTAACCCTAACCCTAACCCTAACCCTAACCCTAACCCTAACCCTAACCCTAACCCTAACCCTAACCCTAACCCTAACCCTAACCCTAACCCTAACCCTAACCCTAACCCTAACCCTAACCCTAACCCTAACCCTAACCCTAACCCTAACCCTAACCCTAACCCTAACCCTAACCCTAACCCTAACCCTAACCCTAACCCTAACCCTAACCCTAACCCTAACCCTAACCCTAACCCTAACCCTAACCCTAACCCTAACCCTAACCCTAACCCTAACCCTAACCCTAACCCTAACCCTAACCCTAACCCTAACCCTAACCCTAACCCTAACCCTAACCCTAACCCTAACCCTAACCCTAACCCTAACCCTAACCCTAACCCTAACCCTAACCCTAACCCTAACCCTAACCCTAACCCTAACCCTAACCCTAACCCTAACCCTAACCCTAACCCTAACCCTAACCCTAACCCTAACCCTAACCCTAACCCTAACCCTAACCCTAACCCTAACCCTAACCCTAACCCTAACCCTAACCCTAACCCTAACCCTAACCCTAACCCTAACCCTAACCCTAACCCTAACCCTAACCCTAACCCTAACCCTAACCCTAACCCTAACCCTAACCCTAACCCTAACCCTAACCCTAACCCTAACCCTAACCCTAACCCTAACCCTAACCCTAACCCTAACCCTAACCCTAACCCTAACCCTAACCCTAACCCTAACCCTAACCCTAACCCTAACCCTAACCCTAACCCTAACCCTAACCCTAACCCTAACCCTAACCCTAACCCTAACCCTAACCCTAACCCTAACCCTAACCCTAACCCTAACCCTAACCCTAACCCTAACCCTAACCCTAACCCTAACCCTAACCCTAACCCTAACCCTAACCCTAACCCTAACCCTAACCCTAACCCTAACCCTAACCCTAACCCTAACCCTAACCCTAACCCTAACCCTAACCCTAACCCTAACCCTAACCCTAACCCTAACCCTAACCCTAACCCTAACCCTAACCCTAACCCTAACCCTAACCCTAACCCTAACCCTAACCCTAACCCTAACCCTAACCCTAACCCTAACCCTAACCCTAACCCTAACCCTAACCCTAACCCTAACCCTAACCCTAACCCTAACCCTAACCCTAACCCTAACCCTAACCCTAACCCTAACCCTAACCCTAACCCTAACCCTAACCCTAACCCTAACCCTAACCCTAACCCTAACCCTAACCCTAACCCTAACCCTAACCCTAACCCTAACCCTAACCCTAACCCTAACCCTAACCCTAACCCTAACCCTAACCCTAACCCTAACCCTAACCCTAACCCTAACCCTAACCCTAACCCTAACCCTAACCCTAACCCTAACCCTAACCCTAACCCTAACCCTAACCCTAACCCTAACCCTAACCCTAACCCTAACCCTAACCCTAACCCTAACCCTAACCCTAACCCTAACCCTAACCCTAACCCTAACCCTAACCCTAACCCTAACCCTAACCCTAACCCTAACCCTAACCCTAACCCTAACCCTAACCCTAACCCTAACCCTAACCCTAACCCTAACCCTAACCCTAACCCTAACCCTAACCCTAACCCTAACCCTAACCCTAACCCTAACCCTAACCCTAACCCTAACCCTAACCCTAACCCTAACCCTAACCCTAACCCTAACCCTAACCCTAACCCTAACCCTAACCCTAACCCTAACCCTAACCCTAACCCTAACCCTAACCCTAACCCTAACCCTAACCCTAACCCTAACCCTAACCCTAACCCTAACCCTAACCCTAACCCTAACCCTAACCCTAACCCTAACCCTAACCCTAACCCTAACCCTAACCCTAACCCTAACCCTAACCCTAACCCTAACCCTAACCCTAACCCTAACCCTAACCCTAACCCTAACCCTAACCCTAACCCTAACCCTAACCCTAACCCTAACCCTAACCCTAACCCTAACCCTAACCCTAACCCTAACCCTAACCCTAACCCTAACCCTAACCCTAACCCTAACCCTAACCCTAACCCTAACCCTAACCCTAACCCTAACCCTAACCCTAACCCTAACCCTAACCCTAACCCTAACCCTAACCCTAACCCTAACCCTAACCCTAACCCTAACCCTAACCCTAACCCTAACCCTAACCCTAACCCTAACCCTAACCCTAACCCTAACCCTAACCCTAACCCTAACCCTAACCCTAACCCTAACCCTAACCCTAACCCTAACCCTAACCCTAACCCTAACCCTAACCCTAACCCTAACCCTAACCCTAACCCTAACCCTAACCCTAACCCTAACCCTAACCCTAACCCTAACCCTAACCCTAACCCTAACCCTAACCCTAACCCTAACCCTAACCCTAACCCTAACCCTAACCCTAACCCTAACCCTAACCCTAACCCTAACCCTAACCCTAACCCTAACCCTAACCCTAACCCTAACCCTAACCCTAACCCTAACCCTAACCCTAACCCTAACCCTAACCCTAACCCTAACCCTAACCCTAACCCTAACCCTAACCCTAACCCTAACCCTAACCCTAACCCTAACCCTAACCCTAACCCTAACCCTAACCCTAACCCTAACCCTAACCCTAACCCTAACCCTAACCCTAACCCTAACCCTAACCCTAACCCTAACCCTAACCCTAACCCTAACCCTAACCCTAACCCTAACCCTAACCCTAACCCTAACCCTAACCCTAACCCTAACCCTAACCCTAACCCTAACCCTAACCCTAACCCTAACCCTAACCCTAACCCTAACCCTAACCCTAACCCTAACCCTAACCCTAACCCTAACCCTAACCCTAACCCTAACCCTAACCCTAACCCTAACCCTAACCCTAACCCTAACCCTAACCCTAACCCTAACCCTAACCCTAACCCTAACCCTAACCCTAACCCTAACCCTAACCCTAACCCTAACCCTAACCCTAACCCTAACCCTAACCCTAACCCTAACCCTAACCCTAACCCTAACCCTAACCCTAACCCTAACCCTAACCCTAACCCTAACCCTAACCCTAACCCTAACCCTAACCCTAACCCTAACCCTAACCCTAACCCTAACCCTAACCCTAACCCTAACCCTAACCCTAACCCTAACCCTAACCCTAACCCTAACCCTAACCCTAACCCTAACCCTAACCCTAACCCTAACCCTAACCCTAACCCTAACCCTAACCCTAACCCTAACCCTAACCCTAACCCTAACCCTAACCCTAACCCTAACCCTAACCCTAACCCTAACCCTAACCCTAACCCTAACCCTAACCCTAACCCTAACCCTAACCCTAACCCTAACCCTAACCCTAACCCTAACCCTAACCCTAACCCTAACCCTAACCCTAACCCTAACCCTAACCCTAACCCTAACCCTAACCCTAACCCTAACCCTAACCCTAACCCTAACCCTAACCCTAACCCTAACCCTAACCCTAACCCTAACCCTAACCCTAACCCTAACCCTAACCCTAACCCTAACCCTAACCCTAACCCTAACCCTAACCCTAACCCTAACCCTAACCCTAACCCTAACCCTAACCCTAACCCTAACCCTAACCCTAACCCTAACCCTAACCCTAACCCTAACCCTAACCCTAACCCTAACCCTAACCCTAACCCTAACCCTAACCCTAACCCTAACCCTAACCCTAACCCTAACCCTAACCCTAACCCTAACCCTAACCCTAACCCTAACCCTAACCCTAACCCTAACCCTAACCCTAACCCTAACCCTAACCCTAACCCTAACCCTAACCCTAACCCTAACCCTAACCCTAACCCTAACCCTAACCCTAACCCTAACCCTAACCCTAACCCTAACCCTAACCCTAACCCTAACCCTAACCCTAACCCTAACCCTAACCCTAACCCTAACCCTAACCCTAACCCTAACCCTAACCCTAACCCTAACCCTAACCCTAACCCTAACCCTAACCCTAACCCTAACCCTAACCCTAACCCTAACCCTAACCCTAACCCTAACCCTAACCCTAACCCTAACCCTAACCCTAACCCTAACCCTAACCCTAACCCTAACCCTAACCCTAACCCTAACCCTAACCCTAACCCTAACCCTAACCCTAACCCTAACCCTAACCCTAACCCTAACCCTAACCCTAACCCTAACCCTAACCCTAACCCTAACCCTAACCCTAACCCTAACCCTAACCCTAACCCTAACCCTAACCCTAACCCTAACCCTAACCCTAACCCTAACCCTAACCCTAACCCTAACCCTAACCCTAACCCTAACCCTAACCCTAACCCTAACCCTAACCCTAACCCTAACCCTAACCCTAACCCTAACCCTAACCCTAACCCTAACCCTAACCCTAACCCTAACCCTAACCCTAACCCTAACCCTAACCCTAACCCTAACCCTAACCCTAACCCTAACCCTAACCCTAACCCTAACCCTAACCCTAACCCTAACCCTAACCCTAACCCTAACCCTAACCCTAACCCTAACCCTAACCCTAACCCTAACCCTAACCCTAACCCTAACCCTAACCCTAACCCTAACCCTAACCCTAACCCTAACCCTAACCCTAACCCTAACCCTAACCCTAACCCTAACCCTAACCCTAACCCTAACCCTAACCCTAACCCTAACCCTAACCCTAACCCTAACCCTAACCCTAACCCTAACCCTAACCCTAACCCTAACCCTAACCCTAACCCTAACCCTAACCCTAACCCTAACCCTAACCCTAACCCTAACCCTAACCCTAACCCTAACCCTAACCCTAACCCTAACCCTAACCCTAACCCTAACCCTAACCCTAACCCTAACCCTAACCCTAACCCTAACCCTAACCCTAACCCTAACCCTAACCCTAACCCTAACCCTAACCCTAACCCTAACCCTAACCCTAACCCTAACCCTAACCCTAACCCTAACCCTAACCCTAACCCTAACCCTAACCCTAACCCTAACCCTAACCCTAACCCTAACCCTAACCCTAACCCTAACCCTAACCCTAACCCTAACCCTAACCCTAACCCTAACCCTAACCCTAACCCTAACCCTAACCCTAACCCTAACCCTAACCCTAACCCTAACCCTAACCCTAACCCTAACCCTAACCCTAACCCTAACCCTAACCCTAACCCTAACCCTAACCCTAACCCTAACCCTAACCCTAACCCTAACCCTAACCCTAACCCTAACCCTAACCCTAACCCTAACCCTAACCCTAACCCTAACCCTAACCCTAACCCTAACCCTAACCCTAACCCTAACCCTAACCCTAACCCTAACCCTAACCCTAACCCTAACCCTAACCCTAACCCTAACCCTAACCCTAACCCTAACCCTAACCCTAACCCTAACCCTAACCCTAACCCTAACCCTAACCCTAACCCTAACCCTAACCCTAACCCTAACCCTAACCCTAACCCTAACCCTAACCCTAACCCTAACCCTAACCCTAACCCTAACCCTAACCCTAACCCTAACCCTAACCCTAACCCTAACCCTAACCCTAACCCTAACCCTAACCCTAACCCTAACCCTAACCCTAACCCTAACCCTAACCCTAACCCTAACCCTAACCCTAACCCTAACCCTAACCCTAACCCTAACCCTAACCCTAACCCTAACCCTAACCCTAACCCTAACCCTAACCCTAACCCTAACCCTAACCCTAACCCTAACCCTAACCCTAACCCTAACCCTAACCCTAACCCTAACCCTAACCCTAACCCTAACCCTAACCCTAACCCTAACCCTAACCCTAACCCTAACCCTAACCCTAACCCTAACCCTAACCCTAACCCTAACCCTAACCCTAACCCTAACCCTAACCCTAACCCTAACCCTAACCCTAACCCTAACCCTAACCCTAACCCTAACCCTAACCCTAACCCTAACCCTAACCCTAACCCTAACCCTAACCCTAACCCTAACCCTAACCCTAACCCTAACCCTAACCCTAACCCTAACCCTAACCCTAACCCTAACCCTAACCCTAACCCTAACCCTAACCCTAACCCTAACCCTAACCCTAACCCTAACCCTAACCCTAACCCTAACCCTAACCCTAACCCTAACCCTAACCCTAACCCTAACCCTAACCCTAACCCTAACCCTAACCCTAACCCTAACCCTAACCCTAACCCTAACCCTAACCCTAACCCTAACCCTAACCCTAACCCTAACCCTAACCCTAACCCTAACCCTAACCCTAACCCTAACCCTAACCCTAACCCTAACCCTAACCCTAACCCTAACCCTAACCCTAACCCTAACCCTAACCCTAACCCTAACCCTAACCCTAACCCTAACCCTAACCCTAACCCTAACCCTAACCCTAACCCTAACCCTAACCCTAACCCTAACCCTAACCCTAACCCTAACCCTAACCCTAACCCTAACCCTAACCCTAACCCTAACCCTAACCCTAACCCTAACCCTAACCCTAACCCTAACCCTAACCCTAACCCTAACCCTAACCCTAACCCTAACCCTAACCCTAACCCTAACCCTAACCCTAACCCTAACCCTAACCCTAACCCTAACCCTAACCCTAACCCTAACCCTAACCCTAACCCTAACCCTAACCCTAACCCTAACCCTAACCCTAACCCTAACCCTAACCCTAACCCTAACCCTAACCCTAACCCTAACCCTAACCCTAACCCTAACCCTAACCCTAACCCTAACCCTAACCCTAACCCTAACCCTAACCCTAACCCTAACCCTAACCCTAACCCTAACCCTAACCCTAACCCTAACCCTAACCCTAACCCTAACCCTAACCCTAACCCTAACCCTAACCCTAACCCTAACCCTAACCCTAACCCTAACCCTAACCCTAACCCTAACCCTAACCCTAACCCTAACCCTAACCCTAACCCTAACCCTAACCCTAACCCTAACCCTAACCCTAACCCTAACCCTAACCCTAACCCTAACCCTAACCCTAACCCTAACCCTAACCCTAACCCTAACCCTAACCCTAACCCTAACCCTAACCCTAACCCTAACCCTAACCCTAACCCTAACCCTAACCCTAACCCTAACCCTAACCCTAACCCTAACCCTAACCCTAACCCTAACCCTAACCCTAACCCTAACCCTAACCCTAACCCTAACCCTAACCCTAACCCTAACCCTAACCCTAACCCTAACCCTAACCCTAACCCTAACCCTAACCCTAACCCTAACCCTAACCCTAACCCTAACCCTAACCCTAACCCTAACCCTAACCCTAACCCTAACCCTAACCCTAACCCTAACCCTAACCCTAACCCTAACCCTAACCCTAACCCTAACCCTAACCCTAACCCTAACCCTAACCCTAACCCTAACCCTAACCCTAACCCTAACCCTAACCCTAACCCTAACCCTAACCCTAACCCTAACCCTAACCCTAACCCTAACCCTAACCCTAACCCTAACCCTAACCCTAACCCTAACCCTAACCCTAACCCTAACCCTAACCCTAACCCTAACCCTAACCCTAACCCTAACCCTAACCCTAACCCTAACCCTAACCCTAACCCTAACCCTAACCCTAACCCTAACCCTAACCCTAACCCTAACCCTAACCCTAACCCTAACCCTAACCCTAACCCTAACCCTAACCCTAACCCTAACCCTAACCCTAACCCTAACCCTAACCCTAACCCTAACCCTAACCCTAACCCTAACCCTAACCCTAACCCTAACCCTAACCCTAACCCTAACCCTAACCCTAACCCTAACCCTAACCCTAACCCTAACCCTAACCCTAACCCTAACCCTAACCCTAACCCTAACCCTAACCCTAACCCTAACCCTAACCCTAACCCTAACCCTAACCCTAACCCTAACCCTAACCCTAACCCTAACCCTAACCCTAACCCTAACCCTAACCCTAACCCTAACCCTAACCCTAACCCTAACCCTAACCCTAACCCTAACCCTAACCCTAACCCTAACCCTAACCCTAACCCTAACCCTAACCCTAACCCTAACCCTAACCCTAACCCTAACCCTAACCCTAACCCTAACCCTAACCCTAACCCTAACCCTAACCCTAACCCTAACCCTAACCCTAACCCTAACCCTAACCCTAACCCTAACCCTAACCCTAACCCTAACCCTAACCCTAACCCTAACCCTAACCCTAACCCTAACCCTAACCCTAACCCTAACCCTAACCCTAACCCTAACCCTAACCCTAACCCTAACCCTAACCCTAACCCTAACCCTAACCCTAACCCTAACCCTAACCCTAACCCTAACCCTAACCCTAACCCTAACCCTAACCCTAACCCTAACCCTAACCCTAACCCTAACCCTAACCCTAACCCTAACCCTAACCCTAACCCTAACCCTAACCCTAACCCTAACCCTAACCCTAACCCTAACCCTAACCCTAACCCTAACCCTAACCCTAACCCTAACCCTAACCCTAACCCTAACCCTAACCCTAACCCTAACCCTAACCCTAACCCTAACCCTAACCCTAACCCTAACCCTAACCCTAACCCTAACCCTAACCCTAACCCTAACCCTAACCCTAACCCTAACCCTAACCCTAACCCTAACCCTAACCCTAACCCTAACCCTAACCCTAACCCTAACCCTAACCCTAACCCTAACCCTAACCCTAACCCTAACCCTAACCCTAACCCTAACCCTAACCCTAACCCTAACCCTAACCCTAACCCTAACCCTAACCCTAACCCTAACCCTAACCCTAACCCTAACCCTAACCCTAACCCTAACCCTAACCCTAACCCTAACCCTAACCCTAACCCTAACCCTAACCCTAACCCTAACCCTAACCCTAACCCTAACCCTAACCCTAACCCTAACCCTAACCCTAACCCTAACCCTAACCCTAACCCTAACCCTAACCCTAACCCTAACCCTAACCCTAACCCTAACCCTAACCCTAACCCTAACCCTAACCCTAACCCTAACCCTAACCCTAACCCTAACCCTAACCCTAACCCTAACCCTAACCCTAACCCTAACCCTAACCCTAACCCTAACCCTAACCCTAACCCTAACCCTAACCCTAACCCTAACCCTAACCCTAACCCTAACCCTAACCCTAACCCTAACCCTAACCCTAACCCTAACCCTAACCCTAACCCTAACCCTAACCCTAACCCTAACCCTAACCCTAACCCTAACCCTAACCCTAACCCTAACCCTAACCCTAACCCTAACCCTAACCCTAACCCTAACCCTAACCCTAACCCTAACCCTAACCCTAACCCTAACCCTAACCCTAACCCTAACCCTAACCCTAACCCTAACCCTAACCCTAACCCTAACCCTAACCCTAACCCTAACCCTAACCCTAACCCTAACCCTAACCCTAACCCTAACCCTAACCCTAACCCTAACCCTAACCCTAACCCTAACCCTAACCCTAACCCTAACCCTAACCCTAACCCTAACCCTAACCCTAACCCTAACCCTAACCCTAACCCTAACCCTAACCCTAACCCTAACCCTAACCCTAACCCTAACCCTAACCCTAACCCTAACCCTAACCCTAACCCTAACCCTAACCCTAACCCTAACCCTAACCCTAACCCTAACCCTAACCCTAACCCTAACCCTAACCCTAACCCTAACCCTAACCCTAACCCTAACCCTAACCCTAACCCTAACCCTAACCCTAACCCTAACCCTAACCCTAACCCTAACCCTAACCCTAACCCTAACCCTAACCCTAACCCTAACCCTAACCCTAACCCTAACCCTAACCCTAACCCTAACCCTAACCCTAACCCTAACCCTAACCCTAACCCTAACCCTAACCCTAACCCTAACCCTAACCCTAACCCTAACCCTAACCCTAACCCTAACCCTAACCCTAACCCTAACCCTAACCCTAACCCTAACCCTAACCCTAACCCTAACCCTAACCCTAACCCTAACCCTAACCCTAACCCTAACCCTAACCCTAACCCTAACCCTAACCCTAACCCTAACCCTAACCCTAACCCTAACCCTAACCCTAACCCTAACCCTAACCCTAACCCTAACCCTAACCCTAACCCTAACCCTAACCCTAACCCTAACCCTAACCCTAACCCTAACCCTAACCCTAACCCTAACCCTAACCCTAACCCTAACCCTAACCCTAACCCTAACCCTAACCCTAACCCTAACCCTAACCCTAACCCTAACCCTAACCCTAACCCTAACCCTAACCCTAACCCTAACCCTAACCCTAACCCTAACCCTAACCCTAACCCTAACCCTAACCCTAACCCTAACCCTAACCCTAACCCTAACCCTAACCCTAACCCTAACCCTAACCCTAACCCTAACCCTAACCCTAACCCTAACCCTAACCCTAACCCTAACCCTAACCCTAACCCTAACCCTAACCCTAACCCTAACCCTAACCCTAACCCTAACCCTAACCCTAACCCTAACCCTAACCCTAACCCTAACCCTAACCCTAACCCTAACCCTAACCCTAACCCTAACCCTAACCCTAACCCTAACCCTAACCCTAACCCTAACCCTAACCCTAACCCTAACCCTAACCCTAACCCTAACCCTAACCCTAACCCTAACCCTAACCCTAACCCTAACCCTAACCCTAACCCTAACCCTAACCCTAACCCTAACCCTAACCCTAACCCTAACCCTAACCCTAACCCTAACCCTAACCCTAACCCTAACCCTAACCCTAACCCTAACCCTAACCCTAACCCTAACCCTAACCCTAACCCTAACCCTAACCCTAACCCTAACCCTAACCCTAACCCTAACCCTAACCCTAACCCTAACCCTAACCCTAACCCTAACCCTAACCCTAACCCTAACCCTAACCCTAACCCTAACCCTAACCCTAACCCTAACCCTAACCCTAACCCTAACCCTAACCCTAACCCTAACCCTAACCCTAACCCTAACCCTAACCCTAACCCTAACCCTAACCCTAACCCTAACCCTAACCCTAACCCTAACCCTAACCCTAACCCTAACCCTAACCCTAACCCTAACCCTAACCCTAACCCTAACCCTAACCCTAACCCTAACCCTAACCCTAACCCTAACCCTAACCCTAACCCTAACCCTAACCCTAACCCTAACCCTAACCCTAACCCTAACCCTAACCCTAACCCTAACCCTAACCCTAACCCTAACCCTAACCCTAACCCTAACCCTAACCCTAACCCTAACCCTAACCCTAACCCTAACCCTAACCCTAACCCTAACCCTAACCCTAACCCTAACCCTAACCCTAACCCTAACCCTAACCCTAACCCTAACCCTAACCCTAACCCTAACCCTAACCCTAACCCTAACCCTAACCCTAACCCTAACCCTAACCCTAACCCTAACCCTAACCCTAACCCTAACCCTAACCCTAACCCTAACCCTAACCCTAACCCTAACCCTAACCCTAACCCTAACCCTAACCCTAACCCTAACCCTAACCCTAACCCTAACCCTAACCCTAACCCTAACCCTAACCCTAACCCTAACCCTAACCCTAACCCTAACCCTAACCCTAACCCTAACCCTAACCCTAACCCTAACCCTAACCCTAACCCTAACCCTAACCCTAACCCTAACCCTAACCCTAACCCTAACCCTAACCCTAACCCTAACCCTAACCCTAACCCTAACCCTAACCCTAACCCTAACCCTAACCCTAACCCTAACCCTAACCCTAACCCTAACCCTAACCCTAACCCTAACCCTAACCCTAACCCTAACCCTAACCCTAACCCTAACCCTAACCCTAACCCTAACCCTAACCCTAACCCTAACCCTAACCCTAACCCTAACCCTAACCCTAACCCTAACCCTAACCCTAACCCTAACCCTAACCCTAACCCTAACCCTAACCCTAACCCTAACCCTAACCCTAACCCTAACCCTAACCCTAACCCTAACCCTAACCCTAACCCTAACCCTAACCCTAACCCTAACCCTAACCCTAACCCTAACCCTAACCCTAACCCTAACCCTAACCCTAACCCTAACCCTAACCCTAACCCTAACCCTAACCCTAACCCTAACCCTAACCCTAACCCTAACCCTAACCCTAACCCTAACCCTAACCCTAACCCTAACCCTAACCCTAACCCTAACCCTAACCCTAACCCTAACCCTAACCCTAACCCTAACCCTAACCCTAACCCTAACCCTAACCCTAACCCTAACCCTAACCCTAACCCTAACCCTAACCCTAACCCTAACCCTAACCCTAACCCTAACCCTAACCCTAACCCTAACCCTAACCCTAACCCTAACCCTAACCCTAACCCTAACCCTAACCCTAACCCTAACCCTAACCCTAACCCTAACCCTAACCCTAACCCTAACCCTAACCCTAACCCTAACCCTAACCCTAACCCTAACCCTAACCCTAACCCTAACCCTAACCCTAACCCTAACCCTAACCCTAACCCTAACCCTAACCCTAACCCTAACCCTAACCCTAACCCTAACCCTAACCCTAACCCTAACCCTAACCCTAACCCTAACCCTAACCCTAACCCTAACCCTAACCCTAACCCTAACCCTAACCCTAACCCTAACCCTAACCCTAACCCTAACCCTAACCCTAACCCTAACCCTAACCCTAACCCTAACCCTAACCCTAACCCTAACCCTAACCCTAACCCTAACCCTAACCCTAACCCTAACCCTAACCCTAACCCTAACCCTAACCCTAACCCTAACCCTAACCCTAACCCTAACCCTAACCCTAACCCTAACCCTAACCCTAACCCTAACCCTAACCCTAACCCTAACCCTAACCCTAACCCTAACCCTAACCCTAACCCTAACCCTAACCCTAACCCTAACCCTAACCCTAACCCTAACCCTAACCCTAACCCTAACCCTAACCCTAACCCTAACCCTAACCCTAACCCTAACCCTAACCCTAACCCTAACCCTAACCCTAACCCTAACCCTAACCCTAACCCTAACCCTAACCCTAACCCTAACCCTAACCCTAACCCTAACCCTAACCCTAACCCTAACCCTAACCCTAACCCTAACCCTAACCCTAACCCTAACCCTAACCCTAACCCTAACCCTAACCCTAACCCTAACCCTAACCCTAACCCTAACCCTAACCCTAACCCTAACCCTAACCCTAACCCTAACCCTAACCCTAACCCTAACCCTAACCCTAACCCTAACCCTAACCCTAACCCTAACCCTAACCCTAACCCTAACCCTAACCCTAACCCTAACCCTAACCCTAACCCTAACCCTAACCCTAACCCTAACCCTAACCCTAACCCTAACCCTAACCCTAACCCTAACCCTAACCCTAACCCTAACCCTAACCCTAACCCTAACCCTAACCCTAACCCTAACCCTAACCCTAACCCTAACCCTAACCCTAACCCTAACCCTAACCCTAACCCTAACCCTAACCCTAACCCTAACCCTAACCCTAACCCTAACCCTAACCCTAACCCTAACCCTAACCCTAACCCTAACCCTAACCCTAACCCTAACCCTAACCCTAACCCTAACCCTAACCCTAACCCTAACCCTAACCCTAACCCTAACCCTAACCCTAACCCTAACCCTAACCCTAACCCTAACCCTAACCCTAACCCTAACCCTAACCCTAACCCTAACCCTAACCCTAACCCTAACCCTAACCCTAACCCTAACCCTAACCCTAACCCTAACCCTAACCCTAACCCTAACCCTAACCCTAACCCTAACCCTAACCCTAACCCTAACCCTAACCCTAACCCTAACCCTAACCCTAACCCTAACCCTAACCCTAACCCTAACCCTAACCCTAACCCTAACCCTAACCCTAACCCTAACCCTAACCCTAACCCTAACCCTAACCCTAACCCTAACCCTAACCCTAACCCTAACCCTAACCCTAACCCTAACCCTAACCCTAACCCTAACCCTAACCCTAACCCTAACCCTAACCCTAACCCTAACCCTAACCCTAACCCTAACCCTAACCCTAACCCTAACCCTAACCCTAACCCTAACCCTAACCCTAACCCTAACCCTAACCCTAACCCTAACCCTAACCCTAACCCTAACCCTAACCCTAACCCTAACCCTAACCCTAACCCTAACCCTAACCCTAACCCTAACCCTAACCCTAACCCTAACCCTAACCCTAACCCTAACCCTAACCCTAACCCTAACCCTAACCCTAACCCTAACCCTAACCCTAACCCTAACCCTAACCCTAACCCTAACCCTAACCCTAACCCTAACCCTAACCCTAACCCTAACCCTAACCCTAACCCTAACCCTAACCCTAACCCTAACCCTAACCCTAACCCTAACCCTAACCCTAACCCTAACCCTAACCCTAACCCTAACCCTAACCCTAACCCTAACCCTAACCCTAACCCTAACCCTAACCCTAACCCTAACCCTAACCCTAACCCTAACCCTAACCCTAACCCTAACCCTAACCCTAACCCTAACCCTAACCCTAACCCTAACCCTAACCCTAACCCTAACCCTAACCCTAACCCTAACCCTAACCCTAACCCTAACCCTAACCCTAACCCTAACCCTAACCCTAACCCTAACCCTAACCCTAACCCTAACCCTAACCCTAACCCTAACCCTAACCCTAACCCTAACCCTAACCCTAACCCTAACCCTAACCCTAACCCTAACCCTAACCCTAACCCTAACCCTAACCCTAACCCTAACCCTAACCCTAACCCTAACCCTAACCCTAACCCTAACCCTAACCCTAACCCTAACCCTAACCCTAACCCTAACCCTAACCCTAACCCTAACCCTAACCCTAACCCTAACCCTAACCCTAACCCTAACCCTAACCCTAACCCTAACCCTAACCCTAACCCTAACCCTAACCCTAACCCTAACCCTAACCCTAACCCTAACCCTAACCCTAACCCTAACCCTAACCCTAACCCTAACCCTAACCCTAACCCTAACCCTAACCCTAACCCTAACCCTAACCCTAACCCTAACCCTAACCCTAACCCTAACCCTAACCCTAACCCTAACCCTAACCCTAACCCTAACCCTAACCCTAACCCTAACCCTAACCCTAACCCTAACCCTAACCCTAACCCTAACCCTAACCCTAACCCTAACCCTAACCCTAACCCTAACCCTAACCCTAACCCTAACCCTAACCCTAACCCTAACCCTAACCCTAACCCTAACCCTAACCCTAACCCTAACCCTAACCCTAACCCTAACCCTAACCCTAACCCTAACCCTAACCCTAACCCTAACCCTAACCCTAACCCTAACCCTAACCCTAACCCTAACCCTAACCCTAACCCTAACCCTAACCCTAACCCTAACCCTAACCCTAACCCTAACCCTAACCCTAACCCTAACCCTAACCCTAACCCTAACCCTAACCCTAACCCTAACCCTAACCCTAACCCTAACCCTAACCCTAACCCTAACCCTAACCCTAACCCTAACCCTAACCCTAACCCTAACCCTAACCCTAACCCTAACCCTAACCCTAACCCTAACCCTAACCCTAACCCTAACCCTAACCCTAACCCTAACCCTAACCCTAACCCTAACCCTAACCCTAACCCTAACCCTAACCCTAACCCTAACCCTAACCCTAACCCTAACCCTAACCCTAACCCTAACCCTAACCCTAACCCTAACCCTAACCCTAACCCTAACCCTAACCCTAACCCTAACCCTAACCCTAACCCTAACCCTAACCCTAACCCTAACCCTAACCCTAACCCTAACCCTAACCCTAACCCTAACCCTAACCCTAACCCTAACCCTAACCCTAACCCTAACCCTAACCCTAACCCTAACCCTAACCCTAACCCTAACCCTAACCCTAACCCTAACCCTAACCCTAACCCTAACCCTAACCCTAACCCTAACCCTAACCCTAACCCTAACCCTAACCCTAACCCTAACCCTAACCCTAACCCTAACCCTAACCCTAACCCTAACCCTAACCCTAACCCTAACCCTAACCCTAACCCTAACCCTAACCCTAACCCTAACCCTAACCCTAACCCTAACCCTAACCCTAACCCTAACCCTAACCCTAACCCTAACCCTAACCCTAACCCTAACCCTAACCCTAACCCTAACCCTAACCCTAACCCTAACCCTAACCCTAACCCTAACCCTAACCCTAACCCTAACCCTAACCCTAACCCTAACCCTAACCCTAACCCTAACCCTAACCCTAACCCTAACCCTAACCCTAACCCTAACCCTAACCCTAACCCTAACCCTAACCCTAACCCTAACCCTAACCCTAACCCTAACCCTAACCCTAACCCTAACCCTAACCCTAACCCTAACCCTAACCCTAACCCTAACCCTAACCCTAACCCTAACCCTAACCCTAACCCTAACCCTAACCCTAACCCTAACCCTAACCCTAACCCTAACCCTAACCCTAACCCTAACCCTAACCCTAACCCTAACCCTAACCCTAACCCTAACCCTAACCCTAACCCTAACCCTAACCCTAACCCTAACCCTAACCCTAACCCTAACCCTAACCCTAACCCTAACCCTAACCCTAACCCTAACCCTAACCCTAACCCTAACCCTAACCCTAACCCTAACCCTAACCCTAACCCTAACCCTAACCCTAACCCTAACCCTAACCCTAACCCTAACCCTAACCCTAACCCTAACCCTAACCCTAACCCTAACCCTAACCCTAACCCTAACCCTAACCCTAACCCTAACCCTAACCCTAACCCTAACCCTAACCCTAACCCTAACCCTAACCCTAACCCTAACCCTAACCCTAACCCTAACCCTAACCCTAACCCTAACCCTAACCCTAACCCTAACCCTAACCCTAACCCTAACCCTAACCCTAACCCTAACCCTAACCCTAACCCTAACCCTAACCCTAACCCTAACCCTAACCCTAACCCTAACCCTAACCCTAACCCTAACCCTAACCCTAACCCTAACCCTAACCCTAACCCTAACCCTAACCCTAACCCTAACCCTAACCCTAACCCTAACCCTAACCCTAACCCTAACCCTAACCCTAACCCTAACCCTAACCCTAACCCTAACCCTAACCCTAACCCTAACCCTAACCCTAACCCTAACCCTAACCCTAACCCTAACCCTAACCCTAACCCTAACCCTAACCCTAACCCTAACCCTAACCCTAACCCTAACCCTAACCCTAACCCTAACCCTAACCCTAACCCTAACCCTAACCCTAACCCTAACCCTAACCCTAACCCTAACCCTAACCCTAACCCTAACCCTAACCCTAACCCTAACCCTAACCCTAACCCTAACCCTAACCCTAACCCTAACCCTAACCCTAACCCTAACCCTAACCCTAACCCTAACCCTAACCCTAACCCTAACCCTAACCCTAACCCTAACCCTAACCCTAACCCTAACCCTAACCCTAACCCTAACCCTAACCCTAACCCTAACCCTAACCCTAACCCTAACCCTAACCCTAACCCTAACCCTAACCCTAACCCTAACCCTAACCCTAACCCTAACCCTAACCCTAACCCTAACCCTAACCCTAACCCTAACCCTAACCCTAACCCTAACCCTAACCCTAACCCTAACCCTAACCCTAACCCTAACCCTAACCCTAACCCTAACCCTAACCCTAACCCTAACCCTAACCCTAACCCTAACCCTAACCCTAACCCTAACCCTAACCCTAACCCTAACCCTAACCCTAACCCTAACCCTAACCCTAACCCTAACCCTAACCCTAACCCTAACCCTAACCCTAACCCTAACCCTAACCCTAACCCTAACCCTAACCCTAACCCTAACCCTAACCCTAACCCTAACCCTAACCCTAACCCTAACCCTAACCCTAACCCTAACCCTAACCCTAACCCTAACCCTAACCCTAACCCTAACCCTAACCCTAACCCTAACCCTAACCCTAACCCTAACCCTAACCCTAACCCTAACCCTAACCCTAACCCTAACCCTAACCCTAACCCTAACCCTAACCCTAACCCTAACCCTAACCCTAACCCTAACCCTAACCCTAACCCTAACCCTAACCCTAACCCTAACCCTAACCCTAACCCTAACCCTAACCCTAACCCTAACCCTAACCCTAACCCTAACCCTAACCCTAACCCTAACCCTAACCCTAACCCTAACCCTAACCCTAACCCTAACCCTAACCCTAACCCTAACCCTAACCCTAACCCTAACCCTAACCCTAACCCTAACCCTAACCCTAACCCTAACCCTAACCCTAACCCTAACCCTAACCCTAACCCTAACCCTAACCCTAACCCTAACCCTAACCCTAACCCTAACCCTAACCCTAACCCTAACCCTAACCCTAACCCTAACCCTAACCCTAACCCTAACCCTAACCCTAACCCTAACCCTAACCCTAACCCTAACCCTAACCCTAACCCTAACCCTAACCCTAACCCTAACCCTAACCCTAACCCTAACCCTAACCCTAACCCTAACCCTAACCCTAACCCTAACCCTAACCCTAACCCTAACCCTAACCCTAACCCTAACCCTAACCCTAACCCTAACCCTAACCCTAACCCTAACCCTAACCCTAACCCTAACCCTAACCCTAACCCTAACCCTAACCCTAACCCTAACCCTAACCCTAACCCTAACCCTAACCCTAACCCTAACCCTAACCCTAACCCTAACCCTAACCCTAACCCTAACCCTAACCCTAACCCTAACCCTAACCCTAACCCTAACCCTAACCCTAACCCTAACCCTAACCCTAACCCTAACCCTAACCCTAACCCTAACCCTAACCCTAACCCTAACCCTAACCCTAACCCTAACCCTAACCCTAACCCTAACCCTAACCCTAACCCTAACCCTAACCCTAACCCTAACCCTAACCCTAACCCTAACCCTAACCCTAACCCTAACCCTAACCCTAACCCTAACCCTAACCCTAACCCTAACCCTAACCCTAACCCTAACCCTAACCCTAACCCTAACCCTAACCCTAACCCTAACCCTAACCCTAACCCTAACCCTAACCCTAACCCTAACCCTAACCCTAACCCTAACCCTAACCCTAACCCTAACCCTAACCCTAACCCTAACCCTAACCCTAACCCTAACCCTAACCCTAACCCTAACCCTAACCCTAACCCTAACCCTAACCCTAACCCTAACCCTAACCCTAACCCTAACCCTAACCCTAACCCTAACCCTAACCCTAACCCTAACCCTAACCCTAACCCTAACCCTAACCCTAACCCTAACCCTAACCCTAACCCTAACCCTAACCCTAACCCTAACCCTAACCCTAACCCTAACCCTAACCCTAACCCTAACCCTAACCCTAACCCTAACCCTAACCCTAACCCTAACCCTAACCCTAACCCTAACCCTAACCCTAACCCTAACCCTAACCCTAACCCTAACCCTAACCCTAACCCTAACCCTAACCCTAACCCTAACCCTAACCCTAACCCTAACCCTAACCCTAACCCTAACCCTAACCCTAACCCTAACCCTAACCCTAACCCTAACCCTAACCCTAACCCTAACCCTAACCCTAACCCTAACCCTAACCCTAACCCTAACCCTAACCCTAACCCTAACCCTAACCCTAACCCTAACCCTAACCCTAACCCTAACCCTAACCCTAACCCTAACCCTAACCCTAACCCTAACCCTAACCCTAACCCTAACCCTAACCCTAACCCTAACCCTAACCCTAACCCTAACCCTAACCCTAACCCTAACCCTAACCCTAACCCTAACCCTAACCCTAACCCTAACCCTAACCCTAACCCTAACCCTAACCCTAACCCTAACCCTAACCCTAACCCTAACCCTAACCCTAACCCTAACCCTAACCCTAACCCTAACCCTAACCCTAACCCTAACCCTAACCCTAACCCTAACCCTAACCCTAACCCTAACCCTAACCCTAACCCTAACCCTAACCCTAACCCTAACCCTAACCCTAACCCTAACCCTAACCCTAACCCTAACCCTAACCCTAACCCTAACCCTAACCCTAACCCTAACCCTAACCCTAACCCTAACCCTAACCCTAACCCTAACCCTAACCCTAACCCTAACCCTAACCCTAACCCTAACCCTAACCCTAACCCTAACCCTAACCCTAACCCTAACCCTAACCCTAACCCTAACCCTAACCCTAACCCTAACCCTAACCCTAACCCTAACCCTAACCCTAACCCTAACCCTAACCCTAACCCTAACCCTAACCCTAACCCTAACCCTAACCCTAACCCTAACCCTAACCCTAACCCTAACCCTAACCCTAACCCTAACCCTAACCCTAACCCTAACCCTAACCCTAACCCTAACCCTAACCCTAACCCTAACCCTAACCCTAACCCTAACCCTAACCCTAACCCTAACCCTAACCCTAACCCTAACCCTAACCCTAACCCTAACCCTAACCCTAACCCTAACCCTAACCCTAACCCTAACCCTAACCCTAACCCTAACCCTAACCCTAACCCTAACCCTAACCCTAACCCTAACCCTAACCCTAACCCTAACCCTAACCCTAACCCTAACCCTAACCCTAACCCTAACCCTAACCCTAACCCTAACCCTAACCCTAACCCTAACCCTAACCCTAACCCTAACCCTAACCCTAACCCTAACCCTAACCCTAACCCTAACCCTAACCCTAACCCTAACCCTAACCCTAACCCTAACCCTAACCCTAACCCTAACCCTAACCCTAACCCTAACCCTAACCCTAACCCTAACCCTAACCCTAACCCTAACCCTAACCCTAACCCTAACCCTAACCCTAACCCTAACCCTAACCCTAACCCTAACCCTAACCCTAACCCTAACCCTAACCCTAACCCTAACCCTAACCCTAACCCTAACCCTAACCCTAACCCTAACCCTAACCCTAACCCTAACCCTAACCCTAACCCTAACCCTAACCCTAACCCTAACCCTAACCCTAACCCTAACCCTAACCCTAACCCTAACCCTAACCCTAACCCTAACCCTAACCCTAACCCTAACCCTAACCCTAACCCTAACCCTAACCCTAACCCTAACCCTAACCCTAACCCTAACCCTAACCCTAACCCTAACCCTAACCCTAACCCTAACCCTAACCCTAACCCTAACCCTAACCCTAACCCTAACCCTAACCCTAACCCTAACCCTAACCCTAACCCTAACCCTAACCCTAACCCTAACCCTAACCCTAACCCTAACCCTAACCCTAACCCTAACCCTAACCCTAACCCTAACCCTAACCCTAACCCTAACCCTAACCCTAACCCTAACCCTAACCCTAACCCTAACCCTAACCCTAACCCTAACCCTAACCCTAACCCTAACCCTAACCCTAACCCTAACCCTAACCCTAACCCTAACCCTAACCCTAACCCTAACCCTAACCCTAACCCTAACCCTAACCCTAACCCTAACCCTAACCCTAACCCTAACCCTAACCCTAACCCTAACCCTAACCCTAACCCTAACCCTAACCCTAACCCTAACCCTAACCCTAACCCTAACCCTAACCCTAACCCTAACCCTAACCCTAACCCTAACCCTAACCCTAACCCTAACCCTAACCCTAACCCTAACCCTAACCCTAACCCTAACCCTAACCCTAACCCTAACCCTAACCCTAACCCTAACCCTAACCCTAACCCTAACCCTAACCCTAACCCTAACCCTAACCCTAACCCTAACCCTAACCCTAACCCTAACCCTAACCCTAACCCTAACCCTAACCCTAACCCTAACCCTAACCCTAACCCTAACCCTAACCCTAACCCTAACCCTAACCCTAACCCTAACCCTAACCCTAACCCTAACCCTAACCCTAACCCTAACCCTAACCCTAACCCTAACCCTAACCCTAACCCTAACCCTAACCCTAACCCTAACCCTAACCCTAACCCTAACCCTAACCCTAACCCTAACCCTAACCCTAACCCTAACCCTAACCCTAACCCTAACCCTAACCCTAACCCTAACCCTAACCCTAACCCTAACCCTAACCCTAACCCTAACCCTAACCCTAACCCTAACCCTAACCCTAACCCTAACCCTAACCCTAACCCTAACCCTAACCCTAACCCTAACCCTAACCCTAACCCTAACCCTAACCCTAACCCTAACCCTAACCCTAACCCTAACCCTAACCCTAACCCTAACCCTAACCCTAACCCTAACCCTAACCCTAACCCTAACCCTAACCCTAACCCTAACCCTAACCCTAACCCTAACCCTAACCCTAACCCTAACCCTAACCCTAACCCTAACCCTAACCCTAACCCTAACCCTAACCCTAACCCTAACCCTAACCCTAACCCTAACCCTAACCCTAACCCTAACCCTAACCCTAACCCTAACCCTAACCCTAACCCTAACCCTAACCCTAACCCTAACCCTAACCCTAACCCTAACCCTAACCCTAACCCTAACCCTAACCCTAACCCTAACCCTAACCCTAACCCTAACCCTAACCCTAACCCTAACCCTAACCCTAACCCTAACCCTAACCCTAACCCTAACCCTAACCCTAACCCTAACCCTAACCCTAACCCTAACCCTAACCCTAACCCTAACCCTAACCCTAACCCTAACCCTAACCCTAACCCTAACCCTAACCCTAACCCTAACCCTAACCCTAACCCTAACCCTAACCCTAACCCTAACCCTAACCCTAACCCTAACCCTAACCCTAACCCTAACCCTAACCCTAACCCTAACCCTAACCCTAACCCTAACCCTAACCCTAACCCTAACCCTAACCCTAACCCTAACCCTAACCCTAACCCTAACCCTAACCCTAACCCTAACCCTAACCCTAACCCTAACCCTAACCCTAACCCTAACCCTAACCCTAACCCTAACCCTAACCCTAACCCTAACCCTAACCCTAACCCTAACCCTAACCCTAACCCTAACCCTAACCCTAACCCTAACCCTAACCCTAACCCTAACCCTAACCCTAACCCTAACCCTAACCCTAACCCTAACCCTAACCCTAACCCTAACCCTAACCCTAACCCTAACCCTAACCCTAACCCTAACCCTAACCCTAACCCTAACCCTAACCCTAACCCTAACCCTAACCCTAACCCTAACCCTAACCCTAACCCTAACCCTAACCCTAACCCTAACCCTAACCCTAACCCTAACCCTAACCCTAACCCTAACCCTAACCCTAACCCTAACCCTAACCCTAACCCTAACCCTAACCCTAACCCTAACCCTAACCCTAACCCTAACCCTAACCCTAACCCTAACCCTAACCCTAACCCTAACCCTAACCCTAACCCTAACCCTAACCCTAACCCTAACCCTAACCCTAACCCTAACCCTAACCCTAACCCTAACCCTAACCCTAACCCTAACCCTAACCCTAACCCTAACCCTAACCCTAACCCTAACCCTAACCCTAACCCTAACCCTAACCCTAACCCTAACCCTAACCCTAACCCTAACCCTAACCCTAACCCTAACCCTAACCCTAACCCTAACCCTAACCCTAACCCTAACCCTAACCCTAACCCTAACCCTAACCCTAACCCTAACCCTAACCCTAACCCTAACCCTAACCCTAACCCTAACCCTAACCCTAACCCTAACCCTAACCCTAACCCTAACCCTAACCCTAACCCTAACCCTAACCCTAACCCTAACCCTAACCCTAACCCTAACCCTAACCCTAACCCTAACCCTAACCCTAACCCTAACCCTAACCCTAACCCTAACCCTAACCCTAACCCTAACCCTAACCCTAACCCTAACCCTAACCCTAACCCTAACCCTAACCCTAACCCTAACCCTAACCCTAACCCTAACCCTAACCCTAACCCTAACCCTAACCCTAACCCTAACCCTAACCCTAACCCTAACCCTAACCCTAACCCTAACCCTAACCCTAACCCTAACCCTAACCCTAACCCTAACCCTAACCCTAACCCTAACCCTAACCCTAACCCTAACCCTAACCCTAACCCTAACCCTAACCCTAACCCTAACCCTAACCCTAACCCTAACCCTAACCCTAACCCTAACCCTAACCCTAACCCTAACCCTAACCCTAACCCTAACCCTAACCCTAACCCTAACCCTAACCCTAACCCTAACCCTAACCCTAACCCTAACCCTAACCCTAACCCTAACCCTAACCCTAACCCTAACCCTAACCCTAACCCTAACCCTAACCCTAACCCTAACCCTAACCCTAACCCTAACCCTAACCCTAACCCTAACCCTAACCCTAACCCTAACCCTAACCCTAACCCTAACCCTAACCCTAACCCTAACCCTAACCCTAACCCTAACCCTAACCCTAACCCTAACCCTAACCCTAACCCTAACCCTAACCCTAACCCTAACCCTAACCCTAACCCTAACCCTAACCCTAACCCTAACCCTAACCCTAACCCTAACCCTAACCCTAACCCTAACCCTAACCCTAACCCTAACCCTAACCCTAACCCTAACCCTAACCCTAACCCTAACCCTAACCCTAACCCTAACCCTAACCCTAACCCTAACCCTAACCCTAACCCTAACCCTAACCCTAACCCTAACCCTAACCCTAACCCTAACCCTAACCCTAACCCTAACCCTAACCCTAACCCTAACCCTAACCCTAACCCTAACCCTAACCCTAACCCTAACCCTAACCCTAACCCTAACCCTAACCCTAACCCTAACCCTAACCCTAACCCTAACCCTAACCCTAACCCTAACCCTAACCCTAACCCTAACCCTAACCCTAACCCTAACCCTAACCCTAACCCTAACCCTAACCCTAACCCTAACCCTAACCCTAACCCTAACCCTAACCCTAACCCTAACCCTAACCCTAACCCTAACCCTAACCCTAACCCTAACCCTAACCCTAACCCTAACCCTAACCCTAACCCTAACCCTAACCCTAACCCTAACCCTAACCCTAACCCTAACCCTAACCCTAACCCTAACCCTAACCCTAACCCTAACCCTAACCCTAACCCTAACCCTAACCCTAACCCTAACCCTAACCCTAACCCTAACCCTAACCCTAACCCTAACCCTAACCCTAACCCTAACCCTAACCCTAACCCTAACCCTAACCCTAACCCTAACCCTAACCCTAACCCTAACCCTAACCCTAACCCTAACCCTAACCCTAACCCTAACCCTAACCCTAACCCTAACCCTAACCCTAACCCTAACCCTAACCCTAACCCTAACCCTAACCCTAACCCTAACCCTAACCCTAACCCTAACCCTAACCCTAACCCTAACCCTAACCCTAACCCTAACCCTAACCCTAACCCTAACCCTAACCCTAACCCTAACCCTAACCCTAACCCTAACCCTAACCCTAACCCTAACCCTAACCCTAACCCTAACCCTAACCCTAACCCTAACCCTAACCCTAACCCTAACCCTAACCCTAACCCTAACCCTAACCCTAACCCTAACCCTAACCCTAACCCTAACCCTAACCCTAACCCTAACCCTAACCCTAACCCTAACCCTAACCCTAACCCTAACCCTAACCCTAACCCTAACCCTAACCCTAACCCTAACCCTAACCCTAACCCTAACCCTAACCCTAACCCTAACCCTAACCCTAACCCTAACCCTAACCCTAACCCTAACCCTAACCCTAACCCTAACCCTAACCCTAACCCTAACCCTAACCCTAACCCTAACCCTAACCCTAACCCTAACCCTAACCCTAACCCTAACCCTAACCCTAACCCTAACCCTAACCCTAACCCTAACCCTAACCCTAACCCTAACCCTAACCCTAACCCTAACCCTAACCCTAACCCTAACCCTAACCCTAACCCTAACCCTAACCCTAACCCTAACCCTAACCCTAACCCTAACCCTAACCCTAACCCTAACCCTAACCCTAACCCTAACCCTAACCCTAACCCTAACCCTAACCCTAACCCTAACCCTAACCCTAACCCTAACCCTAACCCTAACCCTAACCCTAACCCTAACCCTAACCCTAACCCTAACCCTAACCCTAACCCTAACCCTAACCCTAACCCTAACCCTAACCCTAACCCTAACCCTAACCCTAACCCTAACCCTAACCCTAACCCTAACCCTAACCCTAACCCTAACCCTAACCCTAACCCTAACCCTAACCCTAACCCTAACCCTAACCCTAACCCTAACCCTAACCCTAACCCTAACCCTAACCCTAACCCTAACCCTAACCCTAACCCTAACCCTAACCCTAACCCTAACCCTAACCCTAACCCTAACCCTAACCCTAACCCTAACCCTAACCCTAACCCTAACCCTAACCCTAACCCTAACCCTAACCCTAACCCTAACCCTAACCCTAACCCTAACCCTAACCCTAACCCTAACCCTAACCCTAACCCTAACCCTAACCCTAACCCTAACCCTAACCCTAACCCTAACCCTAACCCTAACCCTAACCCTAACCCTAACCCTAACCCTAACCCTAACCCTAACCCTAACCCTAACCCTAACCCTAACCCTAACCCTAACCCTAACCCTAACCCTAACCCTAACCCTAACCCTAACCCTAACCCTAACCCTAACCCTAACCCTAACCCTAACCCTAACCCTAACCCTAACCCTAACCCTAACCCTAACCCTAACCCTAACCCTAACCCTAACCCTAACCCTAACCCTAACCCTAACCCTAACCCTAACCCTAACCCTAACCCTAACCCTAACCCTAACCCTAACCCTAACCCTAACCCTAACCCTAACCCTAACCCTAACCCTAACCCTAACCCTAACCCTAACCCTAACCCTAACCCTAACCCTAACCCTAACCCTAACCCTAACCCTAACCCTAACCCTAACCCTAACCCTAACCCTAACCCTAACCCTAACCCTAACCCTAACCCTAACCCTAACCCTAACCCTAACCCTAACCCTAACCCTAACCCTAACCCTAACCCTAACCCTAACCCTAACCCTAACCCTAACCCTAACCCTAACCCTAACCCTAACCCTAACCCTAACCCTAACCCTAACCCTAACCCTAACCCTAACCCTAACCCTAACCCTAACCCTAACCCTAACCCTAACCCTAACCCTAACCCTAACCCTAACCCTAACCCTAACCCTAACCCTAACCCTAACCCTAACCCTAACCCTAACCCTAACCCTAACCCTAACCCTAACCCTAACCCTAACCCTAACCCTAACCCTAACCCTAACCCTAACCCTAACCCTAACCCTAACCCTAACCCTAACCCTAACCCTAACCCTAACCCTAACCCTAACCCTAACCCTAACCCTAACCCTAACCCTAACCCTAACCCTAACCCTAACCCTAACCCTAACCCTAACCCTAACCCTAACCCTAACCCTAACCCTAACCCTAACCCTAACCCTAACCCTAACCCTAACCCTAACCCTAACCCTAACCCTAACCCTAACCCTAACCCTAACCCTAACCCTAACCCTAACCCTAACCCTAACCCTAACCCTAACCCTAACCCTAACCCTAACCCTAACCCTAACCCTAACCCTAACCCTAACCCTAACCCTAACCCTAACCCTAACCCTAACCCTAACCCTAACCCTAACCCTAACCCTAACCCTAACCCTAACCCTAACCCTAACCCTAACCCTAACCCTAACCCTAACCCTAACCCTAACCCTAACCCTAACCCTAACCCTAACCCTAACCCTAACCCTAACCCTAACCCTAACCCTAACCCTAACCCTAACCCTAACCCTAACCCTAACCCTAACCCTAACCCTAACCCTAACCCTAACCCTAACCCTAACCCTAACCCTAACCCTAACCCTAACCCTAACCCTAACCCTAACCCTAACCCTAACCCTAACCCTAACCCTAACCCTAACCCTAACCCTAACCCTAACCCTAACCCTAACCCTAACCCTAACCCTAACCCTAACCCTAACCCTAACCCTAACCCTAACCCTAACCCTAACCCTAACCCTAACCCTAACCCTAACCCTAACCCTAACCCTAACCCTAACCCTAACCCTAACCCTAACCCTAACCCTAACCCTAACCCTAACCCTAACCCTAACCCTAACCCTAACCCTAACCCTAACCCTAACCCTAACCCTAACCCTAACCCTAACCCTAACCCTAACCCTAACCCTAACCCTAACCCTAACCCTAACCCTAACCCTAACCCTAACCCTAACCCTAACCCTAACCCTAACCCTAACCCTAACCCTAACCCTAACCCTAACCCTAACCCTAACCCTAACCCTAACCCTAACCCTAACCCTAACCCTAACCCTAACCCTAACCCTAACCCTAACCCTAACCCTAACCCTAACCCTAACCCTAACCCTAACCCTAACCCTAACCCTAACCCTAACCCTAACCCTAACCCTAACCCTAACCCTAACCCTAACCCTAACCCTAACCCTAACCCTAACCCTAACCCTAACCCTAACCCTAACCCTAACCCTAACCCTAACCCTAACCCTAACCCTAACCCTAACCCTAACCCTAACCCTAACCCTAACCCTAACCCTAACCCTAACCCTAACCCTAACCCTAACCCTAACCCTAACCCTAACCCTAACCCTAACCCTAACCCTAACCCTAACCCTAACCCTAACCCTAACCCTAACCCTAACCCTAACCCTAACCCTAACCCTAACCCTAACCCTAACCCTAACCCTAACCCTAACCCTAACCCTAACCCTAACCCTAACCCTAACCCTAACCCTAACCCTAACCCTAACCCTAACCCTAACCCTAACCCTAACCCTAACCCTAACCCTAACCCTAACCCTAACCCTAACCCTAACCCTAACCCTAACCCTAACCCTAACCCTAACCCTAACCCTAACCCTAACCCTAACCCTAACCCTAACCCTAACCCTAACCCTAACCCTAACCCTAACCCTAACCCTAACCCTAACCCTAACCCTAACCCTAACCCTAACCCTAACCCTAACCCTAACCCTAACCCTAACCCTAACCCTAACCCTAACCCTAACCCTAACCCTAACCCTAACCCTAACCCTAACCCTAACCCTAACCCTAACCCTAACCCTAACCCTAACCCTAACCCTAACCCTAACCCTAACCCTAACCCTAACCCTAACCCTAACCCTAACCCTAACCCTAACCCTAACCCTAACCCTAACCCTAACCCTAACCCTAACCCTAACCCTAACCCTAACCCTAACCCTAACCCTAACCCTAACCCTAACCCTAACCCTAACCCTAACCCTAACCCTAACCCTAACCCTAACCCTAACCCTAACCCTAACCCTAACCCTAACCCTAACCCTAACCCTAACCCTAACCCTAACCCTAACCCTAACCCTAACCCTAACCCTAACCCTAACCCTAACCCTAACCCTAACCCTAACCCTAACCCTAACCCTAACCCTAACCCTAACCCTAACCCTAACCCTAACCCTAACCCTAACCCTAACCCTAACCCTAACCCTAACCCTAACCCTAACCCTAACCCTAACCCTAACCCTAACCCTAACCCTAACCCTAACCCTAACCCTAACCCTAACCCTAACCCTAACCCTAACCCTAACCCTAACCCTAACCCTAACCCTAACCCTAACCCTAACCCTAACCCTAACCCTAACCCTAACCCTAACCCTAACCCTAACCCTAACCCTAACCCTAACCCTAACCCTAACCCTAACCCTAACCCTAACCCTAACCCTAACCCTAACCCTAACCCTAACCCTAACCCTAACCCTAACCCTAACCCTAACCCTAACCCTAACCCTAACCCTAACCCTAACCCTAACCCTAACCCTAACCCTAACCCTAACCCTAACCCTAACCCTAACCCTAACCCTAACCCTAACCCTAACCCTAACCCTAACCCTAACCCTAACCCTAACCCTAACCCTAACCCTAACCCTAACCCTAACCCTAACCCTAACCCTAACCCTAACCCTAACCCTAACCCTAACCCTAACCCTAACCCTAACCCTAACCCTAACCCTAACCCTAACCCTAACCCTAACCCTAACCCTAACCCTAACCCTAACCCTAACCCTAACCCTAACCCTAACCCTAACCCTAACCCTAACCCTAACCCTAACCCTAACCCTAACCCTAACCCTAACCCTAACCCTAACCCTAACCCTAACCCTAACCCTAACCCTAACCCTAACCCTAACCCTAACCCTAACCCTAACCCTAACCCTAACCCTAACCCTAACCCTAACCCTAACCCTAACCCTAACCCTAACCCTAACCCTAACCCTAACCCTAACCCTAACCCTAACCCTAACCCTAACCCTAACCCTAACCCTAACCCTAACCCTAACCCTAACCCTAACCCTAACCCTAACCCTAACCCTAACCCTAACCCTAACCCTAACCCTAACCCTAACCCTAACCCTAACCCTAACCCTAACCCTAACCCTAACCCTAACCCTAACCCTAACCCTAACCCTAACCCTAACCCTAACCCTAACCCTAACCCTAACCCTAACCCTAACCCTAACCCTAACCCTAACCCTAACCCTAACCCTAACCCTAACCCTAACCCTAACCCTAACCCTAACCCTAACCCTAACCCTAACCCTAACCCTAACCCTAACCCTAACCCTAACCCTAACCCTAACCCTAACCCTAACCCTAACCCTAACCCTAACCCTAACCCTAACCCTAACCCTAACCCTAACCCTAACCCTAACCCTAACCCTAACCCTAACCCTAACCCTAACCCTAACCCTAACCCTAACCCTAACCCTAACCCTAACCCTAACCCTAACCCTAACCCTAACCCTAACCCTAACCCTAACCCTAACCCTAACCCTAACCCTAACCCTAACCCTAACCCTAACCCTAACCCTAACCCTAACCCTAACCCTAACCCTAACCCTAACCCTAACCCTAACCCTAACCCTAACCCTAACCCTAACCCTAACCCTAACCCTAACCCTAACCCTAACCCTAACCCTAACCCTAACCCTAACCCTAACCCTAACCCTAACCCTAACCCTAACCCTAACCCTAACCCTAACCCTAACCCTAACCCTAACCCTAACCCTAACCCTAACCCTAACCCTAACCCTAACCCTAACCCTAACCCTAACCCTAACCCTAACCCTAACCCTAACCCTAACCCTAACCCTAACCCTAACCCTAACCCTAACCCTAACCCTAACCCTAACCCTAACCCTAACCCTAACCCTAACCCTAACCCTAACCCTAACCCTAACCCTAACCCTAACCCTAACCCTAACCCTAACCCTAACCCTAACCCTAACCCTAACCCTAACCCTAACCCTAACCCTAACCCTAACCCTAACCCTAACCCTAACCCTAACCCTAACCCTAACCCTAACCCTAACCCTAACCCTAACCCTAACCCTAACCCTAACCCTAACCCTAACCCTAACCCTAACCCTAACCCTAACCCTAACCCTAACCCTAACCCTAACCCTAACCCTAACCCTAACCCTAACCCTAACCCTAACCCTAACCCTAACCCTAACCCTAACCCTAACCCTAACCCTAACCCTAACCCTAACCCTAACCCTAACCCTAACCCTAACCCTAACCCTAACCCTAACCCTAACCCTAACCCTAACCCTAACCCTAACCCTAACCCTAACCCTAACCCTAACCCTAACCCTAACCCTAACCCTAACCCTAACCCTAACCCTAACCCTAACCCTAACCCTAACCCTAACCCTAACCCTAACCCTAACCCTAACCCTAACCCTAACCCTAACCCTAACCCTAACCCTAACCCTAACCCTAACCCTAACCCTAACCCTAACCCTAACCCTAACCCTAACCCTAACCCTAACCCTAACCCTAACCCTAACCCTAACCCTAACCCTAACCCTAACCCTAACCCTAACCCTAACCCTAACCCTAACCCTAACCCTAACCCTAACCCTAACCCTAACCCTAACCCTAACCCTAACCCTAACCCTAACCCTAACCCTAACCCTAACCCTAACCCTAACCCTAACCCTAACCCTAACCCTAACCCTAACCCTAACCCTAACCCTAACCCTAACCCTAACCCTAACCCTAACCCTAACCCTAACCCTAACCCTAACCCTAACCCTAACCCTAACCCTAACCCTAACCCTAACCCTAACCCTAACCCTAACCCTAACCCTAACCCTAACCCTAACCCTAACCCTAACCCTAACCCTAACCCTAACCCTAACCCTAACCCTAACCCTAACCCTAACCCTAACCCTAACCCTAACCCTAACCCTAACCCTAACCCTAACCCTAACCCTAACCCTAACCCTAACCCTAACCCTAACCCTAACCCTAACCCTAACCCTAACCCTAACCCTAACCCTAACCCTAACCCTAACCCTAACCCTAACCCTAACCCTAACCCTAACCCTAACCCTAACCCTAACCCTAACCCTAACCCTAACCCTAACCCTAACCCTAACCCTAACCCTAACCCTAACCCTAACCCTAACCCTAACCCTAACCCTAACCCTAACCCTAACCCTAACCCTAACCCTAACCCTAACCCTAACCCTAACCCTAACCCTAACCCTAACCCTAACCCTAACCCTAACCCTAACCCTAACCCTAACCCTAACCCTAACCCTAACCCTAACCCTAACCCTAACCCTAACCCTAACCCTAACCCTAACCCTAACCCTAACCCTAACCCTAACCCTAACCCTAACCCTAACCCTAACCCTAACCCTAACCCTAACCCTAACCCTAACCCTAACCCTAACCCTAACCCTAACCCTAACCCTAACCCTAACCCTAACCCTAACCCTAACCCTAACCCTAACCCTAACCCTAACCCTAACCCTAACCCTAACCCTAACCCTAACCCTAACCCTAACCCTAACCCTAACCCTAACCCTAACCCTAACCCTAACCCTAACCCTAACCCTAACCCTAACCCTAACCCTAACCCTAACCCTAACCCTAACCCTAACCCTAACCCTAACCCTAACCCTAACCCTAACCCTAACCCTAACCCTAACCCTAACCCTAACCCTAACCCTAACCCTAACCCTAACCCTAACCCTAACCCTAACCCTAACCCTAACCCTAACCCTAACCCTAACCCTAACCCTAACCCTAACCCTAACCCTAACCCTAACCCTAACCCTAACCCTAACCCTAACCCTAACCCTAACCCTAACCCTAACCCTAACCCTAACCCTAACCCTAACCCTAACCCTAACCCTAACCCTAACCCTAACCCTAACCCTAACCCTAACCCTAACCCTAACCCTAACCCTAACCCTAACCCTAACCCTAACCCTAACCCTAACCCTAACCCTAACCCTAACCCTAACCCTAACCCTAACCCTAACCCTAACCCTAACCCTAACCCTAACCCTAACCCTAACCCTAACCCTAACCCTAACCCTAACCCTAACCCTAACCCTAACCCTAACCCTAACCCTAACCCTAACCCTAACCCTAACCCTAACCCTAACCCTAACCCTAACCCTAACCCTAACCCTAACCCTAACCCTAACCCTAACCCTAACCCTAACCCTAACCCTAACCCTAACCCTAACCCTAACCCTAACCCTAACCCTAACCCTAACCCTAACCCTAACCCTAACCCTAACCCTAACCCTAACCCTAACCCTAACCCTAACCCTAACCCTAACCCTAACCCTAACCCTAACCCTAACCCTAACCCTAACCCTAACCCTAACCCTAACCCTAACCCTAACCCTAACCCTAACCCTAACCCTAACCCTAACCCTAACCCTAACCCTAACCCTAACCCTAACCCTAACCCTAACCCTAACCCTAACCCTAACCCTAACCCTAACCCTAACCCTAACCCTAACCCTAACCCTAACCCTAACCCTAACCCTAACCCTAACCCTAACCCTAACCCTAACCCTAACCCTAACCCTAACCCTAACCCTAACCCTAACCCTAACCCTAACCCTAACCCTAACCCTAACCCTAACCCTAACCCTAACCCTAACCCTAACCCTAACCCTAACCCTAACCCTAACCCTAACCCTAACCCTAACCCTAACCCTAACCCTAACCCTAACCCTAACCCTAACCCTAACCCTAACCCTAACCCTAACCCTAACCCTAACCCTAACCCTAACCCTAACCCTAACCCTAACCCTAACCCTAACCCTAACCCTAACCCTAACCCTAACCCTAACCCTAACCCTAACCCTAACCCTAACCCTAACCCTAACCCTAACCCTAACCCTAACCCTAACCCTAACCCTAACCCTAACCCTAACCCTAACCCTAACCCTAACCCTAACCCTAACCCTAACCCTAACCCTAACCCTAACCCTAACCCTAACCCTAACCCTAACCCTAACCCTAACCCTAACCCTAACCCTAACCCTAACCCTAACCCTAACCCTAACCCTAACCCTAACCCTAACCCTAACCCTAACCCTAACCCTAACCCTAACCCTAACCCTAACCCTAACCCTAACCCTAACCCTAACCCTAACCCTAACCCTAACCCTAACCCTAACCCTAACCCTAACCCTAACCCTAACCCTAACCCTAACCCTAACCCTAACCCTAACCCTAACCCTAACCCTAACCCTAACCCTAACCCTAACCCTAACCCTAACCCTAACCCTAACCCTAACCCTAACCCTAACCCTAACCCTAACCCTAACCCTAACCCTAACCCTAACCCTAACCCTAACCCTAACCCTAACCCTAACCCTAACCCTAACCCTAACCCTAACCCTAACCCTAACCCTAACCCTAACCCTAACCCTAACCCTAACCCTAACCCTAACCCTAACCCTAACCCTAACCCTAACCCTAACCCTAACCCTAACCCTAACCCTAACCCTAACCCTAACCCTAACCCTAACCCTAACCCTAACCCTAACCCTAACCCTAACCCTAACCCTAACCCTAACCCTAACCCTAACCCTAACCCTAACCCTAACCCTAACCCTAACCCTAACCCTAACCCTAACCCTAACCCTAACCCTAACCCTAACCCTAACCCTAACCCTAACCCTAACCCTAACCCTAACCCTAACCCTAACCCTAACCCTAACCCTAACCCTAACCCTAACCCTAACCCTAACCCTAACCCTAACCCTAACCCTAACCCTAACCCTAACCCTAACCCTAACCCTAACCCTAACCCTAACCCTAACCCTAACCCTAACCCTAACCCTAACCCTAACCCTAACCCTAACCCTAACCCTAACCCTAACCCTAACCCTAACCCTAACCCTAACCCTAACCCTAACCCTAACCCTAACCCTAACCCTAACCCTAACCCTAACCCTAACCCTAACCCTAACCCTAACCCTAACCCTAACCCTAACCCTAACCCTAACCCTAACCCTAACCCTAACCCTAACCCTAACCCTAACCCTAACCCTAACCCTAACCCTAACCCTAACCCTAACCCTAACCCTAACCCTAACCCTAACCCTAACCCTAACCCTAACCCTAACCCTAACCCTAACCCTAACCCTAACCCTAACCCTAACCCTAACCCTAACCCTAACCCTAACCCTAACCCTAACCCTAACCCTAACCCTAACCCTAACCCTAACCCTAACCCTAACCCTAACCCTAACCCTAACCCTAACCCTAACCCTAACCCTAACCCTAACCCTAACCCTAACCCTAACCCTAACCCTAACCCTAACCCTAACCCTAACCCTAACCCTAACCCTAACCCTAACCCTAACCCTAACCCTAACCCTAACCCTAACCCTAACCCTAACCCTAACCCTAACCCTAACCCTAACCCTAACCCTAACCCTAACCCTAACCCTAACCCTAACCCTAACCCTAACCCTAACCCTAACCCTAACCCTAACCCTAACCCTAACCCTAACCCTAACCCTAACCCTAACCCTAACCCTAACCCTAACCCTAACCCTAACCCTAACCCTAACCCTAACCCTAACCCTAACCCTAACCCTAACCCTAACCCTAACCCTAACCCTAACCCTAACCCTAACCCTAACCCTAACCCTAACCCTAACCCTAACCCTAACCCTAACCCTAACCCTAACCCTAACCCTAACCCTAACCCTAACCCTAACCCTAACCCTAACCCTAACCCTAACCCTAACCCTAACCCTAACCCTAACCCTAACCCTAACCCTAACCCTAACCCTAACCCTAACCCTAACCCTAACCCTAACCCTAACCCTAACCCTAACCCTAACCCTAACCCTAACCCTAACCCTAACCCTAACCCTAACCCTAACCCTAACCCTAACCCTAACCCTAACCCTAACCCTAACCCTAACCCTAACCCTAACCCTAACCCTAACCCTAACCCTAACCCTAACCCTAACCCTAACCCTAACCCTAACCCTAACCCTAACCCTAACCCTAACCCTAACCCTAACCCTAACCCTAACCCTAACCCTAACCCTAACCCTAACCCTAACCCTAACCCTAACCCTAACCCTAACCCTAACCCTAACCCTAACCCTAACCCTAACCCTAACCCTAACCCTAACCCTAACCCTAACCCTAACCCTAACCCTAACCCTAACCCTAACCCTAACCCTAACCCTAACCCTAACCCTAACCCTAACCCTAACCCTAACCCTAACCCTAACCCTAACCCTAACCCTAACCCTAACCCTAACCCTAACCCTAACCCTAACCCTAACCCTAACCCTAACCCTAACCCTAACCCTAACCCTAACCCTAACCCTAACCCTAACCCTAACCCTAACCCTAACCCTAACCCTAACCCTAACCCTAACCCTAACCCTAACCCTAACCCTAACCCTAACCCTAACCCTAACCCTAACCCTAACCCTAACCCTAACCCTAACCCTAACCCTAACCCTAACCCTAACCCTAACCCTAACCCTAACCCTAACCCTAACCCTAACCCTAACCCTAACCCTAACCCTAACCCTAACCCTAACCCTAACCCTAACCCTAACCCTAACCCTAACCCTAACCCTAACCCTAACCCTAACCCTAACCCTAACCCTAACCCTAACCCTAACCCTAACCCTAACCCTAACCCTAACCCTAACCCTAACCCTAACCCTAACCCTAACCCTAACCCTAACCCTAACCCTAACCCTAACCCTAACCCTAACCCTAACCCTAACCCTAACCCTAACCCTAACCCTAACCCTAACCCTAACCCTAACCCTAACCCTAACCCTAACCCTAACCCTAACCCTAACCCTAACCCTAACCCTAACCCTAACCCTAACCCTAACCCTAACCCTAACCCTAACCCTAACCCTAACCCTAACCCTAACCCTAACCCTAACCCTAACCCTAACCCTAACCCTAACCCTAACCCTAACCCTAACCCTAACCCTAACCCTAACCCTAACCCTAACCCTAACCCTAACCCTAACCCTAACCCTAACCCTAACCCTAACCCTAACCCTAACCCTAACCCTAACCCTAACCCTAACCCTAACCCTAACCCTAACCCTAACCCTAACCCTAACCCTAACCCTAACCCTAACCCTAACCCTAACCCTAACCCTAACCCTAACCCTAACCCTAACCCTAACCCTAACCCTAACCCTAACCCTAACCCTAACCCTAACCCTAACCCTAACCCTAACCCTAACCCTAACCCTAACCCTAACCCTAACCCTAACCCTAACCCTAACCCTAACCCTAACCCTAACCCTAACCCTAACCCTAACCCTAACCCTAACCCTAACCCTAACCCTAACCCTAACCCTAACCCTAACCCTAACCCTAACCCTAACCCTAACCCTAACCCTAACCCTAACCCTAACCCTAACCCTAACCCTAACCCTAACCCTAACCCTAACCCTAACCCTAACCCTAACCCTAACCCTAACCCTAACCCTAACCCTAACCCTAACCCTAACCCTAACCCTAACCCTAACCCTAACCCTAACCCTAACCCTAACCCTAACCCTAACCCTAACCCTAACCCTAACCCTAACCCTAACCCTAACCCTAACCCTAACCCTAACCCTAACCCTAACCCTAACCCTAACCCTAACCCTAACCCTAACCCTAACCCTAACCCTAACCCTAACCCTAACCCTAACCCTAACCCTAACCCTAACCCTAACCCTAACCCTAACCCTAACCCTAACCCTAACCCTAACCCTAACCCTAACCCTAACCCTAACCCTAACCCTAACCCTAACCCTAACCCTAACCCTAACCCTAACCCTAACCCTAACCCTAACCCTAACCCTAACCCTAACCCTAACCCTAACCCTAACCCTAACCCTAACCCTAACCCTAACCCTAACCCTAACCCTAACCCTAACCCTAACCCTAACCCTAACCCTAACCCTAACCCTAACCCTAACCCTAACCCTAACCCTAACCCTAACCCTAACCCTAACCCTAACCCTAACCCTAACCCTAACCCTAACCCTAACCCTAACCCTAACCCTAACCCTAACCCTAACCCTAACCCTAACCCTAACCCTAACCCTAACCCTAACCCTAACCCTAACCCTAACCCTAACCCTAACCCTAACCCTAACCCTAACCCTAACCCTAACCCTAACCCTAACCCTAACCCTAACCCTAACCCTAACCCTAACCCTAACCCTAACCCTAACCCTAACCCTAACCCTAACCCTAACCCTAACCCTAACCCTAACCCTAACCCTAACCCTAACCCTAACCCTAACCCTAACCCTAACCCTAACCCTAACCCTAACCCTAACCCTAACCCTAACCCTAACCCTAACCCTAACCCTAACCCTAACCCTAACCCTAACCCTAACCCTAACCCTAACCCTAACCCTAACCCTAACCCTAACCCTAACCCTAACCCTAACCCTAACCCTAACCCTAACCCTAACCCTAACCCTAACCCTAACCCTAACCCTAACCCTAACCCTAACCCTAACCCTAACCCTAACCCTAACCCTAACCCTAACCCTAACCCTAACCCTAACCCTAACCCTAACCCTAACCCTAACCCTAACCCTAACCCTAACCCTAACCCTAACCCTAACCCTAACCCTAACCCTAACCCTAACCCTAACCCTAACCCTAACCCTAACCCTAACCCTAACCCTAACCCTAACCCTAACCCTAACCCTAACCCTAACCCTAACCCTAACCCTAACCCTAACCCTAACCCTAACCCTAACCCTAACCCTAACCCTAACCCTAACCCTAACCCTAACCCTAACCCTAACCCTAACCCTAACCCTAACCCTAACCCTAACCCTAACCCTAACCCTAACCCTAACCCTAACCCTAACCCTAACCCTAACCCTAACCCTAACCCTAACCCTAACCCTAACCCTAACCCTAACCCTAACCCTAACCCTAACCCTAACCCTAACCCTAACCCTAACCCTAACCCTAACCCTAACCCTAACCCTAACCCTAACCCTAACCCTAACCCTAACCCTAACCCTAACCCTAACCCTAACCCTAACCCTAACCCTAACCCTAACCCTAACCCTAACCCTAACCCTAACCCTAACCCTAACCCTAACCCTAACCCTAACCCTAACCCTAACCCTAACCCTAACCCTAACCCTAACCCTAACCCTAACCCTAACCCTAACCCTAACCCTAACCCTAACCCTAACCCTAACCCTAACCCTAACCCTAACCCTAACCCTAACCCTAACCCTAACCCTAACCCTAACCCTAACCCTAACCCTAACCCTAACCCTAACCCTAACCCTAACCCTAACCCTAACCCTAACCCTAACCCTAACCCTAACCCTAACCCTAACCCTAACCCTAACCCTAACCCTAACCCTAACCCTAACCCTAACCCTAACCCTAACCCTAACCCTAACCCTAACCCTAACCCTAACCCTAACCCTAACCCTAACCCTAACCCTAACCCTAACCCTAACCCTAACCCTAACCCTAACCCTAACCCTAACCCTAACCCTAACCCTAACCCTAACCCTAACCCTAACCCTAACCCTAACCCTAACCCTAACCCTAACCCTAACCCTAACCCTAACCCTAACCCTAACCCTAACCCTAACCCTAACCCTAACCCTAACCCTAACCCTAACCCTAACCCTAACCCTAACCCTAACCCTAACCCTAACCCTAACCCTAACCCTAACCCTAACCCTAACCCTAACCCTAACCCTAACCCTAACCCTAACCCTAACCCTAACCCTAACCCTAACCCTAACCCTAACCCTAACCCTAACCCTAACCCTAACCCTAACCCTAACCCTAACCCTAACCCTAACCCTAACCCTAACCCTAACCCTAACCCTAACCCTAACCCTAACCCTAACCCTAACCCTAACCCTAACCCTAACCCTAACCCTAACCCTAACCCTAACCCTAACCCTAACCCTAACCCTAACCCTAACCCTAACCCTAACCCTAACCCTAACCCTAACCCTAACCCTAACCCTAACCCTAACCCTAACCCTAACCCTAACCCTAACCCTAACCCTAACCCTAACCCTAACCCTAACCCTAACCCTAACCCTAACCCTAACCCTAACCCTAACCCTAACCCTAACCCTAACCCTAACCCTAACCCTAACCCTAACCCTAACCCTAACCCTAACCCTAACCCTAACCCTAACCCTAACCCTAACCCTAACCCTAACCCTAACCCTAACCCTAACCCTAACCCTAACCCTAACCCTAACCCTAACCCTAACCCTAACCCTAACCCTAACCCTAACCCTAACCCTAACCCTAACCCTAACCCTAACCCTAACCCTAACCCTAACCCTAACCCTAACCCTAACCCTAACCCTAACCCTAACCCTAACCCTAACCCTAACCCTAACCCTAACCCTAACCCTAACCCTAACCCTAACCCTAACCCTAACCCTAACCCTAACCCTAACCCTAACCCTAACCCTAACCCTAACCCTAACCCTAACCCTAACCCTAACCCTAACCCTAACCCTAACCCTAACCCTAACCCTAACCCTAACCCTAACCCTAACCCTAACCCTAACCCTAACCCTAACCCTAACCCTAACCCTAACCCTAACCCTAACCCTAACCCTAACCCTAACCCTAACCCTAACCCTAACCCTAACCCTAACCCTAACCCTAACCCTAACCCTAACCCTAACCCTAACCCTAACCCTAACCCTAACCCTAACCCTAACCCTAACCCTAACCCTAACCCTAACCCTAACCCTAACCCTAACCCTAACCCTAACCCTAACCCTAACCCTAACCCTAACCCTAACCCTAACCCTAACCCTAACCCTAACCCTAACCCTAACCCTAACCCTAACCCTAACCCTAACCCTAACCCTAACCCTAACCCTAACCCTAACCCTAACCCTAACCCTAACCCTAACCCTAACCCTAACCCTAACCCTAACCCTAACCCTAACCCTAACCCTAACCCTAACCCTAACCCTAACCCTAACCCTAACCCTAACCCTAACCCTAACCCTAACCCTAACCCTAACCCTAACCCTAACCCTAACCCTAACCCTAACCCTAACCCTAACCCTAACCCTAACCCTAACCCTAACCCTAACCCTAACCCTAACCCTAACCCTAACCCTAACCCTAACCCTAACCCTAACCCTAACCCTAACCCTAACCCTAACCCTAACCCTAACCCTAACCCTAACCCTAACCCTAACCCTAACCCTAACCCTAACCCTAACCCTAACCCTAACCCTAACCCTAACCCTAACCCTAACCCTAACCCTAACCCTAACCCTAACCCTAACCCTAACCCTAACCCTAACCCTAACCCTAACCCTAACCCTAACCCTAACCCTAACCCTAACCCTAACCCTAACCCTAACCCTAACCCTAACCCTAACCCTAACCCTAACCCTAACCCTAACCCTAACCCTAACCCTAACCCTAACCCTAACCCTAACCCTAACCCTAACCCTAACCCTAACCCTAACCCTAACCCTAACCCTAACCCTAACCCTAACCCTAACCCTAACCCTAACCCTAACCCTAACCCTAACCCTAACCCTAACCCTAACCCTAACCCTAACCCTAACCCTAACCCTAACCCTAACCCTAACCCTAACCCTAACCCTAACCCTAACCCTAACCCTAACCCTAACCCTAACCCTAACCCTAACCCTAACCCTAACCCTAACCCTAACCCTAACCCTAACCCTAACCCTAACCCTAACCCTAACCCTAACCCTAACCCTAACCCTAACCCTAACCCTAACCCTAACCCTAACCCTAACCCTAACCCTAACCCTAACCCTAACCCTAACCCTAACCCTAACCCTAACCCTAACCCTAACCCTAACCCTAACCCTAACCCTAACCCTAACCCTAACCCTAACCCTAACCCTAACCCTAACCCTAACCCTAACCCTAACCCTAACCCTAACCCTAACCCTAACCCTAACCCTAACCCTAACCCTAACCCTAACCCTAACCCTAACCCTAACCCTAACCCTAACCCTAACCCTAACCCTAACCCTAACCCTAACCCTAACCCTAACCCTAACCCTAACCCTAACCCTAACCCTAACCCTAACCCTAACCCTAACCCTAACCCTAACCCTAACCCTAACCCTAACCCTAACCCTAACCCTAACCCTAACCCTAACCCTAACCCTAACCCTAACCCTAACCCTAACCCTAACCCTAACCCTAACCCTAACCCTAACCCTAACCCTAACCCTAACCCTAACCCTAACCCTAACCCTAACCCTAACCCTAACCCTAACCCTAACCCTAACCCTAACCCTAACCCTAACCCTAACCCTAACCCTAACCCTAACCCTAACCCTAACCCTAACCCTAACCCTAACCCTAACCCTAACCCTAACCCTAACCCTAACCCTAACCCTAACCCTAACCCTAACCCTAACCCTAACCCTAACCCTAACCCTAACCCTAACCCTAACCCTAACCCTAACCCTAACCCTAACCCTAACCCTAACCCTAACCCTAACCCTAACCCTAACCCTAACCCTAACCCTAACCCTAACCCTAACCCTAACCCTAACCCTAACCCTAACCCTAACCCTAACCCTAACCCTAACCCTAACCCTAACCCTAACCCTAACCCTAACCCTAACCCTAACCCTAACCCTAACCCTAACCCTAACCCTAACCCTAACCCTAACCCTAACCCTAACCCTAACCCTAACCCTAACCCTAACCCTAACCCTAACCCTAACCCTAACCCTAACCCTAACCCTAACCCTAACCCTAACCCTAACCCTAACCCTAACCCTAACCCTAACCCTAACCCTAACCCTAACCCTAACCCTAACCCTAACCCTAACCCTAACCCTAACCCTAACCCTAACCCTAACCCTAACCCTAACCCTAACCCTAACCCTAACCCTAACCCTAACCCTAACCCTAACCCTAACCCTAACCCTAACCCTAACCCTAACCCTAACCCTAACCCTAACCCTAACCCTAACCCTAACCCTAACCCTAACCCTAACCCTAACCCTAACCCTAACCCTAACCCTAACCCTAACCCTAACCCTAACCCTAACCCTAACCCTAACCCTAACCCTAACCCTAACCCTAACCCTAACCCTAACCCTAACCCTAACCCTAACCCTAACCCTAACCCTAACCCTAACCCTAACCCTAACCCTAACCCTAACCCTAACCCTAACCCTAACCCTAACCCTAACCCTAACCCTAACCCTAACCCTAACCCTAACCCTAACCCTAACCCTAACCCTAACCCTAACCCTAACCCTAACCCTAACCCTAACCCTAACCCTAACCCTAACCCTAACCCTAACCCTAACCCTAACCCTAACCCTAACCCTAACCCTAACCCTAACCCTAACCCTAACCCTAACCCTAACCCTAACCCTAACCCTAACCCTAACCCTAACCCTAACCCTAACCCTAACCCTAACCCTAACCCTAACCCTAACCCTAACCCTAACCCTAACCCTAACCCTAACCCTAACCCTAACCCTAACCCTAACCCTAACCCTAACCCTAACCCTAACCCTAACCCTAACCCTAACCCTAACCCTAACCCTAACCCTAACCCTAACCCTAACCCTAACCCTAACCCTAACCCTAACCCTAACCCTAACCCTAACCCTAACCCTAACCCTAACCCTAACCCTAACCCTAACCCTAACCCTAACCCTAACCCTAACCCTAACCCTAACCCTAACCCTAACCCTAACCCTAACCCTAACCCTAACCCTAACCCTAACCCTAACCCTAACCCTAACCCTAACCCTAACCCTAACCCTAACCCTAACCCTAACCCTAACCCTAACCCTAACCCTAACCCTAACCCTAACCCTAACCCTAACCCTAACCCTAACCCTAACCCTAACCCTAACCCTAACCCTAACCCTAACCCTAACCCTAACCCTAACCCTAACCCTAACCCTAACCCTAACCCTAACCCTAACCCTAACCCTAACCCTAACCCTAACCCTAACCCTAACCCTAACCCTAACCCTAACCCTAACCCTAACCCTAACCCTAACCCTAACCCTAACCCTAACCCTAACCCTAACCCTAACCCTAACCCTAACCCTAACCCTAACCCTAACCCTAACCCTAACCCTAACCCTAACCCTAACCCTAACCCTAACCCTAACCCTAACCCTAACCCTAACCCTAACCCTAACCCTAACCCTAACCCTAACCCTAACCCTAACCCTAACCCTAACCCTAACCCTAACCCTAACCCTAACCCTAACCCTAACCCTAACCCTAACCCTAACCCTAACCCTAACCCTAACCCTAACCCTAACCCTAACCCTAACCCTAACCCTAACCCTAACCCTAACCCTAACCCTAACCCTAACCCTAACCCTAACCCTAACCCTAACCCTAACCCTAACCCTAACCCTAACCCTAACCCTAACCCTAACCCTAACCCTAACCCTAACCCTAACCCTAACCCTAACCCTAACCCTAACCCTAACCCTAACCCTAACCCTAACCCTAACCCTAACCCTAACCCTAACCCTAACCCTAACCCTAACCCTAACCCTAACCCTAACCCTAACCCTAACCCTAACCCTAACCCTAACCCTAACCCTAACCCTAACCCTAACCCTAACCCTAACCCTAACCCTAACCCTAACCCTAACCCTAACCCTAACCCTAACCCTAACCCTAACCCTAACCCTAACCCTAACCCTAACCCTAACCCTAACCCTAACCCTAACCCTAACCCTAACCCTAACCCTAACCCTAACCCTAACCCTAACCCTAACCCTAACCCTAACCCTAACCCTAACCCTAACCCTAACCCTAACCCTAACCCTAACCCTAACCCTAACCCTAACCCTAACCCTAACCCTAACCCTAACCCTAACCCTAACCCTAACCCTAACCCTAACCCTAACCCTAACCCTAACCCTAACCCTAACCCTAACCCTAACCCTAACCCTAACCCTAACCCTAACCCTAACCCTAACCCTAACCCTAACCCTAACCCTAACCCTAACCCTAACCCTAACCCTAACCCTAACCCTAACCCTAACCCTAACCCTAACCCTAACCCTAACCCTAACCCTAACCCTAACCCTAACCCTAACCCTAACCCTAACCCTAACCCTAACCCTAACCCTAACCCTAACCCTAACCCTAACCCTAACCCTAACCCTAACCCTAACCCTAACCCTAACCCTAACCCTAACCCTAACCCTAACCCTAACCCTAACCCTAACCCTAACCCTAACCCTAACCCTAACCCTAACCCTAACCCTAACCCTAACCCTAACCCTAACCCTAACCCTAACCCTAACCCTAACCCTAACCCTAACCCTAACCCTAACCCTAACCCTAACCCTAACCCTAACCCTAACCCTAACCCTAACCCTAACCCTAACCCTAACCCTAACCCTAACCCTAACCCTAACCCTAACCCTAACCCTAACCCTAACCCTAACCCTAACCCTAACCCTAACCCTAACCCTAACCCTAACCCTAACCCTAACCCTAACCCTAACCCTAACCCTAACCCTAACCCTAACCCTAACCCTAACCCTAACCCTAACCCTAACCCTAACCCTAACCCTAACCCTAACCCTAACCCTAACCCTAACCCTAACCCTAACCCTAACCCTAACCCTAACCCTAACCCTAACCCTAACCCTAACCCTAACCCTAACCCTAACCCTAACCCTAACCCTAACCCTAACCCTAACCCTAACCCTAACCCTAACCCTAACCCTAACCCTAACCCTAACCCTAACCCTAACCCTAACCCTAACCCTAACCCTAACCCTAACCCTAACCCTAACCCTAACCCTAACCCTAACCCTAACCCTAACCCTAACCCTAACCCTAACCCTAACCCTAACCCTAACCCTAACCCTAACCCTAACCCTAACCCTAACCCTAACCCTAACCCTAACCCTAACCCTAACCCTAACCCTAACCCTAACCCTAACCCTAACCCTAACCCTAACCCTAACCCTAACCCTAACCCTAACCCTAACCCTAACCCTAACCCTAACCCTAACCCTAACCCTAACCCTAACCCTAACCCTAACCCTAACCCTAACCCTAACCCTAACCCTAACCCTAACCCTAACCCTAACCCTAACCCTAACCCTAACCCTAACCCTAACCCTAACCCTAACCCTAACCCTAACCCTAACCCTAACCCTAACCCTAACCCTAACCCTAACCCTAACCCTAACCCTAACCCTAACCCTAACCCTAACCCTAACCCTAACCCTAACCCTAACCCTAACCCTAACCCTAACCCTAACCCTAACCCTAACCCTAACCCTAACCCTAACCCTAACCCTAACCCTAACCCTAACCCTAACCCTAACCCTAACCCTAACCCTAACCCTAACCCTAACCCTAACCCTAACCCTAACCCTAACCCTAACCCTAACCCTAACCCTAACCCTAACCCTAACCCTAACCCTAACCCTAACCCTAACCCTAACCCTAACCCTAACCCTAACCCTAACCCTAACCCTAACCCTAACCCTAACCCTAACCCTAACCCTAACCCTAACCCTAACCCTAACCCTAACCCTAACCCTAACCCTAACCCTAACCCTAACCCTAACCCTAACCCTAACCCTAACCCTAACCCTAACCCTAACCCTAACCCTAACCCTAACCCTAACCCTAACCCTAACCCTAACCCTAACCCTAACCCTAACCCTAACCCTAACCCTAACCCTAACCCTAACCCTAACCCTAACCCTAACCCTAACCCTAACCCTAACCCTAACCCTAACCCTAACCCTAACCCTAACCCTAACCCTAACCCTAACCCTAACCCTAACCCTAACCCTAACCCTAACCCTAACCCTAACCCTAACCCTAACCCTAACCCTAACCCTAACCCTAACCCTAACCCTAACCCTAACCCTAACCCTAACCCTAACCCTAACCCTAACCCTAACCCTAACCCTAACCCTAACCCTAACCCTAACCCTAACCCTAACCCTAACCCTAACCCTAACCCTAACCCTAACCCTAACCCTAACCCTAACCCTAACCCTAACCCTAACCCTAACCCTAACCCTAACCCTAACCCTAACCCTAACCCTAACCCTAACCCTAACCCTAACCCTAACCCTAACCCTAACCCTAACCCTAACCCTAACCCTAACCCTAACCCTAACCCTAACCCTAACCCTAACCCTAACCCTAACCCTAACCCTAACCCTAACCCTAACCCTAACCCTAACCCTAACCCTAACCCTAACCCTAACCCTAACCCTAACCCTAACCCTAACCCTAACCCTAACCCTAACCCTAACCCTAACCCTAACCCTAACCCTAACCCTAACCCTAACCCTAACCCTAACCCTAACCCTAACCCTAACCCTAACCCTAACCCTAACCCTAACCCTAACCCTAACCCTAACCCTAACCCTAACCCTAACCCTAACCCTAACCCTAACCCTAACCCTAACCCTAACCCTAACCCTAACCCTAACCCTAACCCTAACCCTAACCCTAACCCTAACCCTAACCCTAACCCTAACCCTAACCCTAACCCTAACCCTAACCCTAACCCTAACCCTAACCCTAACCCTAACCCTAACCCTAACCCTAACCCTAACCCTAACCCTAACCCTAACCCTAACCCTAACCCTAACCCTAACCCTAACCCTAACCCTAACCCTAACCCTAACCCTAACCCTAACCCTAACCCTAACCCTAACCCTAACCCTAACCCTAACCCTAACCCTAACCCTAACCCTAACCCTAACCCTAACCCTAACCCTAACCCTAACCCTAACCCTAACCCTAACCCTAACCCTAACCCTAACCCTAACCCTAACCCTAACCCTAACCCTAACCCTAACCCTAACCCTAACCCTAACCCTAACCCTAACCCTAACCCTAACCCTAACCCTAACCCTAACCCTAACCCTAACCCTAACCCTAACCCTAACCCTAACCCTAACCCTAACCCTAACCCTAACCCTAACCCTAACCCTAACCCTAACCCTAACCCTAACCCTAACCCTAACCCTAACCCTAACCCTAACCCTAACCCTAACCCTAACCCTAACCCTAACCCTAACCCTAACCCTAACCCTAACCCTAACCCTAACCCTAACCCTAACCCTAACCCTAACCCTAACCCTAACCCTAACCCTAACCCTAACCCTAACCCTAACCCTAACCCTAACCCTAACCCTAACCCTAACCCTAACCCTAACCCTAACCCTAACCCTAACCCTAACCCTAACCCTAACCCTAACCCTAACCCTAACCCTAACCCTAACCCTAACCCTAACCCTAACCCTAACCCTAACCCTAACCCTAACCCTAACCCTAACCCTAACCCTAACCCTAACCCTAACCCTAACCCTAACCCTAACCCTAACCCTAACCCTAACCCTAACCCTAACCCTAACCCTAACCCTAACCCTAACCCTAACCCTAACCCTAACCCTAACCCTAACCCTAACCCTAACCCTAACCCTAACCCTAACCCTAACCCTAACCCTAACCCTAACCCTAACCCTAACCCTAACCCTAACCCTAACCCTAACCCTAACCCTAACCCTAACCCTAACCCTAACCCTAACCCTAACCCTAACCCTAACCCTAACCCTAACCCTAACCCTAACCCTAACCCTAACCCTAACCCTAACCCTAACCCTAACCCTAACCCTAACCCTAACCCTAACCCTAACCCTAACCCTAACCCTAACCCTAACCCTAACCCTAACCCTAACCCTAACCCTAACCCTAACCCTAACCCTAACCCTAACCCTAACCCTAACCCTAACCCTAACCCTAACCCTAACCCTAACCCTAACCCTAACCCTAACCCTAACCCTAACCCTAACCCTAACCCTAACCCTAACCCTAACCCTAACCCTAACCCTAACCCTAACCCTAACCCTAACCCTAACCCTAACCCTAACCCTAACCCTAACCCTAACCCTAACCCTAACCCTAACCCTAACCCTAACCCTAACCCTAACCCTAACCCTAACCCTAACCCTAACCCTAACCCTAACCCTAACCCTAACCCTAACCCTAACCCTAACCCTAACCCTAACCCTAACCCTAACCCTAACCCTAACCCTAACCCTAACCCTAACCCTAACCCTAACCCTAACCCTAACCCTAACCCTAACCCTAACCCTAACCCTAACCCTAACCCTAACCCTAACCCTAACCCTAACCCTAACCCTAACCCTAACCCTAACCCTAACCCTAACCCTAACCCTAACCCTAACCCTAACCCTAACCCTAACCCTAACCCTAACCCTAACCCTAACCCTAACCCTAACCCTAACCCTAACCCTAACCCTAACCCTAACCCTAACCCTAACCCTAACCCTAACCCTAACCCTAACCCTAACCCTAACCCTAACCCTAACCCTAACCCTAACCCTAACCCTAACCCTAACCCTAACCCTAACCCTAACCCTAACCCTAACCCTAACCCTAACCCTAACCCTAACCCTAACCCTAACCCTAACCCTAACCCTAACCCTAACCCTAACCCTAACCCTAACCCTAACCCTAACCCTAACCCTAACCCTAACCCTAACCCTAACCCTAACCCTAACCCTAACCCTAACCCTAACCCTAACCCTAACCCTAACCCTAACCCTAACCCTAACCCTAACCCTAACCCTAACCCTAACCCTAACCCTAACCCTAACCCTAACCCTAACCCTAACCCTAACCCTAACCCTAACCCTAACCCTAACCCTAACCCTAACCCTAACCCTAACCCTAACCCTAACCCTAACCCTAACCCTAACCCTAACCCTAACCCTAACCCTAACCCTAACCCTAACCCTAACCCTAACCCTAACCCTAACCCTAACCCTAACCCTAACCCTAACCCTAACCCTAACCCTAACCCTAACCCTAACCCTAACCCTAACCCTAACCCTAACCCTAACCCTAACCCTAACCCTAACCCTAACCCTAACCCTAACCCTAACCCTAACCCTAACCCTAACCCTAACCCTAACCCTAACCCTAACCCTAACCCTAACCCTAACCCTAACCCTAACCCTAACCCTAACCCTAACCCTAACCCTAACCCTAACCCTAACCCTAACCCTAACCCTAACCCTAACCCTAACCCTAACCCTAACCCTAACCCTAACCCTAACCCTAACCCTAACCCTAACCCTAACCCTAACCCTAACCCTAACCCTAACCCTAACCCTAACCCTAACCCTAACCCTAACCCTAACCCTAACCCTAACCCTAACCCTAACCCTAACCCTAACCCTAACCCTAACCCTAACCCTAACCCTAACCCTAACCCTAACCCTAACCCTAACCCTAACCCTAACCCTAACCCTAACCCTAACCCTAACCCTAACCCTAACCCTAACCCTAACCCTAACCCTAACCCTAACCCTAACCCTAACCCTAACCCTAACCCTAACCCTAACCCTAACCCTAACCCTAACCCTAACCCTAACCCTAACCCTAACCCTAACCCTAACCCTAACCCTAACCCTAACCCTAACCCTAACCCTAACCCTAACCCTAACCCTAACCCTAACCCTAACCCTAACCCTAACCCTAACCCTAACCCTAACCCTAACCCTAACCCTAACCCTAACCCTAACCCTAACCCTAACCCTAACCCTAACCCTAACCCTAACCCTAACCCTAACCCTAACCCTAACCCTAACCCTAACCCTAACCCTAACCCTAACCCTAACCCTAACCCTAACCCTAACCCTAACCCTAACCCTAACCCTAACCCTAACCCTAACCCTAACCCTAACCCTAACCCTAACCCTAACCCTAACCCTAACCCTAACCCTAACCCTAACCCTAACCCTAACCCTAACCCTAACCCTAACCCTAACCCTAACCCTAACCCTAACCCTAACCCTAACCCTAACCCTAACCCTAACCCTAACCCTAACCCTAACCCTAACCCTAACCCTAACCCTAACCCTAACCCTAACCCTAACCCTAACCCTAACCCTAACCCTAACCCTAACCCTAACCCTAACCCTAACCCTAACCCTAACCCTAACCCTAACCCTAACCCTAACCCTAACCCTAACCCTAACCCTAACCCTAACCCTAACCCTAACCCTAACCCTAACCCTAACCCTAACCCTAACCCTAACCCTAACCCTAACCCTAACCCTAACCCTAACCCTAACCCTAACCCTAACCCTAACCCTAACCCTAACCCTAACCCTAACCCTAACCCTAACCCTAACCCTAACCCTAACCCTAACCCTAACCCTAACCCTAACCCTAACCCTAACCCTAACCCTAACCCTAACCCTAACCCTAACCCTAACCCTAACCCTAACCCTAACCCTAACCCTAACCCTAACCCTAACCCTAACCCTAACCCTAACCCTAACCCTAACCCTAACCCTAACCCTAACCCTAACCCTAACCCTAACCCTAACCCTAACCCTAACCCTAACCCTAACCCTAACCCTAACCCTAACCCTAACCCTAACCCTAACCCTAACCCTAACCCTAACCCTAACCCTAACCCTAACCCTAACCCTAACCCTAACCCTAACCCTAACCCTAACCCTAACCCTAACCCTAACCCTAACCCTAACCCTAACCCTAACCCTAACCCTAACCCTAACCCTAACCCTAACCCTAACCCTAACCCTAACCCTAACCCTAACCCTAACCCTAACCCTAACCCTAACCCTAACCCTAACCCTAACCCTAACCCTAACCCTAACCCTAACCCTAACCCTAACCCTAACCCTAACCCTAACCCTAACCCTAACCCTAACCCTAACCCTAACCCTAACCCTAACCCTAACCCTAACCCTAACCCTAACCCTAACCCTAACCCTAACCCTAACCCTAACCCTAACCCTAACCCTAACCCTAACCCTAACCCTAACCCTAACCCTAACCCTAACCCTAACCCTAACCCTAACCCTAACCCTAACCCTAACCCTAACCCTAACCCTAACCCTAACCCTAACCCTAACCCTAACCCTAACCCTAACCCTAACCCTAACCCTAACCCTAACCCTAACCCTAACCCTAACCCTAACCCTAACCCTAACCCTAACCCTAACCCTAACCCTAACCCTAACCCTAACCCTAACCCTAACCCTAACCCTAACCCTAACCCTAACCCTAACCCTAACCCTAACCCTAACCCTAACCCTAACCCTAACCCTAACCCTAACCCTAACCCTAACCCTAACCCTAACCCTAACCCTAACCCTAACCCTAACCCTAACCCTAACCCTAACCCTAACCCTAACCCTAACCCTAACCCTAACCCTAACCCTAACCCTAACCCTAACCCTAACCCTAACCCTAACCCTAACCCTAACCCTAACCCTAACCCTAACCCTAACCCTAACCCTAACCCTAACCCTAACCCTAACCCTAACCCTAACCCTAACCCTAACCCTAACCCTAACCCTAACCCTAACCCTAACCCTAACCCTAACCCTAACCCTAACCCTAACCCTAACCCTAACCCTAACCCTAACCCTAACCCTAACCCTAACCCTAACCCTAACCCTAACCCTAACCCTAACCCTAACCCTAACCCTAACCCTAACCCTAACCCTAACCCTAACCCTAACCCTAACCCTAACCCTAACCCTAACCCTAACCCTAACCCTAACCCTAACCCTAACCCTAACCCTAACCCTAACCCTAACCCTAACCCTAACCCTAACCCTAACCCTAACCCTAACCCTAACCCTAACCCTAACCCTAACCCTAACCCTAACCCTAACCCTAACCCTAACCCTAACCCTAACCCTAACCCTAACCCTAACCCTAACCCTAACCCTAACCCTAACCCTAACCCTAACCCTAACCCTAACCCTAACCCTAACCCTAACCCTAACCCTAACCCTAACCCTAACCCTAACCCTAACCCTAACCCTAACCCTAACCCTAACCCTAACCCTAACCCTAACCCTAACCCTAACCCTAACCCTAACCCTAACCCTAACCCTAACCCTAACCCTAACCCTAACCCTAACCCTAACCCTAACCCTAACCCTAACCCTAACCCTAACCCTAACCCTAACCCTAACCCTAACCCTAACCCTAACCCTAACCCTAACCCTAACCCTAACCCTAACCCTAACCCTAACCCTAACCCTAACCCTAACCCTAACCCTAACCCTAACCCTAACCCTAACCCTAACCCTAACCCTAACCCTAACCCTAACCCTAACCCTAACCCTAACCCTAACCCTAACCCTAACCCTAACCCTAACCCTAACCCTAACCCTAACCCTAACCCTAACCCTAACCCTAACCCTAACCCTAACCCTAACCCTAACCCTAACCCTAACCCTAACCCTAACCCTAACCCTAACCCTAACCCTAACCCTAACCCTAACCCTAACCCTAACCCTAACCCTAACCCTAACCCTAACCCTAACCCTAACCCTAACCCTAACCCTAACCCTAACCCTAACCCTAACCCTAACCCTAACCCTAACCCTAACCCTAACCCTAACCCTAACCCTAACCCTAACCCTAACCCTAACCCTAACCCTAACCCTAACCCTAACCCTAACCCTAACCCTAACCCTAACCCTAACCCTAACCCTAACCCTAACCCTAACCCTAACCCTAACCCTAACCCTAACCCTAACCCTAACCCTAACCCTAACCCTAACCCTAACCCTAACCCTAACCCTAACCCTAACCCTAACCCTAACCCTAACCCTAACCCTAACCCTAACCCTAACCCTAACCCTAACCCTAACCCTAACCCTAACCCTAACCCTAACCCTAACCCTAACCCTAACCCTAACCCTAACCCTAACCCTAACCCTAACCCTAACCCTAACCCTAACCCTAACCCTAACCCTAACCCTAACCCTAACCCTAACCCTAACCCTAACCCTAACCCTAACCCTAACCCTAACCCTAACCCTAACCCTAACCCTAACCCTAACCCTAACCCTAACCCTAACCCTAACCCTAACCCTAACCCTAACCCTAACCCTAACCCTAACCCTAACCCTAACCCTAACCCTAACCCTAACCCTAACCCTAACCCTAACCCTAACCCTAACCCTAACCCTAACCCTAACCCTAACCCTAACCCTAACCCTAACCCTAACCCTAACCCTAACCCTAACCCTAACCCTAACCCTAACCCTAACCCTAACCCTAACCCTAACCCTAACCCTAACCCTAACCCTAACCCTAACCCTAACCCTAACCCTAACCCTAACCCTAACCCTAACCCTAACCCTAACCCTAACCCTAACCCTAACCCTAACCCTAACCCTAACCCTAACCCTAACCCTAACCCTAACCCTAACCCTAACCCTAACCCTAACCCTAACCCTAACCCTAACCCTAACCCTAACCCTAACCCTAACCCTAACCCTAACCCTAACCCTAACCCTAACCCTAACCCTAACCCTAACCCTAACCCTAACCCTAACCCTAACCCTAACCCTAACCCTAACCCTAACCCTAACCCTAACCCTAACCCTAACCCTAACCCTAACCCTAACCCTAACCCTAACCCTAACCCTAACCCTAACCCTAACCCTAACCCTAACCCTAACCCTAACCCTAACCCTAACCCTAACCCTAACCCTAACCCTAACCCTAACCCTAACCCTAACCCTAACCCTAACCCTAACCCTAACCCTAACCCTAACCCTAACCCTAACCCTAACCCTAACCCTAACCCTAACCCTAACCCTAACCCTAACCCTAACCCTAACCCTAACCCTAACCCTAACCCTAACCCTAACCCTAACCCTAACCCTAACCCTAACCCTAACCCTAACCCTAACCCTAACCCTAACCCTAACCCTAACCCTAACCCTAACCCTAACCCTAACCCTAACCCTAACCCTAACCCTAACCCTAACCCTAACCCTAACCCTAACCCTAACCCTAACCCTAACCCTAACCCTAACCCTAACCCTAACCCTAACCCTAACCCTAACCCTAACCCTAACCCTAACCCTAACCCTAACCCTAACCCTAACCCTAACCCTAACCCTAACCCTAACCCTAACCCTAACCCTAACCCTAACCCTAACCCTAACCCTAACCCTAACCCTAACCCTAACCCTAACCCTAACCCTAACCCTAACCCTAACCCTAACCCTAACCCTAACCCTAACCCTAACCCTAACCCTAACCCTAACCCTAACCCTAACCCTAACCCTAACCCTAACCCTAACCCTAACCCTAACCCTAACCCTAACCCTAACCCTAACCCTAACCCTAACCCTAACCCTAACCCTAACCCTAACCCTAACCCTAACCCTAACCCTAACCCTAACCCTAACCCTAACCCTAACCCTAACCCTAACCCTAACCCTAACCCTAACCCTAACCCTAACCCTAACCCTAACCCTAACCCTAACCCTAACCCTAACCCTAACCCTAACCCTAACCCTAACCCTAACCCTAACCCTAACCCTAACCCTAACCCTAACCCTAACCCTAACCCTAACCCTAACCCTAACCCTAACCCTAACCCTAACCCTAACCCTAACCCTAACCCTAACCCTAACCCTAACCCTAACCCTAACCCTAACCCTAACCCTAACCCTAACCCTAACCCTAACCCTAACCCTAACCCTAACCCTAACCCTAACCCTAACCCTAACCCTAACCCTAACCCTAACCCTAACCCTAACCCTAACCCTAACCCTAACCCTAACCCTAACCCTAACCCTAACCCTAACCCTAACCCTAACCCTAACCCTAACCCTAACCCTAACCCTAACCCTAACCCTAACCCTAACCCTAACCCTAACCCTAACCCTAACCCTAACCCTAACCCTAACCCTAACCCTAACCCTAACCCTAACCCTAACCCTAACCCTAACCCTAACCCTAACCCTAACCCTAACCCTAACCCTAACCCTAACCCTAACCCTAACCCTAACCCTAACCCTAACCCTAACCCTAACCCTAACCCTAACCCTAACCCTAACCCTAACCCTAACCCTAACCCTAACCCTAACCCTAACCCTAACCCTAACCCTAACCCTAACCCTAACCCTAACCCTAACCCTAACCCTAACCCTAACCCTAACCCTAACCCTAACCCTAACCCTAACCCTAACCCTAACCCTAACCCTAACCCTAACCCTAACCCTAACCCTAACCCTAACCCTAACCCTAACCCTAACCCTAACCCTAACCCTAACCCTAACCCTAACCCTAACCCTAACCCTAACCCTAACCCTAACCCTAACCCTAACCCTAACCCTAACCCTAACCCTAACCCTAACCCTAACCCTAACCCTAACCCTAACCCTAACCCTAACCCTAACCCTAACCCTAACCCTAACCCTAACCCTAACCCTAACCCTAACCCTAACCCTAACCCTAACCCTAACCCTAACCCTAACCCTAACCCTAACCCTAACCCTAACCCTAACCCTAACCCTAACCCTAACCCTAACCCTAACCCTAACCCTAACCCTAACCCTAACCCTAACCCTAACCCTAACCCTAACCCTAACCCTAACCCTAACCCTAACCCTAACCCTAACCCTAACCCTAACCCTAACCCTAACCCTAACCCTAACCCTAACCCTAACCCTAACCCTAACCCTAACCCTAACCCTAACCCTAACCCTAACCCTAACCCTAACCCTAACCCTAACCCTAACCCTAACCCTAACCCTAACCCTAACCCTAACCCTAACCCTAACCCTAACCCTAACCCTAACCCTAACCCTAACCCTAACCCTAACCCTAACCCTAACCCTAACCCTAACCCTAACCCTAACCCTAACCCTAACCCTAACCCTAACCCTAACCCTAACCCTAACCCTAACCCTAACCCTAACCCTAACCCTAACCCTAACCCTAACCCTAACCCTAACCCTAACCCTAACCCTAACCCTAACCCTAACCCTAACCCTAACCCTAACCCTAACCCTAACCCTAACCCTAACCCTAACCCTAACCCTAACCCTAACCCTAACCCTAACCCTAACCCTAACCCTAACCCTAACCCTAACCCTAACCCTAACCCTAACCCTAACCCTAACCCTAACCCTAACCCTAACCCTAACCCTAACCCTAACCCTAACCCTAACCCTAACCCTAACCCTAACCCTAACCCTAACCCTAACCCTAACCCTAACCCTAACCCTAACCCTAACCCTAACCCTAACCCTAACCCTAACCCTAACCCTAACCCTAACCCTAACCCTAACCCTAACCCTAACCCTAACCCTAACCCTAACCCTAACCCTAACCCTAACCCTAACCCTAACCCTAACCCTAACCCTAACCCTAACCCTAACCCTAACCCTAACCCTAACCCTAACCCTAACCCTAACCCTAACCCTAACCCTAACCCTAACCCTAACCCTAACCCTAACCCTAACCCTAACCCTAACCCTAACCCTAACCCTAACCCTAACCCTAACCCTAACCCTAACCCTAACCCTAACCCTAACCCTAACCCTAACCCTAACCCTAACCCTAACCCTAACCCTAACCCTAACCCTAACCCTAACCCTAACCCTAACCCTAACCCTAACCCTAACCCTAACCCTAACCCTAACCCTAACCCTAACCCTAACCCTAACCCTAACCCTAACCCTAACCCTAACCCTAACCCTAACCCTAACCCTAACCCTAACCCTAACCCTAACCCTAACCCTAACCCTAACCCTAACCCTAACCCTAACCCTAACCCTAACCCTAACCCTAACCCTAACCCTAACCCTAACCCTAACCCTAACCCTAACCCTAACCCTAACCCTAACCCTAACCCTAACCCTAACCCTAACCCTAACCCTAACCCTAACCCTAACCCTAACCCTAACCCTAACCCTAACCCTAACCCTAACCCTAACCCTAACCCTAACCCTAACCCTAACCCTAACCCTAACCCTAACCCTAACCCTAACCCTAACCCTAACCCTAACCCTAACCCTAACCCTAACCCTAACCCTAACCCTAACCCTAACCCTAACCCTAACCCTAACCCTAACCCTAACCCTAACCCTAACCCTAACCCTAACCCTAACCCTAACCCTAACCCTAACCCTAACCCTAACCCTAACCCTAACCCTAACCCTAACCCTAACCCTAACCCTAACCCTAACCCTAACCCTAACCCTAACCCTAACCCTAACCCTAACCCTAACCCTAACCCTAACCCTAACCCTAACCCTAACCCTAACCCTAACCCTAACCCTAACCCTAACCCTAACCCTAACCCTAACCCTAACCCTAACCCTAACCCTAACCCTAACCCTAACCCTAACCCTAACCCTAACCCTAACCCTAACCCTAACCCTAACCCTAACCCTAACCCTAACCCTAACCCTAACCCTAACCCTAACCCTAACCCTAACCCTAACCCTAACCCTAACCCTAACCCTAACCCTAACCCTAACCCTAACCCTAACCCTAACCCTAACCCTAACCCTAACCCTAACCCTAACCCTAACCCTAACCCTAACCCTAACCCTAACCCTAACCCTAACCCTAACCCTAACCCTAACCCTAACCCTAACCCTAACCCTAACCCTAACCCTAACCCTAACCCTAACCCTAACCCTAACCCTAACCCTAACCCTAACCCTAACCCTAACCCTAACCCTAACCCTAACCCTAACCCTAACCCTAACCCTAACCCTAACCCTAACCCTAACCCTAACCCTAACCCTAACCCTAACCCTAACCCTAACCCTAACCCTAACCCTAACCCTAACCCTAACCCTAACCCTAACCCTAACCCTAACCCTAACCCTAACCCTAACCCTAACCCTAACCCTAACCCTAACCCTAACCCTAACCCTAACCCTAACCCTAACCCTAACCCTAACCCTAACCCTAACCCTAACCCTAACCCTAACCCTAACCCTAACCCTAACCCTAACCCTAACCCTAACCCTAACCCTAACCCTAACCCTAACCCTAACCCTAACCCTAACCCTAACCCTAACCCTAACCCTAACCCTAACCCTAACCCTAACCCTAACCCTAACCCTAACCCTAACCCTAACCCTAACCCTAACCCTAACCCTAACCCTAACCCTAACCCTAACCCTAACCCTAACCCTAACCCTAACCCTAACCCTAACCCTAACCCTAACCCTAACCCTAACCCTAACCCTAACCCTAACCCTAACCCTAACCCTAACCCTAACCCTAACCCTAACCCTAACCCTAACCCTAACCCTAACCCTAACCCTAACCCTAACCCTAACCCTAACCCTAACCCTAACCCTAACCCTAACCCTAACCCTAACCCTAACCCTAACCCTAACCCTAACCCTAACCCTAACCCTAACCCTAACCCTAACCCTAACCCTAACCCTAACCCTAACCCTAACCCTAACCCTAACCCTAACCCTAACCCTAACCCTAACCCTAACCCTAACCCTAACCCTAACCCTAACCCTAACCCTAACCCTAACCCTAACCCTAACCCTAACCCTAACCCTAACCCTAACCCTAACCCTAACCCTAACCCTAACCCTAACCCTAACCCTAACCCTAACCCTAACCCTAACCCTAACCCTAACCCTAACCCTAACCCTAACCCTAACCCTAACCCTAACCCTAACCCTAACCCTAACCCTAACCCTAACCCTAACCCTAACCCTAACCCTAACCCTAACCCTAACCCTAACCCTAACCCTAACCCTAACCCTAACCCTAACCCTAACCCTAACCCTAACCCTAACCCTAACCCTAACCCTAACCCTAACCCTAACCCTAACCCTAACCCTAACCCTAACCCTAACCCTAACCCTAACCCTAACCCTAACCCTAACCCTAACCCTAACCCTAACCCTAACCCTAACCCTAACCCTAACCCTAACCCTAACCCTAACCCTAACCCTAACCCTAACCCTAACCCTAACCCTAACCCTAACCCTAACCCTAACCCTAACCCTAACCCTAACCCTAACCCTAACCCTAACCCTAACCCTAACCCTAACCCTAACCCTAACCCTAACCCTAACCCTAACCCTAACCCTAACCCTAACCCTAACCCTAACCCTAACCCTAACCCTAACCCTAACCCTAACCCTAACCCTAACCCTAACCCTAACCCTAACCCTAACCCTAACCCTAACCCTAACCCTAACCCTAACCCTAACCCTAACCCTAACCCTAACCCTAACCCTAACCCTAACCCTAACCCTAACCCTAACCCTAACCCTAACCCTAACCCTAACCCTAACCCTAACCCTAACCCTAACCCTAACCCTAACCCTAACCCTAACCCTAACCCTAACCCTAACCCTAACCCTAACCCTAACCCTAACCCTAACCCTAACCCTAACCCTAACCCTAACCCTAACCCTAACCCTAACCCTAACCCTAACCCTAACCCTAACCCTAACCCTAACCCTAACCCTAACCCTAACCCTAACCCTAACCCTAACCCTAACCCTAACCCTAACCCTAACCCTAACCCTAACCCTAACCCTAACCCTAACCCTAACCCTAACCCTAACCCTAACCCTAACCCTAACCCTAACCCTAACCCTAACCCTAACCCTAACCCTAACCCTAACCCTAACCCTAACCCTAACCCTAACCCTAACCCTAACCCTAACCCTAACCCTAACCCTAACCCTAACCCTAACCCTAACCCTAACCCTAACCCTAACCCTAACCCTAACCCTAACCCTAACCCTAACCCTAACCCTAACCCTAACCCTAACCCTAACCCTAACCCTAACCCTAACCCTAACCCTAACCCTAACCCTAACCCTAACCCTAACCCTAACCCTAACCCTAACCCTAACCCTAACCCTAACCCTAACCCTAACCCTAACCCTAACCCTAACCCTAACCCTAACCCTAACCCTAACCCTAACCCTAACCCTAACCCTAACCCTAACCCTAACCCTAACCCTAACCCTAACCCTAACCCTAACCCTAACCCTAACCCTAACCCTAACCCTAACCCTAACCCTAACCCTAACCCTAACCCTAACCCTAACCCTAACCCTAACCCTAACCCTAACCCTAACCCTAACCCTAACCCTAACCCTAACCCTAACCCTAACCCTAACCCTAACCCTAACCCTAACCCTAACCCTAACCCTAACCCTAACCCTAACCCTAACCCTAACCCTAACCCTAACCCTAACCCTAACCCTAACCCTAACCCTAACCCTAACCCTAACCCTAACCCTAACCCTAACCCTAACCCTAACCCTAACCCTAACCCTAACCCTAACCCTAACCCTAACCCTAACCCTAACCCTAACCCTAACCCTAACCCTAACCCTAACCCTAACCCTAACCCTAACCCTAACCCTAACCCTAACCCTAACCCTAACCCTAACCCTAACCCTAACCCTAACCCTAACCCTAACCCTAACCCTAACCCTAACCCTAACCCTAACCCTAACCCTAACCCTAACCCTAACCCTAACCCTAACCCTAACCCTAACCCTAACCCTAACCCTAACCCTAACCCTAACCCTAACCCTAACCCTAACCCTAACCCTAACCCTAACCCTAACCCTAACCCTAACCCTAACCCTAACCCTAACCCTAACCCTAACCCTAACCCTAACCCTAACCCTAACCCTAACCCTAACCCTAACCCTAACCCTAACCCTAACCCTAACCCTAACCCTAACCCTAACCCTAACCCTAACCCTAACCCTAACCCTAACCCTAACCCTAACCCTAACCCTAACCCTAACCCTAACCCTAACCCTAACCCTAACCCTAACCCTAACCCTAACCCTAACCCTAACCCTAACCCTAACCCTAACCCTAACCCTAACCCTAACCCTAACCCTAACCCTAACCCTAACCCTAACCCTAACCCTAACCCTAACCCTAACCCTAACCCTAACCCTAACCCTAACCCTAACCCTAACCCTAACCCTAACCCTAACCCTAACCCTAACCCTAACCCTAACCCTAACCCTAACCCTAACCCTAACCCTAACCCTAACCCTAACCCTAACCCTAACCCTAACCCTAACCCTAACCCTAACCCTAACCCTAACCCTAACCCTAACCCTAACCCTAACCCTAACCCTAACCCTAACCCTAACCCTAACCCTAACCCTAACCCTAACCCTAACCCTAACCCTAACCCTAACCCTAACCCTAACCCTAACCCTAACCCTAACCCTAACCCTAACCCTAACCCTAACCCTAACCCTAACCCTAACCCTAACCCTAACCCTAACCCTAACCCTAACCCTAACCCTAACCCTAACCCTAACCCTAACCCTAACCCTAACCCTAACCCTAACCCTAACCCTAACCCTAACCCTAACCCTAACCCTAACCCTAACCCTAACCCTAACCCTAACCCTAACCCTAACCCTAACCCTAACCCTAACCCTAACCCTAACCCTAACCCTAACCCTAACCCTAACCCTAACCCTAACCCTAACCCTAACCCTAACCCTAACCCTAACCCTAACCCTAACCCTAACCCTAACCCTAACCCTAACCCTAACCCTAACCCTAACCCTAACCCTAACCCTAACCCTAACCCTAACCCTAACCCTAACCCTAACCCTAACCCTAACCCTAACCCTAACCCTAACCCTAACCCTAACCCTAACCCTAACCCTAACCCTAACCCTAACCCTAACCCTAACCCTAACCCTAACCCTAACCCTAACCCTAACCCTAACCCTAACCCTAACCCTAACCCTAACCCTAACCCTAACCCTAACCCTAACCCTAACCCTAACCCTAACCCTAACCCTAACCCTAACCCTAACCCTAACCCTAACCCTAACCCTAACCCTAACCCTAACCCTAACCCTAACCCTAACCCTAACCCTAACCCTAACCCTAACCCTAACCCTAACCCTAACCCTAACCCTAACCCTAACCCTAACCCTAACCCTAACCCTAACCCTAACCCTAACCCTAACCCTAACCCTAACCCTAACCCTAACCCTAACCCTAACCCTAACCCTAACCCTAACCCTAACCCTAACCCTAACCCTAACCCTAACCCTAACCCTAACCCTAACCCTAACCCTAACCCTAACCCTAACCCTAACCCTAACCCTAACCCTAACCCTAACCCTAACCCTAACCCTAACCCTAACCCTAACCCTAACCCTAACCCTAACCCTAACCCTAACCCTAACCCTAACCCTAACCCTAACCCTAACCCTAACCCTAACCCTAACCCTAACCCTAACCCTAACCCTAACCCTAACCCTAACCCTAACCCTAACCCTAACCCTAACCCTAACCCTAACCCTAACCCTAACCCTAACCCTAACCCTAACCCTAACCCTAACCCTAACCCTAACCCTAACCCTAACCCTAACCCTAACCCTAACCCTAACCCTAACCCTAACCCTAACCCTAACCCTAACCCTAACCCTAACCCTAACCCTAACCCTAACCCTAACCCTAACCCTAACCCTAACCCTAACCCTAACCCTAACCCTAACCCTAACCCTAACCCTAACCCTAACCCTAACCCTAACCCTAACCCTAACCCTAACCCTAACCCTAACCCTAACCCTAACCCTAACCCTAACCCTAACCCTAACCCTAACCCTAACCCTAACCCTAACCCTAACCCTAACCCTAACCCTAACCCTAACCCTAACCCTAACCCTAACCCTAACCCTAACCCTAACCCTAACCCTAACCCTAACCCTAACCCTAACCCTAACCCTAACCCTAACCCTAACCCTAACCCTAACCCTAACCCTAACCCTAACCCTAACCCTAACCCTAACCCTAACCCTAACCCTAACCCTAACCCTAACCCTAACCCTAACCCTAACCCTAACCCTAACCCTAACCCTAACCCTAACCCTAACCCTAACCCTAACCCTAACCCTAACCCTAACCCTAACCCTAACCCTAACCCTAACCCTAACCCTAACCCTAACCCTAACCCTAACCCTAACCCTAACCCTAACCCTAACCCTAACCCTAACCCTAACCCTAACCCTAACCCTAACCCTAACCCTAACCCTAACCCTAACCCTAACCCTAACCCTAACCCTAACCCTAACCCTAACCCTAACCCTAACCCTAACCCTAACCCTAACCCTAACCCTAACCCTAACCCTAACCCTAACCCTAACCCTAACCCTAACCCTAACCCTAACCCTAACCCTAACCCTAACCCTAACCCTAACCCTAACCCTAACCCTAACCCTAACCCTAACCCTAACCCTAACCCTAACCCTAACCCTAACCCTAACCCTAACCCTAACCCTAACCCTAACCCTAACCCTAACCCTAACCCTAACCCTAACCCTAACCCTAACCCTAACCCTAACCCTAACCCTAACCCTAACCCTAACCCTAACCCTAACCCTAACCCTAACCCTAACCCTAACCCTAACCCTAACCCTAACCCTAACCCTAACCCTAACCCTAACCCTAACCCTAACCCTAACCCTAACCCTAACCCTAACCCTAACCCTAACCCTAACCCTAACCCTAACCCTAACCCTAACCCTAACCCTAACCCTAACCCTAACCCTAACCCTAACCCTAACCCTAACCCTAACCCTAACCCTAACCCTAACCCTAACCCTAACCCTAACCCTAACCCTAACCCTAACCCTAACCCTAACCCTAACCCTAACCCTAACCCTAACCCTAACCCTAACCCTAACCCTAACCCTAACCCTAACCCTAACCCTAACCCTAACCCTAACCCTAACCCTAACCCTAACCCTAACCCTAACCCTAACCCTAACCCTAACCCTAACCCTAACCCTAACCCTAACCCTAACCCTAACCCTAACCCTAACCCTAACCCTAACCCTAACCCTAACCCTAACCCTAACCCTAACCCTAACCCTAACCCTAACCCTAACCCTAACCCTAACCCTAACCCTAACCCTAACCCTAACCCTAACCCTAACCCTAACCCTAACCCTAACCCTAACCCTAACCCTAACCCTAACCCTAACCCTAACCCTAACCCTAACCCTAACCCTAACCCTAACCCTAACCCTAACCCTAACCCTAACCCTAACCCTAACCCTAACCCTAACCCTAACCCTAACCCTAACCCTAACCCTAACCCTAACCCTAACCCTAACCCTAACCCTAACCCTAACCCTAACCCTAACCCTAACCCTAACCCTAACCCTAACCCTAACCCTAACCCTAACCCTAACCCTAACCCTAACCCTAACCCTAACCCTAACCCTAACCCTAACCCTAACCCTAACCCTAACCCTAACCCTAACCCTAACCCTAACCCTAACCCTAACCCTAACCCTAACCCTAACCCTAACCCTAACCCTAACCCTAACCCTAACCCTAACCCTAACCCTAACCCTAACCCTAACCCTAACCCTAACCCTAACCCTAACCCTAACCCTAACCCTAACCCTAACCCTAACCCTAACCCTAACCCTAACCCTAACCCTAACCCTAACCCTAACCCTAACCCTAACCCTAACCCTAACCCTAACCCTAACCCTAACCCTAACCCTAGTGGAATGGAATGGAATGGAATGGAATGGAATGGAATGGAATGGAATGGAATGGAATGGAATGGAATGGAATGGAATGGAATGGAATGGAATGGAATGGAATGGAATGGAATGGAATGGAATGGAATGGAATGGAATGGAATGGAATGGAATGGAATGGAATGGAATGGAATGGAATGGAATGGAATGGAATGGAATGGAATGGAATGGAATGGAATGGAATGGAATGGAATGGAATGGAATGGAATGGAATGGAATGGAATGGAATGGAATGGAATGGAATGGAATGGAATGGAATGGAATGGAATGGAATGGAATGGAATGGAATGGAATGGAATGGAATGGAATGGAATGGAATGGAATGGAATGGAACCCTGGAACCCTGGAATGGAATGGAATGGAATGGAATGGAATGGAATGGAATGGAATGGAATGGAATGGAATGGAATGGAATGGAATGGAATGGAACCCTGGAATGGCCTGGAATGGACTGGAATGGAATGGAATGGAATGGAATGGACTGGAATGGAATGGAATGGAATGGAATGGAATGGAATGGAATGGAATGGAATGGAATGGAATGGAATGGAATGGAATGGAATGGAATGGAATGGAATGGAATGGAATGGAATGGAATGGAATGGAATGGAATGGAATGGAATGGAATGGAATGGAATGGAATGGAATGGACTGGAATGGAATGGAATGGAATGGAATGGAATGGAATGGAATGGAACAATGGAACAATGGAATGGAATGGAATGGAATGGAATGGAATGGAATGGAATGGAATGGAATGGAATGGAATGGAATGGAATGGAATGGAATGGAATGGAATGGAATGGAATAACCCTAACCCTAACCCTAACCCTGGAATGGAATGGAATGGAATGGAATGGAATGGAATGGAATGGAATGGAATGGAATGGAATGGAACCCTGGAATGGAATGGAATGGATGGAATGGAATGGAATGGAATGGAATGGAATGGAATGGAATGGAAATGGAATGGAATGGAATGGAATGGAATGGAATGGAATGGAATGGAATGGAATGGAATGGAATGGAATGGAATGGAATGGAATGGAATGGAATGGAATGGAATGGAATGGAATGGAATGGAATGGAATGGAATGGAATGGAATGGAATGGAATGGAATGGAATGGAATGGAATGGAATGGAATGGAATGGAATGGAATGGAATGGAATGGAATGGAATGGAATGGAATGGAATGGAATGGAATGGAATGGAATGGAATGGAATGGAATGGAATGGAATGGAATGGAATGGAATGGAATGGAATGGAATGGAATGGAATGGAATGGAATGGAATGGAATGGAATGGAATGGAATGGAATGGAATGGAATGGAATGGAATGGAATGGAATGGAATGGAATGGAATGGAATGGAATGGAATGGAATGGAATGGAATGGAATGGAATGGAATGGAATGGAATGGAATGGAATGGAATGGAATGGAATGGAATGGAATGGAATGGAATGGAATGGAATGGAATGGAATGGAATGGAATGGAATGGAATGGAATGGAATGGAATGGAATGGAATGGAATGGAATGGAATGGAATGGAATGGAATGGAATGGAATGGAATGGAATGGAATGGAATGGAATGGAATGGAATGGAATGGAATGGAATGGAATGGAATGGAATGGAATGGAATGGAATGGAATGGAATGGAATGGAATGGAATGGAATGGAATGGAATGGAATGGAATGGAATGGAATGGAATGGAATGGAATGGAATGGAATGGAATGGAATGGAATGGAATGGAATGGAATGGAATGGAATGGAATGGAATGGAATGGAATGGAATGGAATGGAATGGAATGGAATGGAATGGAATGGAATGGAATGGAATGGAATGGAATGGAATGGAATGGAATGGAATGGAATGGAATGGAATGGAATGGAATGGAATGGAATGGAATGGAATGGAATGGAATGGAATGGAATGGAATGGAATGGAATGGAATGGAATGGAATGGAATGGAATGGAATGGAATGGAATGGAATGGAATGGAATGGAATGGAATGGAATGGAATGGAATGGAATGGAATGGAATGGAATGGAATGGAATGGAATGGAATGGAATGGAATGGAATGGAATGGAATGGAATGGAATGGAATGGAATGGAATGGAATGGAATGGAATGGAATGGAATGGAATGGAATGGAATGGAATGGAATGGAATGGAATGGAATGGAATGGAATGGAATGGAATGGAATGGAATGGAATGGAATGGAATGGAATGGAATGGAATGGAATGGAATGGAATGGAATGGAATGGAATGGAATGGAATGGAATGGAATGGAATGGAATGGAATGGAATGGAATGGAATGGAATGGAATGGAATGGAATGGAATGGAATGGAATGGAATGGAATGGAATGGAATGGAATGGAATGGAATGGAATGGAATGGAATGGAATGGAATGGAATGGAATGGAATGGAATGGAATGGAATGGAATGGAATGGAATGGAATGGAATGGAATGGAATGGAATGGAATGGAATGGAATGGAATGGAATGGAATGGAATGGAATGGAATGGAATGGAATGGAATGGAATGGAATGGAATGGAATGGAATGGAATGGAATGGAATGGAATGGAATGGAATGGAATGGAATGGAATGGAATGGAATGGAATGGAATGGAATGGAATGGAATGGAATGGAATGGAATGGAATGGAATGGAATGGAATGGAATGGAATGGAATGGAATGGAATGGAATGGAATGGAATGGAATGGAATGGAATGGAATGGAATGGAATGGAATGGAATGGAATGGAATGGAATGGAATGGAATGGAATGGAATGGAATGGAATGGAATGGAATGGAATGGAATGGAATGGAATGGAATGGAATGGAATGGAATGGAATGGAATGGAATGGAATGGAATGGAATGGAATGGAATGGAATGGAATGGAATGGAATGGAATCCTAACCCTAACCCTAACCCTAACCCTAACCCTAACCCTAACCCTAACCCTAACCCTAACCCTAACCCTAACCCTAACCCTAACCCTAACCCTAACCCTAACCCTAACCCTAACCCTAACCCTAACCCTAACCCTAACCCTAACCCTAACCCTAACCCTAACCCTAACCCTAACCCTAACCCTAACCCTAACCCTAACCCTAACCCTAACCCTAACCCTAACCCTAACCCTAACCCTAACCCTAACCCTAACCCTAACCCTAACCCTAACCCTAACCCTAACCCTAACCCTAACCCTAACCCTAACCCTAACCCTAACCCTAACCCTAACCCTAACCCTAACCCTAACCCTAACCCTAACCCTAACCCTAACCCTAACCCTAACCCTAACCCTAACCCTAACCCTAACCCTAACCCTAACCCTAACCCTAACCCTAACCCTAACCCTAACCCTAACCCTAACCCTAACCCTAACCCTAACCCTAACCCTAACCCTAACCCTAACCCTAACCCTAACCCTAACCCTAACCCTAACCCTAACCCTAACCCTAACCCTAACCCTAACCCTAACCCTAACCCTAACCCTAACCCTAACCCTAACCCTAACCCTAACCCTAACCCTAACCCTAACCCTAACCCTAACCCTAACCCTAACCCTAACCCTAACCCTAACCCTAACCCTAACCCTAACCCTAACCCTAACCCTAACCCTAACCCTAACCCTAACCCTAACCCTAACCCTAACCCTAACCCTAACCCTAACCCTAACCCTAACCCTAACCCTAACCCTAACCCTAACCCTAACCCTAACCCTAACCCTAACCCTAACCCTAACCCTAACCCTAACCCTAACCCTAACCCTAACCCTAACCCTAACCCTAACCCTAACCCTAACCCTAACCCTAACCCTAACCCTAACCCTAACCCTAACCCTAACCCTAACCCTAACCCTAACCCTAACCCTAACCCTAACCCTAACCCTAACCCTAACCCTAACCCTAACCCTAACCCTAACCCTAACCCTAACCCTAACCCTAACCCTAACCCTAACCCTAACCCTAACCCTAACCCTAACCCTAACCCTAACCCTAACCCTAACCCTAACCCTAACCCTAACCCTAACCCTAACCCTAACCCTAACCCTAACCCTAACCCTAACCCTAACCCTAACCCTAACCCTAACCCTAACCCTAACCCTAACCCTAACCCTAACCCTAACCCTAACCCTAACCCTAACCCTAACCCTAACCCTAACCCTAACCCTAACCCTAACCCTAACCCTAACCCTAACCCTAACCCTAACCCTAACCCTAACCCTAACCCTAACCCTAACCCTAACCCTAACCCTAACCCTAACCCTAACCCTAACCCTAACCCTAACCCTAACCCTAACCCTAACCCTAACCCTAACCCTAACCCTAACCCTAACCCTAACCCTAACCCTAACCCTAACCCTAACCCTAACCCTAACCCTAACCCTAACCCTAACCCTAACCCTAACCCTAACCCTAACCCTAACCCTAACCCTAACCCTAACCCTAACCCTAACCCTAACCCTAACCCTAACCCTAACCCTAACCCTAACCCTAACCCTAACCCTAACCCTAACCCTAACCCTAACCCTAACCCTAACCCTAACCCTAACCCTAACCCTAACCCTAACCCTAACCCTAACCCTAACCCTAACCCTAACCCTAACCCTAACCCTAACCCTAACCCTAACCCTAACCCTAACCCTAACCCTAACCCTAACCCTAACCCTAACCCTAACCCTAACCCTAACCCTAACCCTAACCCTAACCCTAACCCTAACCCTAACCCTAACCCTAACCCTAACCCTAACCCTAACCCTAACCCTAACCCTAACCCTAACCCTAACCCTAACCCTAACCCTAACCCTAACCCTAACCCTAACCCTAACCCTAACCCTAACCCTAACCCTAACCCTAACCCTAACCCTAACCCTAACCCTAACCCTAACCCTAACCCTAACCCTAACCCTAACCCTAACCCTAACCCTAACCCTAACCCTAACCCTAACCCTAACCCTAACCCTAACCCTAACCCTAACCCTAACCCTAACCCTAACCCTAACCCTAACCCTAACCCTAACCCTAACCCTAACCCTAACCCTAACCCTAACCCTAACCCTAACCCTAACCCTAACCCTAACCCTAACCCTAACCCTAACCCTAACCCTAACCCTAACCCTAACCCTAACCCTAACCCTAACCCTAACCCTAACCCTAACCCTAACCCTAACCCTAACCCTAACCCTAACCCTAACCCTAACCCTAACCCTAACCCTAACCCTAACCCTAACCCTAACCCTAACCCTAACCCTAACCCTAACCCTAACCCTAACCCTAACCCTAACCCTAACCCTAACCCTAACCCTAACCCTAACCCTAACCCTAACCCTAACCCTAACCCTAACCCTAACCCTAACCCTAACCCTAACCCTAACCCTAACCCTAACCCTAACCCTAACCCTAACCCTAACCCTAACCCTAACCCTAACCCTAACCCTAACCCTAACCCTAACCCTAACCCTAACCCTAACCCTAACCCTAACCCTAACCCTAACCCTAACCCTAACCCTAACCCTAACCCTAACCCTAACCCTAACCCTAACCCTAACCCTAACCCTAACCCTAACCCTAACCCTAACCCTAACCCTAACCCTAACCCTAACCCTAACCCTAACCCTAACCCTAACCCTAACCCTAACCCTAACCCTAACCCTAACCCTAACCCTAACCCTAACCCTAACCCTAACCCTAACCCTAACCCTAACCCTAACCCTAACCCTAACCCTAACCCTAACCCTAACCCTAACCCTAACCCTAACCCTAACCCTAACCCTAACCCTAACCCTAACCCTAACCCTAACCCTAACCCTAACCCTAACCCTAACCCTAACCCTAACCCTAACCCTAACCCTAACCCTAACCCTAACCCTAACCCTAACCCTAACCCTAACCCTAACCCTAACCCTAACCCTAACCCTAACCCTAACCCTAACCCTAACCCTAACCCTAACCCTAACCCTAACCCTAACCCTAACCCTAACCCTAACCCTAACCCTAACCCTAACCCTAACCCTAACCCTAACCCTAACCCTAACCCTAACCCTAACCCTAACCCTAACCCTAACCCTAACCCTAACCCTAACCCTAACCCTAACCCTAACCCTAACCCTAACCCTAACCCTAACCCTAACCCTAACCCTAACCCTAACCCTAACCCTAACCCTAACCCTAACCCTAACCCTAACCCTAACCCTAACCCTAACCCTAACCCTAACCCTAACCCTAACCCTAACCCTAACCCTAACCCTAACCCTAACCCTAACCCTAACCCTAACCCTAACCCTAACCCTAACCCTAACCCTAACCCTAACCCTAACCCTAACCCTAACCCTAACCCTAACCCTAACCCTAACCCTAACCCTAACCCTAACCCTAACCCTAACCCTAACCCTAACCCTAACCCTAACCCTAACCCTAACCCTAACCCTAACCCTAACCCTAACCCTAACCCTAACCCTAACCCTAACCCTAACCCTAACCCTAACCCTAACCCTAACCCTAACCCTAACCCTAACCCTAACCCTAACCCTAACCCTAACCCTAACCCTAACCCTAACCCTAACCCTAACCCTAACCCTAACCCTAACCCTAACCCTAACCCTAACCCTAACCCTAACCCTAACCCTAACCCTAACCCTAACCCTAACCCTAACCCTAACCCTAACCCTAACCCTAACCCTAACCCTAACCCTAACCCTAACCCTAACCCTAACCCTAACCCTAACCCTAACCCTAACCCTAACCCTAACCCTAACCCTAACCCTAACCCTAACCCTAACCCTAACCCTAACCCTAACCCTAACCCTAACCCTAACCCTAACCCTAACCCTAACCCTAACCCTAACCCTAACCCTAACCCTAACCCTAACCCTAACCCTAACCCTAACCCTAACCCTAACCCTAACCCTAACCCTAACCCTAACCCTAACCCTAACCCTAACCCTAACCCTAACCCTAACCCTAACCCTAACCCTAACCCTAACCCTAACCCTAACCCTAACCCTAACCCTAACCCTAACCCTAACCCTAACCCTAACCCTAACCCTAACCCTAACCCTAACCCTAACCCTAACCCTAACCCTAACCCTAACCCTAACCCTAACCCTAACCCTAACCCTAACCCTAACCCTAACCCTAACCCTAACCCTAACCCTAACCCTAACCCTAACCCTAACCCTAACCCTAACCCTAACCCTAACCCTAACCCTAACCCTAACCCTAACCCTAACCCTAACCCTAACCCTAACCCTAACCCTAACCCTAACCCTAACCCTAACCCTAACCCTAACCCTAACCCTAACCCTAACCCTAACCCTAACCCTAACCCTAACCCTAACCCTAACCCTAACCCTAACCCTAACCCTAACCCTAACCCTAACCCTAACCCTAACCCTAACCCTAACCCTAACCCTAACCCTAACCCTAACCCTAACCCTAACCCTAACCCTAACCCTAACCCTAACCCTAACCCTAACCCTAACCCTAACCCTAACCCTAACCCTAACCCTAACCCTAACCCTAACCCTAACCCTAACCCTAACCCTAACCCTAACCCTAACCCTAACCCTAACCCTAACCCTAACCCTAACCCTAACCCTAACCCTAACCCTAACCCTAACCCTAACCCTAACCCTAACCCTAACCCTAACCCTAACCCTAACCCTAACCCTAACCCTAACCCTAACCCTAACCCTAACCCTAACCCTAACCCTAACCCTAACCCTAACCCTAACCCTAACCCTAACCCTAACCCTAACCCTAACCCTAACCCTAACCCTAACCCTAACCCTAACCCTAACCCTAACCCTAACCCTAACCCTAACCCTAACCCTAACCCTAACCCTAACCCTAACCCTAACCCTAACCCTAACCCTAACCCTAACCCTAACCCTAACCCTAACCCTAACCCTAACCCTAACCCTAACCCTAACCCTAACCCTAACCCTAACCCTAACCCTAACCCTAACCCTAACCCTAACCCTAACCCTAACCCTAACCCTAACCCTAACCCTAACCCTAACCCTAACCCTAACCCTAACCCTAACCCTAACCCTAACCCTAACCCTAACCCTAACCCTAACCCTAACCCTAACCCTAACCCTAACCCTAACCCTAACCCTAACCCTAACCCTAACCCTAACCCTAACCCTAACCCTAACCCTAACCCTAACCCTAACCCTAACCCTAACCCTAACCCTAACCCTAACCCTAACCCTAACCCTAACCCTAACCCTAACCCTAACCCTAACCCTAACCCTAACCCTAACCCTAACCCTAACCCTAACCCTAACCCTAACCCTAACCCTAACCCTAACCCTAACCCTAACCCTAACCCTAACCCTAACCCTAACCCTAACCCTAACCCTAACCCTAACCCTAACCCTAACCCTAACCCTAACCCTAACCCTAACCCTAACCCTAACCCTAACCCTAACCCTAACCCTAACCCTAACCCTAACCCTAACCCTAACCCTAACCCTAACCCTAACCCTAACCCTAACCCTAACCCTAACCCTAACCCTAACCCTAACCCTAACCCTAACCCTAACCCTAACCCTAACCCTAACCCTAACCCTAACCCTAACCCTAACCCTAACCCTAACCCTAACCCTAACCCTAACCCTAACCCTAACCCTAACCCTAACCCTAACCCTAACCCTAACCCTAACCCTAACCCTAACCCTAACCCTAACCCTAACCCTAACCCTAACCCTAACCCTAACCCTAACCCTAACCCTAACCCTAACCCTAACCCTAACCCTAACCCTAACCCTAACCCTAACCCTAACCCTAACCCTAACCCTAACCCTAACCCTAACCCTAACCCTAACCCTAACCCTAACCCTAACCCTAACCCTAACCCTAACCCTAACCCTAACCCTAACCCTAACCCTAACCCTAACCCTAACCCTAACCCTAACCCTAACCCTAACCCTAACCCTAACCCTAACCCTAACCCTAACCCTAACCCTAACCCTAACCCTAACCCTAACCCTAACCCTAACCCTAACCCTAACCCTAACCCTAACCCTAACCCTAACCCTAACCCTAACCCTAACCCTAACCCTAACCCTAACCCTAACCCTAACCCTAACCCTAACCCTAACCCTAACCCTAACCCTAACCCTAACCCTAACCCTAACCCTAACCCTAACCCTAACCCTAACCCTAACCCTAACCCTAACCCTAACCCTAACCCTAACCCTAACCCTAACCCTAACCCTAACCCTAACCCTAACCCTAACCCTAACCCTAACCCTAACCCTAACCCTAACCCTAACCCTAACCCTAACCCTAACCCTAACCCTAACCCTAACCCTAACCCTAACCCTAACCCTAACCCTAACCCTAACCCTAACCCTAACCCTAACCCTAACCCTAACCCTAACCCTAACCCTAACCCTAACCCTAACCCTAACCCTAACCCTAACCCTAACCCTAACCCTAACCCTAACCCTAACCCTAACCCTAACCCTAACCCTAACCCTAACCCTAACCCTAACCCTAACCCTAACCCTAACCCTAACCCTAACCCTAACCCTAACCCTAACCCTAACCCTAACCCTAACCCTAACCCTAACCCTAACCCTAACCCTAACCCTAACCCTAACCCTAACCCTAACCCTAACCCTAACCCTAACCCTAACCCTAACCCTAACCCTAACCCTAACCCTAACCCTAACCCTAACCCTAACCCTAACCCTAACCCTAACCCTAACCCTAACCCTAACCCTAACCCTAACCCTAACCCTAACCCTAACCCTAACCCTAACCCTAACCCTAACCCTAACCCTAACCCTAACCCTAACCCTAACCCTAACCCTAACCCTAACCCTAACCCTAACCCTAACCCTAACCCTAACCCTAACCCTAACCCTAACCCTAACCCTAACCCTAACCCTAACCCTAACCCTAACCCTAACCCTAACCCTAACCCTAACCCTAACCCTAACCCTAACCCTAACCCTAACCCTAACCCTAACCCTAACCCTAACCCTAACCCTAACCCTAACCCTAACCCTAACCCTAACCCTAACCCTAACCCTAACCCTAACCCTAACCCTAACCCTAACCCTAACCCTAACCCTAACCCTAACCCTAACCCTAACCCTAACCCTAACCCTAACCCTAACCCTAACCCTAACCCTAACCCTAACCCTAACCCTAACCCTAACCCTAACCCTAACCCTAACCCTAACCCTAACCCTAACCCTAACCCTAACCCTAACCCTAACCCTAACCCTAACCCTAACCCTAACCCTAACCCTAACCCTAACCCTAACCCTAACCCTAACCCTAACCCTAACCCTAACCCTAACCCTAACCCTAACCCTAACCCTAACCCTAACCCTAACCCTAACCCTAACCCTAACCCTAACCCTAACCCTAACCCTAACCCTAACCCTAACCCTAACCCTAACCCTAACCCTAACCCTAACCCTAACCCTAACCCTAACCCTAACCCTAACCCTAACCCTAACCCTAACCCTAACCCTAACCCTAACCCTAACCCTAACCCTAACCCTAACCCTAACCCTAACCCTAACCCTAACCCTAACCCTAACCCTAACCCTAACCCTAACCCTAACCCTAACCCTAACCCTAACCCTAACCCTAACCCTAACCCTAACCCTAACCCTAACCCTAACCCTAACCCTAACCCTAACCCTAACCCTAACCCTAACCCTAACCCTAACCCTAACCCTAACCCTAACCCTAACCCTAACCCTAACCCTAACCCTAACCCTAACCCTAACCCTAACCCTAACCCTAACCCTAACCCTAACCCTAACCCTAACCCTAACCCTAACCCTAACCCTAACCCTAACCCTAACCCTAACCCTAACCCTAACCCTAACCCTAACCCTAACCCTAACCCTAACCCTAACCCTAACCCTAACCCTAACCCTAACCCTAACCCTAACCCTAACCCTAACCCTAACCCTAACCCTAACCCTAACCCTAACCCTAACCCTAACCCTAACCCTAACCCTAACCCTAACCCTAACCCTAACCCTAACCCTAACCCTAACCCTAACCCTAACCCTAACCCTAACCCTAACCCTAACCCTAACCCTAACCCTAACCCTAACCCTAACCCTAACCCTAACCCTAACCCTAACCCTAACCCTAACCCTAACCCTAACCCTAACCCTAACCCTAACCCTAACCCTAACCCTAACCCTAACCCTAACCCTAACCCTAACCCTAACCCTAACCCTAACCCTAACCCTAACCCTAACCCTAACCCTAACCCTAACCCTAACCCTAACCCTAACCCTAACCCTAACCCTAACCCTAACCCTAACCCTAACCCTAACCCTAACCCTAACCCTAACCCTAACCCTAACCCTAACCCTAACCCTAACCCTAACCCTAACCCTAACCCTAACCCTAACCCTAACCCTAACCCTAACCCTAACCCTAACCCTAACCCTAACCCTAACCCTAACCCTAACCCTAACCCTAACCCTAACCCTAACCCTAACCCTAACCCTAACCCTAACCCTAACCCTAACCCTAACCCTAACCCTAACCCTAACCCTAACCCTAACCCTAACCCTAACCCTAACCCTAACCCTAACCCTAACCCTAACCCTAACCCTAACCCTAACCCTAACCCTAACCCTAACCCTAACCCTAACCCTAACCCTAACCCTAACCCTAACCCTAACCCTAACCCTAACCCTAACCCTAACCCTAACCCTAACCCTAACCCTAACCCTAACCCTAACCCTAACCCTAACCCTAACCCTAACCCTAACCCTAACCCTAACCCTAACCCTAACCCTAACCCTAACCCTAACCCTAACCCTAACCCTAACCCTAACCCTAACCCTAACCCTAACCCTAACCCTAACCCTAACCCTAACCCTAACCCTAACCCTAACCCTAACCCTAACCCTAACCCTAACCCTAACCCTAACCCTAACCCTAACCCTAACCCTAACCCTAACCCTAACCCTAACCCTAACCCTAACCCTAACCCTAACCCTAACCCTAACCCTAACCCTAACCCTAACCCTAACCCTAACCCTAACCCTAACCCTAACCCTAACCCTAACCCTAACCCTAACCCTAACCCTAACCCTAACCCTAACCCTAACCCTAACCCTAACCCTAACCCTAACCCTAACCCTAACCCTAACCCTAACCCTAACCCTAACCCTAACCCTAACCCTAACCCTAACCCTAACCCTAACCCTAACCCTAACCCTAACCCTAACCCTAACCCTAACCCTAACCCTAACCCTAACCCTAACCCTAACCCTAACCCTAACCCTAACCCTAACCCTAACCCTAACCCTAACCCTAACCCTAACCCTAACCCTAACCCTAACCCTAACCCTAACCCTAACCCTAACCCTAACCCTAACCCTAACCCTAACCCTAACCCTAACCCTAACCCTAACCCTAACCCTAACCCTAACCCTAACCCTAACCCTAACCCTAACCCTAACCCTAACCCTAACCCTAACCCTAACCCTAACCCTAACCCTAACCCTAACCCTAACCCTAACCCTAACCCTAACCCTAACCCTAACCCTAACCCTAACCCTAACCCTAACCCTAACCCTAACCCTAACCCTAACCCTAACCCTAACCCTAACCCTAACCCTAACCCTAACCCTAACCCTAACCCTAACCCTAACCCTAACCCTAACCCTAACCCTAACCCTAACCCTAACCCTAACCCTAACCCTAACCCTAACCCTAACCCTAACCCTAACCCTAACCCTAACCCTAACCCTAACCCTAACCCTAACCCTAACCCTAACCCTAACCCTAACCCTAACCCTAACCCTAACCCTAACCCTAACCCTAACCCTAACCCTAACCCTAACCCTAACCCTAACCCTAACCCTAACCCTAACCCTAACCCTAACCCTAACCCTAACCCTAACCCTAACCCTAACCCTAACCCTAACCCTAACCCTAACCCTAACCCTAACCCTAACCCTAACCCTAACCCTAACCCTAACCCTAACCCTAACCCTAACCCTAACCCTAACCCTAACCCTAACCCTAACCCTAACCCTAACCCTAACCCTAACCCTAACCCTAACCCTAACCCTAACCCTAACCCTAACCCTAACCCTAACCCTAACCCTAACCCTAACCCTAACCCTAACCCTAACCCTAACCCTAACCCTAACCCTAACCCTAACCCTAACCCTAACCCTAACCCTAACCCTAACCCTAACCCTAACCCTAACCCTAACCCTAACCCTAACCCTAACCCTAACCCTAACCCTAACCCTAACCCTAACCCTAACCCTAACCCTAACCCTAACCCTAACCCTAACCCTAACCCTAACCCTAACCCTAACCCTAACCCTAACCCTAACCCTAACCCTAACCCTAACCCTAACCCTAACCCTAACCCTAACCCTAACCCTAACCCTAACCCTAACCCTAACCCTAACCCTAACCCTAACCCTAACCCTAACCCTAACCCTAACCCTAACCCTAACCCTAACCCTAACCCTAACCCTAACCCTAACCCTAACCCTAACCCTAACCCTAACCCTAACCCTAACCCTAACCCTAACCCTAACCCTAACCCTAACCCTAACCCTAACCCTAACCCTAACCCTAACCCTAACCCTAACCCTAACCCTAACCCTAACCCTAACCCTAACCCTAACCCTAACCCTAACCCTAACCCTAACCCTAACCCTAACCCTAACCCTAACCCTAACCCTAACCCTAACCCTAACCCTAACCCTAACCCTAACCCTAACCCTAACCCTAACCCTAACCCTAACCCTAACCCTAACCCTAACCCTAACCCTAACCCTAACCCTAACCCTAACCCTAACCCTAACCCTAACCCTAACCCTAACCCTAACCCTAACCCTAACCCTAACCCTAACCCTAACCCTAACCCTAACCCTAACCCTAACCCTAACCCTAACCCTAACCCTAACCCTAACCCTAACCCTAACCCTAACCCTAACCCTAACCCTAACCCTAACCCTAACCCTAACCCTAACCCTAACCCTAACCCTAACCCTAACCCTAACCCTAACCCTAACCCTAACCCTAACCCTAACCCTAACCCTAACCCTAACCCTAACCCTAACCCTAACCCTAACCCTAACCCTAACCCTAACCCTAACCCTAACCCTAACCCTAACCCTAACCCTAACCCTAACCCTAACCCTAACCCTAACCCTAACCCTAACCCTAACCCTAACCCTAACCCTAACCCTAACCCTAACCCTAACCCTAACCCTAACCCTAACCCTAACCCTAACCCTAACCCTAACCCTAACCCTAACCCTAACCCTAACCCTAACCCTAACCCTAACCCTAACCCTAACCCTAACCCTAACCCTAACCCTAACCCTAACCCTAACCCTAACCCTAACCCTAACCCTAACCCTAACCCTAACCCTAACCCTAACCCTAACCCTAACCCTAACCCTAACCCTAACCCTAACCCTAACCCTAACCCTAACCCTAACCCTAACCCTAACCCTAACCCTAACCCTAACCCTAACCCTAACCCTAACCCTAACCCTAACCCTAACCCTAACCCTAACCCTAACCCTAACCCTAACCCTAACCCTAACCCTAACCCTAACCCTAACCCTAACCCTAACCCTAACCCTAACCCTAACCCTAACCCTAACCCTAACCCTAACCCTAACCCTAACCCTAACCCTAACCCTAACCCTAACCCTAACCCTAACCCTAACCCTAACCCTAACCCTAACCCTAACCCTAACCCTAACCCTAACCCTAACCCTAACCCTAACCCTAACCCTAACCCTAACCCTAACCCTAACCCTAACCCTAACCCTAACCCTAACCCTAACCCTAACCCTAACCCTAACCCTAACCCTAACCCTAACCCTAACCCTAACCCTAACCCTAACCCTAACCCTAACCCTAACCCTAACCCTAACCCTAACCCTAACCCTAACCCTAACCCTAACCCTAACCCTAACCCTAACCCTAACCCTAACCCTAACCCTAACCCTAACCCTAACCCTAACCCTAACCCTAACCCTAACCCTAACCCTAACCCTAACCCTAACCCTAACCCTAACCCTAACCCTAACCCTAACCCTAACCCTAACCCTAACCCTAACCCTAACCCTAACCCTAACCCTAACCCTAACCCTAACCCTAACCCTAACCCTAACCCTAACCCTAACCCTAACCCTAACCCTAACCCTAACCCTAACCCTAACCCTAACCCTAACCCTAACCCTAACCCTAACCCTAACCCTAACCCTAACCCTAACCCTAACCCTAACCCTAACCCTAACCCTAACCCTAACCCTAACCCTAACCCTAACCCTAACCCTAACCCTAACCCTAACCCTAACCCTAACCCTAACCCTAACCCTAACCCTAACCCTAACCCTAACCCTAACCCTAACCCTAACCCTAACCCTAACCCTAACCCTAACCCTAACCCTAACCCTAACCCTAACCCTAACCCTAACCCTAACCCTAACCCTAACCCTAACCCTAACCCTAACCCTAACCCTAACCCTAACCCTAACCCTAACCCTAACCCTAACCCTAACCCTAACCCTAACCCTAACCCTAACCCTAACCCTAACCCTAACCCTAACCCTAACCCTAACCCTAACCCTAACCCTAACCCTAACCCTAACCCTAACCCTAACCCTAACCCTAACCCTAACCCTAACCCTAACCCTAACCCTAACCCTAACCCTAACCCTAACCCTAACCCTAACCCTAACCCTAACCCTAACCCTAACCCTAACCCTAACCCTAACCCTAACCCTAACCCTAACCCTAACCCTAACCCTAACCCTAACCCTAACCCTAACCCTAACCCTAACCCTAACCCTAACCCTAACCCTAACCCTAACCCTAACCCTAACCCTAACCCTAACCCTAACCCTAACCCTAACCCTAACCCTAACCCTAACCCTAACCCTAACCCTAACCCTAACCCTAACCCTAACCCTAACCCTAACCCTAACCCTAACCCTAACCCTAACCCTAACCCTAACCCTAACCCTAACCCTAACCCTAACCCTAACCCTAACCCTAACCCTAACCCTAACCCTAACCCTAACCCTAACCCTAACCCTAACCCTAACCCTAACCCTAACCCTAACCCTAACCCTAACCCTAACCCTAACCCTAACCCTAACCCTAACCCTAACCCTAACCCTAACCCTAACCCTAACCCTAACCCTAACCCTAACCCTAACCCTAACCCTAACCCTAACCCTAACCCTAACCCTAACCCTAACCCTAACCCTAACCCTAACCCTAACCCTAACCCTAACCCTAACCCTAACCCTAACCCTAACCCTAACCCTAACCCTAACCCTAACCCTAACCCTAACCCTAACCCTAACCCTAACCCTAACCCTAACCCTAACCCTAACCCTAACCCTAACCCTAACCCTAACCCTAACCCTAACCCTAACCCTAACCCTAACCCTAACCCTAACCCTAACCCTAACCCTAACCCTAACCCTAACCCTAACCCTAACCCTAACCCTAACCCTAACCCTAACCCTAACCCTAACCCTAACCCTAACCCTAACCCTAACCCTAACCCTAACCCTAACCCTAACCCTAACCCTAACCCTAACCCTAACCCTAACCCTAACCCTAACCCTAACCCTAACCCTAACCCTAACCCTAACCCTAACCCTAACCCTAACCCTAACCCTAACCCTAACCCTAACCCTAACCCTAACCCTAACCCTAACCCTAACCCTAACCCTAACCCTAACCCTAACCCTAACCCTAACCCTAACCCTAACCCTAACCCTAACCCTAACCCTAACCCTAACCCTAACCCTAACCCTAACCCTAACCCTAACCCTAACCCTAACCCTAACCCTAACCCTAACCCTAACCCTAACCCTAACCCTAACCCTAACCCTAACCCTAACCCTAACCCTAACCCTAACCCTAACCCTAACCCTAACCCTAACCCTAACCCTAACCCTAACCCTAACCCTAACCCTAACCCTAACCCTAACCCTAACCCTAACCCTAACCCTAACCCTAACCCTAACCCTAACCCTAACCCTAACCCTAACCCTAACCCTAACCCTAACCCTAACCCTAACCCTAACCCTAACCCTAACCCTAACCCTAACCCTAACCCTAACCCTAACCCTAACCCTAACCCTAACCCTAACCCTAACCCTAACCCTAACCCTAACCCTAACCCTAACCCTAACCCTAACCCTAACCCTAACCCTAACCCTAACCCTAACCCTAACCCTAACCCTAACCCTAACCCTAACCCTAACCCTAACCCTAACCCTAACCCTAACCCTAACCCTAACCCTAACCCTAACCCTAACCCTAACCCTAACCCTAACCCTAACCCTAACCCTAACCCTAACCCTAACCCTAACCCTAACCCTAACCCTAACCCTAACCCTAACCCTAACCCTAACCCTAACCCTAACCCTAACCCTAACCCTAACCCTAACCCTAACCCTAACCCTAACCCTAACCCTAACCCTAACCCTAACCCTAACCCTAACCCTAACCCTAACCCTAACCCTAACCCTAACCCTAACCCTAACCCTAACCCTAACCCTAACCCTAACCCTAACCCTAACCCTAACCCTAACCCTAACCCTAACCCTAACCCTAACCCTAACCCTAACCCTAACCCTAACCCTAACCCTAACCCTAACCCTAACCCTAACCCTAACCCTAACCCTAACCCTAACCCTAACCCTAACCCTAACCCTAACCCTAACCCTAACCCTAACCCTAACCCTAACCCTAACCCTAACCCTAACCCTAACCCTAACCCTAACCCTAACCCTAACCCTAACCCTAACCCTAACCCTAACCCTAACCCTAACCCTAACCCTAACCCTAACCCTAACCCTAACCCTAACCCTAACCCTAACCCTAACCCTAACCCTAACCCTAACCCTAACCCTAACCCTAACCCTAACCCTAACCCTAACCCTAACCCTAACCCTAACCCTAACCCTAACCCTAACCCTAACCCTAACCCTAACCCTAACCCTAACCCTAACCCTAACCCTAACCCTAACCCTAACCCTAACCCTAACCCTAACCCTAACCCTAACCCTAACCCTAACCCTAACCCTAACCCTAACCCTAACCCTAACCCTAACCCTAACCCTAACCCTAACCCTAACCCTAACCCTAACCCTAACCCTAACCCTAACCCTAACCCTAACCCTAACCCTAACCCTAACCCTAACCCTAACCCTAACCCTAACCCTAACCCTAACCCTAACCCTAACCCTAACCCTAACCCTAACCCTAACCCTAACCCTAACCCTAACCCTAACCCTAACCCTAACCCTAACCCTAACCCTAACCCTAACCCTAACCCTAACCCTAACCCTAACCCTAACCCTAACCCTAACCCTAACCCTAACCCTAACCCTAACCCTAACCCTAACCCTAACCCTAACCCTAACCCTAACCCTAACCCTAACCCTAACCCTAACCCTAACCCTAACCCTAACCCTAACCCTAACCCTAACCCTAACCCTAACCCTAACCCTAACCCTAACCCTAACCCTAACCCTAACCCTAACCCTAACCCTAACCCTAACCCTAACCCTAACCCTAACCCTAACCCTAACCCTAACCCTAACCCTAACCCTAACCCTAACCCTAACCCTAACCCTAACCCTAACCCTAACCCTAACCCTAACCCTAACCCTAACCCTAACCCTAACCCTAACCCTAACCCTAACCCTAACCCTAACCCTAACCCTAACCCTAACCCTAACCCTAACCCTAACCCTAACCCTAACCCTAACCCTAACCCTAACCCTAACCCTAACCCTAACCCTAACCCTAACCCTAACCCTAACCCTAACCCTAACCCTAACCCTAACCCTAACCCTAACCCTAACCCTAACCCTAACCCTAACCCTAACCCTAACCCTAACCCTAACCCTAACCCTAACCCTAACCCTAACCCTAACCCTAACCCTAACCCTAACCCTAACCCTAACCCTAACCCTAACCCTAACCCTAACCCTAACCCTAACCCTAACCCTAACCCTAACCCTAACCCTAACCCTAACCCTAACCCTAACCCTAACCCTAACCCTAACCCTAACCCTAACCCTAACCCTAACCCTAACCCTAACCCTAACCCTAACCCTAACCCTAACCCTAACCCTAACCCTAACCCTAACCCTAACCCTAACCCTAACCCTAACCCTAACCCTAACCCTAACCCTAACCCTAACCCTAACCCTAACCCTAACCCTAACCCTAACCCTAACCCTAACCCTAACCCTAACCCTAACCCTAACCCTAACCCTAACCCTAACCCTAACCCTAACCCTAACCCTAACCCTAACCCTAACCCTAACCCTAACCCTAACCCTAACCCTAACCCTAACCCTAACCCTAACCCTAACCCTAACCCTAACCCTAACCCTAACCCTAACCCTAACCCTAACCCTAACCCTAACCCTAACCCTAACCCTAACCCTAACCCTAACCCTAACCCTAACCCTAACCCTAACCCTAACCCTAACCCTAACCCTAACCCTAACCCTAACCCTAACCCTAACCCTAACCCTAACCCTAACCCTAACCCTAACCCTAACCCTAACCCTAACCCTAACCCTAACCCTAACCCTAACCCTAACCCTAACCCTAACCCTAACCCTAACCCTAACCCTAACCCTAACCCTAACCCTAACCCTAACCCTAACCCTAACCCTAACCCTAACCCTAACCCTAACCCTAACCCTAACCCTAACCCTAACCCTAACCCTAACCCTAACCCTAACCCTAACCCTAACCCTAACCCTAACCCTAACCCTAACCCTAACCCTAACCCTAACCCTAACCCTAACCCTAACCCTAACCCTAACCCTAACCCTAACCCTAACCCTAACCCTAACCCTAACCCTAACCCTAACCCTAACCCTAACCCTAACCCTAACCCTAACCCTAACCCTAACCCTAACCCTAACCCTAACCCTAACCCTAACCCTAACCCTAACCCTAACCCTAACCCTAACCCTAACCCTAACCCTAACCCTAACCCTAACCCTAACCCTAACCCTAACCCTAACCCTAACCCTAACCCTAACCCTAACCCTAACCCTAACCCTAACCCTAACCCTAACCCTAACCCTAACCCTAACCCTAACCCTAACCCTAACCCTAACCCTAACCCTAACCCTAACCCTAACCCTAACCCTAACCCTAACCCTAACCCTAACCCTAACCCTAACCCTAACCCTAACCCTAACCCTAACCCTAACCCTAACCCTAACCCTAACCCTAACCCTAACCCTAACCCTAACCCTAACCCTAACCCTAACCCTAACCCTAACCCTAACCCTAACCCTAACCCTAACCCTAACCCTAACCCTAACCCTAACCCTAACCCTAACCCTAACCCTAACCCTAACCCTAACCCTAACCCTAACCCTAACCCTAACCCTAACCCTAACCCTAACCCTAACCCTAACCCTAACCCTAACCCTAACCCTAACCCTAACCCTAACCCTAACCCTAACCCTAACCCTAACCCTAACCCTAACCCTAACCCTAACCCTAACCCTAACCCTAACCCTAACCCTAACCCTAACCCTAACCCTAACCCTAACCCTAACCCTAACCCTAACCCTAACCCTAACCCTAACCCTAACCCTAACCCTAACCCTAACCCTAACCCTAACCCTAACCCTAACCCTAACCCTAACCCTAACCCTAACCCTAACCCTAACCCTAACCCTAACCCTAACCCTAACCCTAACCCTAACCCTAACCCTAACCCTAACCCTAACCCTAACCCTAACCCTAACCCTAACCCTAACCCTAACCCTAACCCTAACCCTAACCCTAACCCTAACCCTAACCCTAACCCTAACCCTAACCCTAACCCTAACCCTAACCCTAACCCTAACCCTAACCCTAACCCTAACCCTAACCCTAACCCTAACCCTAACCCTAACCCTAACCCTAACCCTAACCCTAACCCTAACCCTAACCCTAACCCTAACCCTAACCCTAACCCTAACCCTAACCCTAACCCTAACCCTAACCCTAACCCTAACCCTAACCCTAACCCTAACCCTAACCCTAACCCTAACCCTAACCCTAACCCTAACCCTAACCCTAACCCTAACCCTAACCCTAACCCTAACCCTAACCCTAACCCTAACCCTAACCCTAACCCTAACCCTAACCCTAACCCTAACCCTAACCCTAACCCTAACCCTAACCCTAACCCTAACCCTAACCCTAACCCTAACCCTAACCCTAACCCTAACCCTAACCCTAACCCTAACCCTAACCCTAACCCTAACCCTAACCCTAACCCTAACCCTAACCCTAACCCTAACCCTAACCCTAACCCTAACCCTAACCCTAACCCTAACCCTAACCCTAACCCTAACCCTAACCCTAACCCTAACCCTAACCCTAACCCTAACCCTAACCCTAACCCTAACCCTAACCCTAACCCTAACCCTAACCCTAACCCTAACCCTAACCCTAACCCTAACCCTAACCCTAACCCTAACCCTAACCCTAACCCTAACCCTAACCCTAACCCTAACCCTAACCCTAACCCTAACCCTAACCCTAACCCTAACCCTAACCCTAACCCTAACCCTAACCCTAACCCTAACCCTAACCCTAACCCTAACCCTAACCCTAACCCTAACCCTAACCCTAACCCTAACCCTAACCCTAACCCTAACCCTAACCCTAACCCTAACCCTAACCCTAACCCTAACCCTAACCCTAACCCTAACCCTAACCCTAACCCTAACCCTAACCCTAACCCTAACCCTAACCCTAACCCTAACCCTAACCCTAACCCTAACCCTAACCCTAACCCTAACCCTAACCCTAACCCTAACCCTAACCCTAACCCTAACCCTAACCCTAACCCTAACCCTAACCCTAACCCTAACCCTAACCCTAACCCTAACCCTAACCCTAACCCTAACCCTAACCCTAACCCTAACCCTAACCCTAACCCTAACCCTAACCCTAACCCTAACCCTAACCCTAACCCTAACCCTAACCCTAACCCTAACCCTAACCCTAACCCTAACCCTAACCCTAACCCTAACCCTAACCCTAACCCTAACCCTAACCCTAACCCTAACCCTAACCCTAACCCTAACCCTAACCCTAACCCTAACCCTAACCCTAACCCTAACCCTAACCCTAACCCTAACCCTAACCCTAACCCTAACCCTAACCCTAACCCTAACCCTAACCCTAACCCTAACCCTAACCCTAACCCTAACCCTAACCCTAACCCTAACCCTAACCCTAACCCTAACCCTAACCCTAACCCTAACCCTAACCCTAACCCTAACCCTAACCCTAACCCTAACCCTAACCCTAACCCTAACCCTAACCCTAACCCTAACCCTAACCCTAACCCTAACCCTAACCCTAACCCTAACCCTAACCCTAACCCTAACCCTAACCCTAACCCTAACCCTAACCCTAACCCTAACCCTAACCCTAACCCTAACCCTAACCCTAACCCTAACCCTAACCCTAACCCTAACCCTAACCCTAACCCTAACCCTAACCCTAACCCTAACCCTAACCCTAACCCTAACCCTAACCCTAACCCTAACCCTAACCCTAACCCTAACCCTAACCCTAACCCTAACCCTAACCCTAACCCTAACCCTAACCCTAACCCTAACCCTAACCCTAACCCTAACCCTAACCCTAACCCTAACCCTAACCCTAACCCTAACCCTAACCCTAACCCTAACCCTAACCCTAACCCTAACCCTAACCCTAACCCTAACCCTAACCCTAACCCTAACCCTAACCCTAACCCTAACCCTAACCCTAACCCTAACCCTAACCCTAACCCTAACCCTAACCCTAACCCTAACCCTAACCCTAACCCTAACCCTAACCCTAACCCTAACCCTAACCCTAACCCTAACCCTAACCCTAACCCTAACCCTAACCCTAACCCTAACCCTAACCCTAACCCTAACCCTAACCCTAACCCTAACCCTAACCCTAACCCTAACCCTAACCCTAACCCTAACCCTAACCCTAACCCTAACCCTAACCCTAACCCTAACCCTAACCCTAACCCTAACCCTAACCCTAACCCTAACCCTAACCCTAACCCTAACCCTAACCCTAACCCTAACCCTAACCCTAACCCTAACCCTAACCCTAACCCTAACCCTAACCCTAACCCTAACCCTAACCCTAACCCTAACCCTAACCCTAACCCTAACCCTAACCCTAACCCTAACCCTAACCCTAACCCTAACCCTAACCCTAACCCTAACCCTAACCCTAACCCTAACCCTAACCCTAACCCTAACCCTAACCCTAACCCTAACCCTAACCCTAACCCTAACCCTAACCCTAACCCTAACCCTAACCCTAACCCTAACCCTAACCCTAACCCTAACCCTAACCCTAACCCTAACCCTAACCCTAACCCTAACCCTAACCCTAACCCTAACCCTAACCCTAACCCTAACCCTAACCCTAACCCTAACCCTAACCCTAACCCTAACCCTAACCCTAACCCTAACCCTAACCCTAACCCTAACCCTAACCCTAACCCTAACCCTAACCCTAACCCTAACCCTAACCCTAACCCTAACCCTAACCCTAACCCTAACCCTAACCCTAACCCTAACCCTAACCCTAACCCTAACCCTAACCCTAACCCTAACCCTAACCCTAACCCTAACCCTAACCCTAACCCTAACCCTAACCCTAACCCTAACCCTAACCCTAACCCTAACCCTAACCCTAACCCTAACCCTAACCCTAACCCTAACCCTAACCCTAACCCTAACCCTAACCCTAACCCTAACCCTAACCCTAACCCTAACCCTAACCCTAACCCTAACCCTAACCCTAACCCTAACCCTAACCCTAACCCTAACCCTAACCCTAACCCTAACCCTAACCCTAACCCTAACCCTAACCCTAACCCTAACCCTAACCCTAACCCTAACCCTAACCCTAACCCTAACCCTAACCCTAACCCTAACCCTAACCCTAACCCTAACCCTAACCCTAACCCTAACCCTAACCCTAACCCTAACCCTAACCCTAACCCTAACCCTAACCCTAACCCTAACCCTAACCCTAACCCTAACCCTAACCCTAACCCTAACCCTAACCCTAACCCTAACCCTAACCCTAACCCTAACCCTAACCCTAACCCTAACCCTAACCCTAACCCTAACCCTAACCCTAACCCTAACCCTAACCCTAACCCTAACCCTAACCCTAACCCTAACCCTAACCCTAACCCTAACCCTAACCCTAACCCTAACCCTAACCCTAACCCTAACCCTAACCCTAACCCTAACCCTAACCCTAACCCTAACCCTAACCCTAACCCTAACCCTAACCCTAACCCTAACCCTAACCCTAACCCTAACCCTAACCCTAACCCTAACCCTAACCCTAACCCTAACCCTAACCCTAACCCTAACCCTAACCCTAACCCTAACCCTAACCCTAACCCTAACCCTAACCCTAACCCTAACCCTAACCCTAACCCTAACCCTAACCCTAACCCTAACCCTAACCCTAACCCTAACCCTAACCCTAACCCTAACCCTAACCCTAACCCTAACCCTAACCCTAACCCTAACCCTAACCCTAACCCTAACCCTAACCCTAACCCTAACCCTAACCCTAACCCTAACCCTAACCCTAACCCTAACCCTAACCCTAACCCTAACCCTAACCCTAACCCTAACCCTAACCCTAACCCTAACCCTAACCCTAACCCTAACCCTAACCCTAACCCTAACCCTAACCCTAACCCTAACCCTAACCCTAACCCTAACCCTAACCCTAACCCTAACCCTAACCCTAACCCTAACCCTAACCCTAACCCTAACCCTAACCCTAACCCTAACCCTAACCCTAACCCTAACCCTAACCCTAACCCTAACCCTAACCCTAACCCTAACCCTAACCCTAACCCTAACCCTAACCCTAACCCTAACCCTAACCCTAACCCTAACCCTAACCCTAACCCTAACCCTAACCCTAACCCTAACCCTAACCCTAACCCTAACCCTAACCCTAACCCTAACCCTAACCCTAACCCTAACCCTAACCCTAACCCTAACCCTAACCCTAACCCTAACCCTAACCCTAACCCTAACCCTAACCCTAACCCTAACCCTAACCCTAACCCTAACCCTAACCCTAACCCTAACCCTAACCCTAACCCTAACCCTAACCCTAACCCTAACCCTAACCCTAACCCTAACCCTAACCCTAACCCTAACCCTAACCCTAACCCTAACCCTAACCCTAACCCTAACCCTAACCCTAACCCTAACCCTAACCCTAACCCTAACCCTAACCCTAACCCTAACCCTAACCCTAACCCTAACCCTAACCCTAACCCTAACCCTAACCCTAACCCTAACCCTAACCCTAACCCTAACCCTAACCCTAACCCTAACCCTAACCCTAACCCTAACCCTAACCCTAACCCTAACCCTAACCCTAACCCTAACCCTAACCCTAACCCTAACCCTAACCCTAACCCTAACCCTAACCCTAACCCTAACCCTAACCCTAACCCTAACCCTAACCCTAACCCTAACCCTAACCCTAACCCTAACCCTAACCCTAACCCTAACCCTAACCCTAACCCTAACCCTAACCCTAACCCTAACCCTAACCCTAACCCTAACCCTAACCCTAACCCTAACCCTAACCCTAACCCTAACCCTAACCCTAACCCTAACCCTAACCCTAACCCTAACCCTAACCCTAACCCTAACCCTAACCCTAACCCTAACCCTAACCCTAACCCTAACCCTAACCCTAACCCTAACCCTAACCCTAACCCTAACCCTAACCCTAACCCTAACCCTAACCCTAACCCTAACCCTAACCCTAACCCTAACCCTAACCCTAACCCTAACCCTAACCCTAACCCTAACCCTAACCCTAACCCTAACCCTAACCCTAACCCTAACCCTAACCCTAACCCTAACCCTAACCCTAACCCTAACCCTAACCCTAACCCTAACCCTAACCCTAACCCTAACCCTAACCCTAACCCTAACCCTAACCCTAACCCTAACCCTAACCCTAACCCTAACCCTAACCCTAACCCTAACCCTAACCCTAACCCTAACCCTAACCCTAACCCTAACCCTAACCCTAACCCTAACCCTAACCCTAACCCTAACCCTAACCCTAACCCTAACCCTAACCCTAACCCTAACCCTAACCCTAACCCTAACCCTAACCCTAACCCTAACCCTAACCCTAACCCTAACCCTAACCCTAACCCTAACCCTAACCCTAACCCTAACCCTAACCCTAACCCTAACCCTAACCCTAACCCTAACCCTAACCCTAACCCTAACCCTAACCCTAACCCTAACCCTAACCCTAACCCTAACCCTAACCCTAACCCTAACCCTAACCCTAACCCTAACCCTAACCCTAACCCTAACCCTAACCCTAACCCTAACCCTAACCCTAACCCTAACCCTAACCCTAACCCTAACCCTAACCCTAACCCTAACCCTAACCCTAACCCTAACCCTAACCCTAACCCTAACCCTAACCCTAACCCTAACCCTAACCCTAACCCTAACCCTAACCCTAACCCTAACCCTAACCCTAACCCTAACCCTAACCCTAACCCTAACCCTAACCCTAACCCTAACCCTAACCCTAACCCTAACCCTAACCCTAACCCTAACCCTAACCCTAACCCTAACCCTAACCCTAACCCTAACCCTAACCCTAACCCTAACCCTAACCCTAACCCTAACCCTAACCCTAACCCTAACCCTAACCCTAACCCTAACCCTAACCCTAACCCTAACCCTAACCCTAACCCTAACCCTAACCCTAACCCTAACCCTAACCCTAACCCTAACCCTAACCCTAACCCTAACCCTAACCCTAACCCTAACCCTAACCCTAACCCTAACCCTAACCCTAACCCTAACCCTAACCCTAACCCTAACCCTAACCCTAACCCTAACCCTAACCCTAACCCTAACCCTAACCCTAACCCTAACCCTAACCCTAACCCTAACCCTAACCCTAACCCTAACCCTAACCCTAACCCTAACCCTAACCCTAACCCTAACCCTAACCCTAACCCTAACCCTAACCCTAACCCTAACCCTAACCCTAACCCTAACCCTAACCCTAACCCTAACCCTAACCCTAACCCTAACCCTAACCCTAACCCTAACCCTAACCCTAACCCTAACCCTAACCCTAACCCTAACCCTAACCCTAACCCTAACCCTAACCCTAACCCTAACCCTAACCCTAACCCTAACCCTAACCCTAACCCTAACCCTAACCCTAACCCTAACCCTAACCCTAACCCTAACCCTAACCCTAACCCTAACCCTAACCCTAACCCTAACCCTAACCCTAACCCTAACCCTAACCCTAACCCTAACCCTAACCCTAACCCTAACCCTAACCCTAACCCTAACCCTAACCCTAACCCTAACCCTAACCCTAACCCTAACCCTAACCCTAACCCTAACCCTAACCCTAACCCTAACCCTAACCCTAACCCTAACCCTAACCCTAACCCTAACCCTAACCCTAACCCTAACCCTAACCCTAACCCTAACCCTAACCCTAACCCTAACCCTAACCCTAACCCTAACCCTAACCCTAACCCTAACCCTAACCCTAACCCTAACCCTAACCCTAACCCTAACCCTAACCCTAACCCTAACCCTAACCCTAACCCTAACCCTAACCCTAACCCTAACCCTAACCCTAACCCTAACCCTAACCCTAACCCTAACCCTAACCCTAACCCTAACCCTAACCCTAACCCTAACCCTAACCCTAACCCTAACCCTAACCCTAACCCTAACCCTAACCCTAACCCTAACCCTAACCCTAACCCTAACCCTAACCCTAACCCTAACCCTAACCCTAACCCTAACCCTAACCCTAACCCTAACCCTAACCCTAACCCTAACCCTAACCCTAACCCTAACCCTAACCCTAACCCTAACCCTAACCCTAACCCTAACCCTAACCCTAACCCTAACCCTAACCCTAACCCTAACCCTAACCCTAACCCTAACCCTAACCCTAACCCTAACCCTAACCCTAACCCTAACCCTAACCCTAACCCTAACCCTAACCCTAACCCTAACCCTAACCCTAACCCTAACCCTAACCCTAACCCTAACCCTAACCCTAACCCTAACCCTAACCCTAACCCTAACCCTAACCCTAACCCTAACCCTAACCCTAACCCTAACCCTAACCCTAACCCTAACCCTAACCCTAACCCTAACCCTAACCCTAACCCTAACCCTAACCCTAACCCTAACCCTAACCCTAACCCTAACCCTAACCCTAACCCTAACCCTAACCCTAACCCTAACCCTAACCCTAACCCTAACCCTAACCCTAACCCTAACCCTAACCCTAACCCTAACCCTAACCCTAACCCTAACCCTAACCCTAACCCTAACCCTAACCCTAACCCTAACCCTAACCCTAACCCTAACCCTAACCCTAACCCTAACCCTAACCCTAACCCTAACCCTAACCCTAACCCTAACCCTAACCCTAACCCTAACCCTAACCCTAACCCTAACCCTAACCCTAACCCTAACCCTAACCCTAACCCTAACCCTAACCCTAACCCTAACCCTAACCCTAACCCTAACCCTAACCCTAACCCTAACCCTAACCCTAACCCTAACCCTAACCCTAACCCTAACCCTAACCCTAACCCTAACCCTAACCCTAACCCTAACCCTAACCCTAACCCTAACCCTAACCCTAACCCTAACCCTAACCCTAACCCTAACCCTAACCCTAACCCTAACCCTAACCCTAACCCTAACCCTAACCCTAACCCTAACCCTAACCCTAACCCTAACCCTAACCCTAACCCTAACCCTAACCCTAACCCTAACCCTAACCCTAACCCTAACCCTAACCCTAACCCTAACCCTAACCCTAACCCTAACCCTAACCCTAACCCTAACCCTAACCCTAACCCTAACCCTAACCCTAACCCTAACCCTAACCCTAACCCTAACCCTAACCCTAACCCTAACCCTAACCCTAACCCTAACCCTAACCCTAACCCTAACCCTAACCCTAACCCTAACCCTAACCCTAACCCTAACCCTAACCCTAACCCTAACCCTAACCCTAACCCTAACCCTAACCCTAACCCTAACCCTAACCCTAACCCTAACCCTAACCCTAACCCTAACCCTAACCCTAACCCTAACCCTAACCCTAACCCTAACCCTAACCCTAACCCTAACCCTAACCCTAACCCTAACCCTAACCCTAACCCTAACCCTAACCCTAACCCTAACCCTAACCCTAACCCTAACCCTAACCCTAACCCTAACCCTAACCCTAACCCTAACCCTAACCCTAACCCTAACCCTAACCCTAACCCTAACCCTAACCCTAACCCTAACCCTAACCCTAACCCTAACCCTAACCCTAACCCTAACCCTAACCCTAACCCTAACCCTAACCCTAACCCTAACCCTAACCCTAACCCTAACCCTAACCCTAACCCTAACCCTAACCCTAACCCTAACCCTAACCCTAACCCTAACCCTAACCCTAACCCTAACCCTAACCCTAACCCTAACCCTAACCCTAACCCTAACCCTAACCCTAACCCTAACCCTAACCCTAACCCTAACCCTAACCCTAACCCTAACCCTAACCCTAACCCTAACCCTAACCCTAACCCTAACCCTAACCCTAACCCTAACCCTAACCCTAACCCTAACCCTAACCCTAACCCTAACCCTAACCCTAACCCTAACCCTAACCCTAACCCTAACCCTAACCCTAACCCTAACCCTAACCCTAACCCTAACCCTAACCCTAACCCTAACCCTAACCCTAACCCTAACCCTAACCCTAACCCTAACCCTAACCCTAACCCTAACCCTAACCCTAACCCTAACCCTAACCCTAACCCTAACCCTAACCCTAACCCTAACCCTAACCCTAACCCTAACCCTAACCCTAACCCTAACCCTAACCCTAACCCTAACCCTAACCCTAACCCTAACCCTAACCCTAACCCTAACCCTAACCCTAACCCTAACCCTAACCCTAACCCTAACCCTAACCCTAACCCTAACCCTAACCCTAACCCTAACCCTAACCCTAACCCTAACCCTAACCCTAACCCTAACCCTAACCCTAACCCTAACCCTAACCCTAACCCTAACCCTAACCCTAACCCTAACCCTAACCCTAACCCTAACCCTAACCCTAACCCTAACCCTAACCCTAACCCTAACCCTAACCCTAACCCTAACCCTAACCCTAACCCTAACCCTAACCCTAACCCTAACCCTAACCCTAACCCTAACCCTAACCCTAACCCTAACCCTAACCCTAACCCTAACCCTAACCCTAACCCTAACCCTAACCCTAACCCTAACCCTAACCCTAACCCTAACCCTAACCCTAACCCTAACCCTAACCCTAACCCTAACCCTAACCCTAACCCTAACCCTAACCCTAACCCTAACCCTAACCCTAACCCTAACCCTAACCCTAACCCTAACCCTAACCCTAACCCTAACCCTAACCCTAACCCTAACCCTAACCCTAACCCTAACCCTAACCCTAACCCTAACCCTAACCCTAACCCTAACCCTAACCCTAACCCTAACCCTAACCCTAACCCTAACCCTAACCCTAACCCTAACCCTAACCCTAACCCTAACCCTAACCCTAACCCTAACCCTAACCCTAACCCTAACCCTAACCCTAACCCTAACCCTAACCCTAACCCTAACCCTAACCCTAACCCTAACCCTAACCCTAACCCTAACCCTAACCCTAACCCTAACCCTAACCCTAACCCTAACCCTAACCCTAACCCTAACCCTAACCCTAACCCTAACCCTAACCCTAACCCTAACCCTAACCCTAACCCTAACCCTAACCCTAACCCTAACCCTAACCCTAACCCTAACCCTAACCCTAACCCTAACCCTAACCCTAACCCTAACCCTAACCCTAACCCTAACCCTAACCCTAACCCTAACCCTAACCCTAACCCTAACCCTAACCCTAACCCTAACCCTAACCCTAACCCTAACCCTAACCCTAACCCTAACCCTAACCCTAACCCTAACCCTAACCCTAACCCTAACCCTAACCCTAACCCTAACCCTAACCCTAACCCTAACCCTAACCCTAACCCTAACCCTAACCCTAACCCTAACCCTAACCCTAACCCTAACCCTAACCCTAACCCTAACCCTAACCCTAACCCTAACCCTAACCCTAACCCTAACCCTAACCCTAACCCTAACCCTAACCCTAACCCTAACCCTAACCCTAACCCTAACCCTAACCCTAACCCTAACCCTAACCCTAACCCTAACCCTAACCCTAACCCTAACCCTAACCCTAACCCTAACCCTAACCCTAACCCTAACCCTAACCCTAACCCTAACCCTAACCCTAACCCTAACCCTAACCCTAACCCTAACCCTAACCCTAACCCTAACCCTAACCCTAACCCTAACCCTAACCCTAACCCTAACCCTAACCCTAACCCTAACCCTAACCCTAACCCTAACCCTAACCCTAACCCTAACCCTAACCCTAACCCTAACCCTAACCCTAACCCTAACCCTAACCCTAACCCTAACCCTAACCCTAACCCTAACCCTAACCCTAACCCTAACCCTAACCCTAACCCTAACCCTAACCCTAACCCTAACCCTAACCCTAACCCTAACCCTAACCCTAACCCTAACCCTAACCCTAACCCTAACCCTAACCCTAACCCTAACCCTAACCCTAACCCTAACCCTAACCCTAACCCTAACCCTAACCCTAACCCTAACCCTAACCCTAACCCTAACCCTAACCCTAACCCTAACCCTAACCCTAACCCTAACCCTAACCCTAACCCTAACCCTAACCCTAACCCTAACCCTAACCCTAACCCTAACCCTAACCCTAACCCTAACCCTAACCCTAACCCTAACCCTAACCCTAACCCTAACCCTAACCCTAACCCTAACCCTAACCCTAACCCTAACCCTAACCCTAACCCTAACCCTAACCCTAACCCTAACCCTAACCCTAACCCTAACCCTAACCCTAACCCTAACCCTAACCCTAACCCTAACCCTAACCCTAACCCTAACCCTAACCCTAACCCTAACCCTAACCCTAACCCTAACCCTAACCCTAACCCTAACCCTAACCCTAACCCTAACCCTAACCCTAACCCTAACCCTAACCCTAACCCTAACCCTAACCCTAACCCTAACCCTAACCCTAACCCTAACCCTAACCCTAACCCTAACCCTAACCCTAACCCTAACCCTAACCCTAACCCTAACCCTAACCCTAACCCTAACCCTAACCCTAACCCTAACCCTAACCCTAACCCTAACCCTAACCCTAACCCTAACCCTAACCCTAACCCTAACCCTAACCCTAACCCTAACCCTAACCCTAACCCTAACCCTAACCCTAACCCTAACCCTAACCCTAACCCTAACCCTAACCCTAACCCTAACCCTAACCCTAACCCTAACCCTAACCCTAACCCTAACCCTAACCCTAACCCTAACCCTAACCCTAACCCTAACCCTAACCCTAACCCTAACCCTAACCCTAACCCTAACCCTAACCCTAACCCTAACCCTAACCCTAACCCTAACCCTAACCCTAACCCTAACCCTAACCCTAACCCTAACCCTAACCCTAACCCTAACCCTAACCCTAACCCTAACCCTAACCCTAACCCTAACCCTAACCCTAACCCTAACCCTAACCCTAACCCTAACCCTAACCCTAACCCTAACCCTAACCCTAACCCTAACCCTAACCCTAACCCTAACCCTAACCCTAACCCTAACCCTAACCCTAACCCTAACCCTAACCCTAACCCTAACCCTAACCCTAACCCTAACCCTAACCCTAACCCTAACCCTAACCCTAACCCTAACCCTAACCCTAACCCTAACCCTAACCCTAACCCTAACCCTAACCCTAACCCTAACCCTAACCCTAACCCTAACCCTAACCCTAACCCTAACCCTAACCCTAACCCTAACCCTAACCCTAACCCTAACCCTAACCCTAACCCTAACCCTAACCCTAACCCTAACCCTAACCCTAACCCTAACCCTAACCCTAACCCTAACCCTAACCCTAACCCTAACCCTAACCCTAACCCTAACCCTAACCCTAACCCTAACCCTAACCCTAACCCTAACCCTAACCCTAACCCTAACCCTAACCCTAACCCTAACCCTAACCCTAACCCTAACCCTAACCCTAACCCTAACCCTAACCCTAACCCTAACCCTAACCCTAACCCTAACCCTAACCCTAACCCTAACCCTAACCCTAACCCTAACCCTAACCCTAACCCTAACCCTAACCCTAACCCTAACCCTAACCCTAACCCTAACCCTAACCCTAACCCTAACCCTAACCCTAACCCTAACCCTAACCCTAACCCTAACCCTAACCCTAACCCTAACCCTAACCCTAACCCTAACCCTAACCCTAACCCTAACCCTAACCCTAACCCTAACCCTAACCCTAACCCTAACCCTAACCCTAACCCTAACCCTAACCCTAACCCTAACCCTAACCCTAACCCTAACCCTAACCCTAACCCTAACCCTAACCCTAACCCTAACCCTAACCCTAACCCTAACCCTAACCCTAACCCTAACCCTAACCCTAACCCTAACCCTAACCCTAACCCTAACCCTAACCCTAACCCTAACCCTAACCCTAACCCTAACCCTAACCCTAACCCTAACCCTAACCCTAACCCTAACCCTAACCCTAACCCTAACCCTAACCCTAACCCTAACCCTAACCCTAACCCTAACCCTAACCCTAACCCTAACCCTAACCCTAACCCTAACCCTAACCCTAACCCTAACCCTAACCCTAACCCTAACCCTAACCCTAACCCTAACCCTAACCCTAACCCTAACCCTAACCCTAACCCTAACCCTAACCCTAACCCTAACCCTAACCCTAACCCTAACCCTAACCCTAACCCTAACCCTAACCCTAACCCTAACCCTAACCCTAACCCTAACCCTAACCCTAACCCTAACCCTAACCCTAACCCTAACCCTAACCCTAACCCTAACCCTAACCCTAACCCTAACCCTAACCCTAACCCTAACCCTAACCCTAACCCTAACCCTAACCCTAACCCTAACCCTAACCCTAACCCTAACCCTAACCCTAACCCTAACCCTAACCCTAACCCTAACCCTAACCCTAACCCTAACCCTAACCCTAACCCTAACCCTAACCCTAACCCTAACCCTAACCCTAACCCTAACCCTAACCCTAACCCTAACCCTAACCCTAACCCTAACCCTAACCCTAACCCTAACCCTAACCCTAACCCTAACCCTAACCCTAACCCTAACCCTAACCCTAACCCTAACCCTAACCCTAACCCTAACCCTAACCCTAACCCTAACCCTAACCCTAACCCTAACCCTAACCCTAACCCTAACCCTAACCCTAACCCTAACCCTAACCCTAACCCTAACCCTAACCCTAACCCTAACCCTAACCCTAACCCTAACCCTAACCCTAACCCTAACCCTAACCCTAACCCTAACCCTAACCCTAACCCTAACCCTAACCCTAACCCTAACCCTAACCCTAACCCTAACCCTAACCCTAACCCTAACCCTAACCCTAACCCTAACCCTAACCCTAACCCTAACCCTAACCCTAACCCTAACCCTAACCCTAACCCTAACCCTAACCCTAACCCTAACCCTAACCCTAACCCTAACCCTAACCCTAACCCTAACCCTAACCCTAACCCTAACCCTAACCCTAACCCTAACCCTAACCCTAACCCTAACCCTAACCCTAACCCTAACCCTAACCCTAACCCTAACCCTAACCCTAACCCTAACCCTAACCCTAACCCTAACCCTAACCCTAACCCTAACCCTAACCCTAACCCTAACCCTAACCCTAACCCTAACCCTAACCCTAACCCTAACCCTAACCCTAACCCTAACCCTAACCCTAACCCTAACCCTAACCCTAACCCTAACCCTAACCCTAACCCTAACCCTAACCCTAACCCTAACCCTAACCCTAACCCTAACCCTAACCCTAACCCTAACCCTAACCCTAACCCTAACCCTAACCCTAACCCTAACCCTAACCCTAACCCTAACCCTAACCCTAACCCTAACCCTAACCCTAACCCTAACCCTAACCCTAACCCTAACCCTAACCCTAACCCTAACCCTAACCCTAACCCTAACCCTAACCCTAACCCTAACCCTAACCCTAACCCTAACCCTAACCCTAACCCTAACCCTAACCCTAACCCTAACCCTAACCCTAACCCTAACCCTAACCCTAACCCTAACCCTAACCCTAACCCTAACCCTAACCCTAACCCTAACCCTAACCCTAACCCTAACCCTAACCCTAACCCTAACCCTAACCCTAACCCTAACCCTAACCCTAACCCTAACCCTAACCCTAACCCTAACCCTAACCCTAACCCTAACCCTAACCCTAACCCTAACCCTAACCCTAACCCTAACCCTAACCCTAACCCTAACCCTAACCCTAACCCTAACCCTAACCCTAACCCTAACCCTAACCCTAACCCTAACCCTAACCCTAACCCTAACCCTAACCCTAACCCTAACCCTAACCCTAACCCTAACCCTAACCCTAACCCTAACCCTAACCCTAACCCTAACCCTAACCCTAACCCTAACCCTAACCCTAACCCTAACCCTAACCCTAACCCTAACCCTAACCCTAACCCTAACCCTAACCCTAACCCTAACCCTAACCCTAACCCTAACCCTAACCCTAACCCTAACCCTAACCCTAACCCTAACCCTAACCCTAACCCTAACCCTAACCCTAACCCTAACCCTAACCCTAACCCTAACCCTAACCCTAACCCTAACCCTAACCCTAACCCTAACCCTAACCCTAACCCTAACCCTAACCCTAACCCTAACCCTAACCCTAACCCTAACCCTAACCCTAACCCTAACCCTAACCCTAACCCTAACCCTAACCCTAACCCTAACCCTAACCCTAACCCTAACCCTAACCCTAACCCTAACCCTAACCCTAACCCTAACCCTAACCCTAACCCTAACCCTAACCCTAACCCTAACCCTAACCCTAACCCTAACCCTAACCCTAACCCTAACCCTAACCCTAACCCTAACCCTAACCCTAACCCTAACCCTAACCCTAACCCTAACCCTAACCCTAACCCTAACCCTAACCCTAACCCTAACCCTAACCCTAACCCTAACCCTAACCCTAACCCTAACCCTAACCCTAACCCTAACCCTAACCCTAACCCTAACCCTAACCCTAACCCTAACCCTAACCCTAACCCTAACCCTAACCCTAACCCTAACCCTAACCCTAACCCTAACCCTAACCCTAACCCTAACCCTAACCCTAACCCTAACCCTAACCCTAACCCTAACCCTAACCCTAACCCTAACCCTAACCCTAACCCTAACCCTAACCCTAACCCTAACCCTAACCCTAACCCTAACCCTAACCCTAACCCTAACCCTAACCCTAACCCTAACCCTAACCCTAACCCTAACCCTAACCCTAACCCTAACCCTAACCCTAACCCTAACCCTAACCCTAACCCTAACCCTAACCCTAACCCTAACCCTAACCCTAACCCTAACCCTAACCCTAACCCTAACCCTAACCCTAACCCTAACCCTAACCCTAACCCTAACCCTAACCCTAACCCTAACCCTAACCCTAACCCTAACCCTAACCCTAACCCTAACCCTAACCCTAACCCTAACCCTAACCCTAACCCTAACCCTAACCCTAACCCTAACCCTAACCCTAACCCTAACCCTAACCCTAACCCTAACCCTAACCCTAACCCTAACCCTAACCCTAACCCTAACCCTAACCCTAACCCTAACCCTAACCCTAACCCTAACCCTAACCCTAACCCTAACCCTAACCCTAACCCTAACCCTAACCCTAACCCTAACCCTAACCCTAACCCTAACCCTAACCCTAACCCTAACCCTAACCCTAACCCTAACCCTAACCCTAACCCTAACCCTAACCCTAACCCTAACCCTAACCCTAACCCTAACCCTAACCCTAACCCTAACCCTAACCCTAACCCTAACCCTAACCCTAACCCTAACCCTAACCCTAACCCTAACCCTAACCCTAACCCTAACCCTAACCCTAACCCTAACCCTAACCCTAACCCTAACCCTAACCCTAACCCTAACCCTAACCCTAACCCTAACCCTAACCCTAACCCTAACCCTAACCCTAACCCTAACCCTAACCCTAACCCTAACCCTAACCCTAACCCTAACCCTAACCCTAACCCTAACCCTAACCCTAACCCTAACCCTAACCCTAACCCTAACCCTAACCCTAACCCTAACCCTAACCCTAACCCTAACCCTAACCCTAACCCTAACCCTAACCCTAACCCTAACCCTAACCCTAACCCTAACCCTAACCCTAACCCTAACCCTAACCCTAACCCTAACCCTAACCCTAACCCTAACCCTAACCCTAACCCTAACCCTAACCCTAACCCTAACCCTAACCCTAACCCTAACCCTAACCCTAACCCTAACCCTAACCCTAACCCTAACCCTAACCCTAACCCTAACCCTAACCCTAACCCTAACCCTAACCCTAACCCTAACCCTAACCCTAACCCTAACCCTAACCCTAACCCTAACCCTAACCCTAACCCTAACCCTAACCCTAACCCTAACCCTAACCCTAACCCTAACCCTAACCCTAACCCTAACCCTAACCCTAACCCTAACCCTAACCCTAACCCTAACCCTAACCCTAACCCTAACCCTAACCCTAACCCTAACCCTAACCCTAACCCTAACCCTAACCCTAACCCTAACCCTAACCCTAACCCTAACCCTAACCCTAACCCTAACCCTAACCCTAACCCTAACCCTAACCCTAACCCTAACCCTAACCCTAACCCTAACCCTAACCCTAACCCTAACCCTAACCCTAACCCTAACCCTAACCCTAACCCTAACCCTAACCCTAACCCTAACCCTAACCCTAACCCTAACCCTAACCCTAACCCTAACCCTAACCCTAACCCTAACCCTAACCCTAACCCTAACCCTAACCCTAACCCTAACCCTAACCCTAACCCTAACCCTAACCCTAACCCTAACCCTAACCCTAACCCTAACCCTAACCCTAACCCTAACCCTAACCCTAACCCTAACCCTAACCCTAACCCTAACCCTAACCCTAACCCTAACCCTAACCCTAACCCTAACCCTAACCCTAACCCTAACCCTAACCCTAACCCTAACCCTAACCCTAACCCTAACCCTAACCCTAACCCTAACCCTAACCCTAACCCTAACCCTAACCCTAACCCTAACCCTAACCCTAACCCTAACCCTAACCCTAACCCTAACCCTAACCCTAACCCTAACCCTAACCCTAACCCTAACCCTAACCCTAACCCTAACCCTAACCCTAACCCTAACCCTAACCCTAACCCTAACCCTAACCCTAACCCTAACCCTAACCCTAACCCTAACCCTAACCCTAACCCTAACCCTAACCCTAACCCTAACCCTAACCCTAACCCTAACCCTAACCCTAACCCTAACCCTAACCCTAACCCTAACCCTAACCCTAACCCTAACCCTAACCCTAACCCTAACCCTAACCCTAACCCTAACCCTAACCCTAACCCTAACCCTAACCCTAACCCTAACCCTAACCCTAACCCTAACCCTAACCCTAACCCTAACCCTAACCCTAACCCTAACCCTAACCCTAACCCTAACCCTAACCCTAACCCTAACCCTAACCCTAACCCTAACCCTAACCCTAACCCTAACCCTAACCCTAACCCTAACCCTAACCCTAACCCTAACCCTAACCCTAACCCTAACCCTAACCCTAACCCTAACCCTAACCCTAACCCTAACCCTAACCCTAACCCTAACCCTAACCCTAACCCTAACCCTAACCCTAACCCTAACCCTAACCCTAACCCTAACCCTAACCCTAACCCTAACCCTAACCCTAACCCTAACCCTAACCCTAACCCTAACCCTAACCCTAACCCTAACCCTAACCCTAACCCTAACCCTAACCCTAACCCTAACCCTAACCCTAACCCTAACCCTAACCCTAACCCTAACCCTAACCCTAACCCTAACCCTAACCCTAACCCTAACCCTAACCCTAACCCTAACCCTAACCCTAACCCTAACCCTAACCCTAACCCTAACCCTAACCCTAACCCTAACCCTAACCCTAACCCTAACCCTAACCCTAACCCTAACCCTAACCCTAACCCTAACCCTAACCCTAACCCTAACCCTAACCCTAACCCTAACCCTAACCCTAACCCTAACCCTAACCCTAACCCTAACCCTAACCCTAACCCTAACCCTAACCCTAACCCTAACCCTAACCCTAACCCTAACCCTAACCCTAACCCTAACCCTAACCCTAACCCTAACCCTAACCCTAACCCTAACCCTAACCCTAACCCTAACCCTAACCCTAACCCTAACCCTAACCCTAACCCTAACCCTAACCCTAACCCTAACCCTAACCCTAACCCTAACCCTAACCCTAACCCTAACCCTAACCCTAACCCTAACCCTAACCCTAACCCTAACCCTAACCCTAACCCTAACCCTAACCCTAACCCTAACCCTAACCCTAACCCTAACCCTAACCCTAACCCTAACCCTAACCCTAACCCTAACCCTAACCCTAACCCTAACCCTAACCCTAACCCTAACCCTAACCCTAACCCTAACCCTAACCCTAACCCTAACCCTAACCCTAACCCTAACCCTAACCCTAACCCTAACCCTAACCCTAACCCTAACCCTAACCCTAACCCTAACCCTAACCCTAACCCTAACCCTAACCCTAACCCTAACCCTAACCCTAACCCTAACCCTAACCCTAACCCTAACCCTAACCCTAACCCTAACCCTAACCCTAACCCTAACCCTAACCCTAACCCTAACCCTAACCCTAACCCTAACCCTAACCCTAACCCTAACCCTAACCCTAACCCTAACCCTAACCCTAACCCTAACCCTAACCCTAACCCTAACCCTAACCCTAACCCTAACCCTAACCCTAACCCTAACCCTAACCCTAACCCTAACCCTAACCCTAACCCTAACCCTAACCCTAACCCTAACCCTAACCCTAACCCTAACCCTAACCCTAACCCTAACCCTAACCCTAACCCTAACCCTAACCCTAACCCTAACCCTAACCCTAACCCTAACCCTAACCCTAACCCTAACCCTAACCCTAACCCTAACCCTAACCCTAACCCTAACCCTAACCCTAACCCTAACCCTAACCCTAACCCTAACCCTAACCCTAACCCTAACCCTAACCCTAACCCTAACCCTAACCCTAACCCTAACCCTAACCCTAACCCTAACCCTAACCCTAACCCTAACCCTAACCCTAACCCTAACCCTAACCCTAACCCTAACCCTAACCCTAACCCTAACCCTAACCCTAACCCTAACCCTAACCCTAACCCTAACCCTAACCCTAACCCTAACCCTAACCCTAACCCTAACCCTAACCCTAACCCTAACCCTAACCCTAACCCTAACCCTAACCCTAACCCTAACCCTAACCCTAACCCTAACCCTAACCCTAACCCTAACCCTAACCCTAACCCTAACCCTAACCCTAACCCTAACCCTAACCCTAACCCTAACCCTAACCCTAACCCTAACCCTAACCCTAACCCTAACCCTAACCCTAACCCTAACCCTAACCCTAACCCTAACCCTAACCCTAACCCTAACCCTAACCCTAACCCTAACCCTAACCCTAACCCTAACCCTAACCCTAACCCTAACCCTAACCCTAACCCTAACCCTAACCCTAACCCTAACCCTAACCCTAACCCTAACCCTAACCCTAACCCTAACCCTAACCCTAACCCTAACCCTAACCCTAACCCTAACCCTAACCCTAACCCTAACCCTAACCCTAACCCTAACCCTAACCCTAACCCTAACCCTAACCCTAACCCTAACCCTAACCCTAACCCTAACCCTAACCCTAACCCTAACCCTAACCCTAACCCTAACCCTAACCCTAACCCTAACCCTAACCCTAACCCTAACCCTAACCCTAACCCTAACCCTAACCCTAACCCTAACCCTAACCCTAACCCTAACCCTAACCCTAACCCTAACCCTAACCCTAACCCTAACCCTAACCCTAACCCTAACCCTAACCCTAACCCTAACCCTAACCCTAACCCTAACCCTAACCCTAACCCTAACCCTAACCCTAACCCTAACCCTAACCCTAACCCTAACCCTAACCCTAACCCTAACCCTAACCCTAACCCTAACCCTAACCCTAACCCTAACCCTAACCCTAACCCTAACCCTAACCCTAACCCTAACCCTAACCCTAACCCTAACCCTAACCCTAACCCTAACCCTAACCCTAACCCTAACCCTAACCCTAACCCTAACCCTAACCCTAACCCTAACCCTAACCCTAACCCTAACCCTAACCCTAACCCTAACCCTAACCCTAACCCTAACCCTAACCCTAACCCTAACCCTAACCCTAACCCTAACCCTAACCCTAACCCTAACCCTAACCCTAACCCTAACCCTAACCCTAACCCTAACCCTAACCCTAACCCTAACCCTAACCCTAACCCTAACCCTAACCCTAACCCTAACCCTAACCCTAACCCTAACCCTAACCCTAACCCTAACCCTAACCCTAACCCTAACCCTAACCCTAACCCTAACCCTAACCCTAACCCTAACCCTAACCCTAACCCTAACCCTAACCCTAACCCTAACCCTAACCCTAACCCTAACCCTAACCCTAACCCTAACCCTAACCCTAACCCTAACCCTAACCCTAACCCTAACCCTAACCCTAACCCTAACCCTAACCCTAACCCTAACCCTAACCCTAACCCTAACCCTAACCCTAACCCTAACCCTAACCCTAACCCTAACCCTAACCCTAACCCTAACCCTAACCCTAACCCTAACCCTAACCCTAACCCTAACCCTAACCCTAACCCTAACCCTAACCCTAACCCTAACCCTAACCCTAACCCTAACCCTAACCCTAACCCTAACCCTAACCCTAACCCTAACCCTAACCCTAACCCTAACCCTAACCCTAACCCTAACCCTAACCCTAACCCTAACCCTAACCCTAACCCTAACCCTAACCCTAACCCTAACCCTAACCCTAACCCTAACCCTAACCCTAACCCTAACCCTAACCCTAACCCTAACCCTAACCCTAACCCTAACCCTAACCCTAACCCTAACCCTAACCCTAACCCTAACCCTAACCCTAACCCTAACCCTAACCCTAACCCTAACCCTAACCCTAACCCTAACCCTAACCCTAACCCTAACCCTAACCCTAACCCTAACCCTAACCCTAACCCTAACCCTAACCCTAACCCTAACCCTAACCCTAACCCTAACCCTAACCCTAACCCTAACCCTAACCCTAACCCTAACCCTAACCCTAACCCTAACCCTAACCCTAACCCTAACCCTAACCCTAACCCTAACCCTAACCCTAACCCTAACCCTAACCCTAACCCTAACCCTAACCCTAACCCTAACCCTAACCCTAACCCTAACCCTAACCCTAACCCTAACCCTAACCCTAACCCTAACCCTAACCCTAACCCTAACCCTAACCCTAACCCTAACCCTAACCCTAACCCTAACCCTAACCCTAACCCTAACCCTAACCCTAACCCTAACCCTAACCCTAACCCTAACCCTAACCCTAACCCTAACCCTAACCCTAACCCTAACCCTAACCCTAACCCTAACCCTAACCCTAACCCTAACCCTAACCCTAACCCTAACCCTAACCCTAACCCTAACCCTAACCCTAACCCTAACCCTAACCCTAACCCTAACCCTAACCCTAACCCTAACCCTAACCCTAACCCTAACCCTAACCCTAACCCTAACCCTAACCCTAACCCTAACCCTAACCCTAACCCTAACCCTAACCCTAACCCTAACCCTAACCCTAACCCTAACCCTAACCCTAACCCTAACCCTAACCCTAACCCTAACCCTAACCCTAACCCTAACCCTAACCCTAACCCTAACCCTAACCCTAACCCTAACCCTAACCCTAACCCTAACCCTAACCCTAACCCTAACCCTAACCCTAACCCTAACCCTAACCCTAACCCTAACCCTAACCCTAACCCTAACCCTAACCCTAACCCTAACCCTAACCCTAACCCTAACCCTAACCCTAACCCTAACCCTAACCCTAACCCTAACCCTAACCCTAACCCTAACCCTAACCCTAACCCTAACCCTAACCCTAACCCTAACCCTAACCCTAACCCTAACCCTAACCCTAACCCTAACCCTAACCCTAACCCTAACCCTAACCCTAACCCTAACCCTAACCCTAACCCTAACCCTAACCCTAACCCTAACCCTAACCCTAACCCTAACCCTAACCCTAACCCTAACCCTAACCCTAACCCTAACCCTAACCCTAACCCTAACCCTAACCCTAACCCTAACCCTAACCCTAACCCTAACCCTAACCCTAACCCTAACCCTAACCCTAACCCTAACCCTAACCCTAACCCTAACCCTAACCCTAACCCTAACCCTAACCCTAACCCTAACCCTAACCCTAACCCTAACCCTAACCCTAACCCTAACCCTAACCCTAACCCTAACCCTAACCCTAACCCTAACCCTAACCCTAACCCTAACCCTAACCCTAACCCTAACCCTAACCCTAACCCTAACCCTAACCCTAACCCTAACCCTAACCCTAACCCTAACCCTAACCCTAACCCTAACCCTAACCCTAACCCTAACCCTAACCCTAACCCTAACCCTAACCCTAACCCTAACCCTAACCCTAACCCTAACCCTAACCCTAACCCTAACCCTAACCCTAACCCTAACCCTAACCCTAACCCTAACCCTAACCCTAACCCTAACCCTAACCCTAACCCTAACCCTAACCCTAACCCTAACCCTAACCCTAACCCTAACCCTAACCCTAACCCTAACCCTAACCCTAACCCTAACCCTAACCCTAACCCTAACCCTAACCCTAACCCTAACCCTAACCCTAACCCTAACCCTAACCCTAACCCTAACCCTAACCCTAACCCTAACCCTAACCCTAACCCTAACCCTAACCCTAACCCTAACCCTAACCCTAACCCTAACCCTAACCCTAACCCTAACCCTAACCCTAACCCTAACCCTAACCCTAACCCTAACCCTAACCCTAACCCTAACCCTAACCCTAACCCTAACCCTAACCCTAACCCTAACCCTAACCCTAACCCTAACCCTAACCCTAACCCTAACCCTAACCCTAACCCTAACCCTAACCCTAACCCTAACCCTAACCCTAACCCTAACCCTAACCCTAACCCTAACCCTAACCCTAACCCTAACCCTAACCCTAACCCTAACCCTAACCCTAACCCTAACCCTAACCCTAACCCTAACCCTAACCCTAACCCTAACCCTAACCCTAACCCTAACCCTAACCCTAACCCTAACCCTAACCCTAACCCTAACCCTAACCCTAACCCTAACCCTAACCCTAACCCTAACCCTAACCCTAACCCTAACCCTAACCCTAACCCTAACCCTAACCCTAACCCTAACCCTAACCCTAACCCTAACCCTAACCCTAACCCTAACCCTAACCCTAACCCTAACCCTAACCCTAACCCTAACCCTAACCCTAACCCTAACCCTAACCCTAACCCTAACCCTAACCCTAACCCTAACCCTAACCCTAACCCTAACCCTAACCCTAACCCTAACCCTAACCCTAACCCTAACCCTAACCCTAACCCTAACCCTAACCCTAACCCTAACCCTAACCCTAACCCTAACCCTAACCCTAACCCTAACCCTAACCCTAACCCTAACCCTAACCCTAACCCTAACCCTAACCCTAACCCTAACCCTAACCCTAACCCTAACCCTAACCCTAACCCTAACCCTAACCCTAACCCTAACCCTAACCCTAACCCTAACCCTAACCCTAACCCTAACCCTAACCCTAACCCTAACCCTAACCCTAACCCTAACCCTAACCCTAACCCTAACCCTAACCCTAACCCTAACCCTAACCCTAACCCTAACCCTAACCCTAACCCTAACCCTAACCCTAACCCTAACCCTAACCCTAACCCTAACCCTAACCCTAACCCTAACCCTAACCCTAACCCTAACCCTAACCCTAACCCTAACCCTAACCCTAACCCTAACCCTAACCCTAACCCTAACCCTAACCCTAACCCTAACCCTAACCCTAACCCTAACCCTAACCCTAACCCTAACCCTAACCCTAACCCTAACCCTAACCCTAACCCTAACCCTAACCCTAACCCTAACCCTAACCCTAACCCTAACCCTAACCCTAACCCTAACCCTAACCCTAACCCTAACCCTAACCCTAACCCTAACCCTAACCCTAACCCTAACCCTAACCCTAACCCTAACCCTAACCCTAACCCTAACCCTAACCCTAACCCTAACCCTAACCCTAACCCTAACCCTAACCCTAACCCTAACCCTAACCCTAACCCTAACCCTAACCCTAACCCTAACCCTAACCCTAACCCTAACCCTAACCCTAACCCTAACCCTAACCCTAACCCTAACCCTAACCCTAACCCTAACCCTAACCCTAACCCTAACCCTAACCCTAACCCTAACCCTAACCCTAACCCTAACCCTAACCCTAACCCTAACCCTAACCCTAACCCTAACCCTAACCCTAACCCTAACCCTAACCCTAACCCTAACCCTAACCCTAACCCTAACCCTAACCCTAACCCTAACCCTAACCCTAACCCTAACCCTAACCCTAACCCTAACCCTAACCCTAACCCTAACCCTAACCCTAACCCTAACCCTAACCCTAACCCTAACCCTAACCCTAACCCTAACCCTAACCCTAACCCTAACCCTAACCCTAACCCTAACCCTAACCCTAACCCTAACCCTAACCCTAACCCTAACCCTAACCCTAACCCTAACCCTAACCCTAACCCTAACCCTAACCCTAACCCTAACCCTAACCCTAACCCTAACCCTAACCCTAACCCTAACCCTAACCCTAACCCTAACCCTAACCCTAACCCTAACCCTAACCCTAACCCTAACCCTAACCCTAACCCTAACCCTAACCCTAACCCTAACCCTAACCCTAACCCTAACCCTAACCCTAACCCTAACCCTAACCCTAACCCTAACCCTAACCCTAACCCTAACCCTAACCCTAACCCTAACCCTAACCCTAACCCTAACCCTAACCCTAACCCTAACCCTAACCCTAACCCTAACCCTAACCCTAACCCTAACCCTAACCCTAACCCTAACCCTAACCCTAACCCTAACCCTAACCCTAACCCTAACCCTAACCCTAACCCTAACCCTAACCCTAACCCTAACCCTAACCCTAACCCTAACCCTAACCCTAACCCTAACCCTAACCCTAACCCTAACCCTAACCCTAACCCTAACCCTAACCCTAACCCTAACCCTAACCCTAACCCTAACCCTAACCCTAACCCTAACCCTAACCCTAACCCTAACCCTAACCCTAACCCTAACCCTAACCCTAACCCTAACCCTAACCCTAACCCTAACCCTAACCCTAACCCTAACCCTAACCCTAACCCTAACCCTAACCCTAACCCTAACCCTAACCCTAACCCTAACCCTAACCCTAACCCTAACCCTAACCCTAACCCTAACCCTAACCCTAACCCTAACCCTAACCCTAACCCTAACCCTAACCCTAACCCTAACCCTAACCCTAACCCTAACCCTAACCCTAACCCTAACCCTAACCCTAACCCTAACCCTAACCCTAACCCTAACCCTAACCCTAACCCTAACCCTAACCCTAACCCTAACCCTAACCCTAACCCTAACCCTAACCCTAACCCTAACCCTAACCCTAACCCTAACCCTAACCCTAACCCTAACCCTAACCCTAACCCTAACCCTAACCCTAACCCTAACCCTAACCCTAACCCTAACCCTAACCCTAACCCTAACCCTAACCCTAACCCTAACCCTAACCCTAACCCTAACCCTAACCCTAACCCTAACCCTAACCCTAACCCTAACCCTAACCCTAACCCTAACCCTAACCCTAACCCTAACCCTAACCCTAACCCTAACCCTAACCCTAACCCTAACCCTAACCCTAACCCTAACCCTAACCCTAACCCTAACCCTAACCCTAACCCTAACCCTAACCCTAACCCTAACCCTAACCCTAACCCTAACCCTAACCCTAACCCTAACCCTAACCCTAACCCTAACCCTAACCCTAACCCTAACCCTAACCCTAACCCTAACCCTAACCCTAACCCTAACCCTAACCCTAACCCTAACCCTAACCCTAACCCTAACCCTAACCCTAACCCTAACCCTAACCCTAACCCTAACCCTAACCCTAACCCTAACCCTAACCCTAACCCTAACCCTAACCCTAACCCTAACCCTAACCCTAACCCTAACCCTAACCCTAACCCTAACCCTAACCCTAACCCTAACCCTAACCCTAACCCTAACCCTAACCCTAACCCTAACCCTAACCCTAACCCTAACCCTAACCCTAACCCTAACCCTAACCCTAACCCTAACCCTAACCCTAACCCTAACCCTAACCCTAACCCTAACCCTAACCCTAACCCTAACCCTAACCCTAACCCTAACCCTAACCCTAACCCTAACCCTAACCCTAACCCTAACCCTAACCCTAACCCTAACCCTAACCCTAACCCTAACCCTAACCCTAACCCTAACCCTAACCCTAACCCTAACCCTAACCCTAACCCTAACCCTAACCCTAACCCTAACCCTAACCCTAACCCTAACCCTAACCCTAACCCTAACCCTAACCCTAACCCTAACCCTAACCCTAACCCTAACCCTAACCCTAACCCTAACCCTAACCCTAACCCTAACCCTAACCCTAACCCTAACCCTAACCCTAACCCTAACCCTAACCCTAACCCTAACCCTAACCCTAACCCTAACCCTAACCCTAACCCTAACCCTAACCCTAACCCTAACCCTAACCCTAACCCTAACCCTAACCCTAACCCTAACCCTAACCCTAACCCTAACCCTAACCCTAACCCTAACCCTAACCCTAACCCTAACCCTAACCCTAACCCTAACCCTAACCCTAACCCTAACCCTAACCCTAACCCTAACCCTAACCCTAACCCTAACCCTAACCCTAACCCTAACCCTAACCCTAACCCTAACCCTAACCCTAACCCTAACCCTAACCCTAACCCTAACCCTAACCCTAACCCTAACCCTAACCCTAACCCTAACCCTAACCCTAACCCTAACCCTAACCCTAACCCTAACCCTAACCCTAACCCTAACCCTAACCCTAACCCTAACCCTAACCCTAACCCTAACCCTAACCCTAACCCTAACCCTAACCCTAACCCTAACCCTAACCCTAACCCTAACCCTAACCCTAACCCTAACCCTAACCCTAACCCTAACCCTAACCCTAACCCTAACCCTAACCCTAACCCTAACCCTAACCCTAACCCTAACCCTAACCCTAACCCTAACCCTAACCCTAACCCTAACCCTAACCCTAACCCTAACCCTAACCCTAACCCTAACCCTAACCCTAACCCTAACCCTAACCCTAACCCTAACCCTAACCCTAACCCTAACCCTAACCCTAACCCTAACCCTAACCCTAACCCTAACCCTAACCCTAACCCTAACCCTAACCCTAACCCTAACCCTAACCCTAACCCTAACCCTAACCCTAACCCTAACCCTAACCCTAACCCTAACCCTAACCCTAACCCTAACCCTAACCCTAACCCTAACCCTAACCCTAACCCTAACCCTAACCCTAACCCTAACCCTAACCCTAACCCTAACCCTAACCCTAACCCTAACCCTAACCCTAACCCTAACCCTAACCCTAACCCTAACCCTAACCCTAACCCTAACCCTAACCCTAACCCTAACCCTAACCCTAACCCTAACCCTAACCCTAACCCTAACCCTAACCCTAACCCTAACCCTAACCCTAACCCTAACCCTAACCCTAACCCTAACCCTAACCCTAACCCTAACCCTAACCCTAACCCTAACCCTAACCCTAACCCTAACCCTAACCCTAACCCTAACCCTAACCCTAACCCTAACCCTAACCCTAACCCTAACCCTAACCCTAACCCTAACCCTAACCCTAACCCTAACCCTAACCCTAACCCTAACCCTAACCCTAACCCTAACCCTAACCCTAACCCTAACCCTAACCCTAACCCTAACCCTAACCCTAACCCTAACCCTAACCCTAACCCTAACCCTAACCCTAACCCTAACCCTAACCCTAACCCTAACCCTAACCCTAACCCTAACCCTAACCCTAACCCTAACCCTAACCCTAACCCTAACCCTAACCCTAACCCTAACCCTAACCCTAACCCTAACCCTAACCCTAACCCTAACCCTAACCCTAACCCTAACCCTAACCCTAACCCTAACCCTAACCCTAACCCTAACCCTAACCCTAACCCTAACCCTAACCCTAACCCTAACCCTAACCCTAACCCTAACCCTAACCCTAACCCTAACCCTAACCCTAACCCTAACCCTAACCCTAACCCTAACCCTAACCCTAACCCTAACCCTAACCCTAACCCTAACCCTAACCCTAACCCTAACCCTAACCCTAACCCTAACCCTAACCCTAACCCTAACCCTAACCCTAACCCTAACCCTAACCCTAACCCTAACCCTAACCCTAACCCTAACCCTAACCCTAACCCTAACCCTAACCCTAACCCTAACCCTAACCCTAACCCTAACCCTAACCCTAACCCTAACCCTAACCCTAACCCTAACCCTAACCCTAACCCTAACCCTAACCCTAACCCTAACCCTAACCCTAACCCTAACCCTAACCCTAACCCTAACCCTAACCCTAACCCTAACCCTAACCCTAACCCTAACCCTAACCCTAACCCTAACCCTAACCCTAACCCTAACCCTAACCCTAACCCTAACCCTAACCCTAACCCTAACCCTAACCCTAACCCTAACCCTAACCCTAACCCTAACCCTAACCCTAACCCTAACCCTAACCCTAACCCTAACCCTAACCCTAACCCTAACCCTAACCCTAACCCTAACCCTAACCCTAACCCTAACCCTAACCCTAACCCTAACCCTAACCCTAACCCTAACCCTAACCCTAACCCTAACCCTAACCCTAACCCTAACCCTAACCCTAACCCTAACCCTAACCCTAACCCTAACCCTAACCCTAACCCTAACCCTAACCCTAACCCTAACCCTAACCCTAACCCTAACCCTAACCCTAACCCTAACCCTAACCCTAACCCTAACCCTAACCCTAACCCTAACCCTAACCCTAACCCTAACCCTAACCCTAACCCTAACCCTAACCCTAACCCTAACCCTAACCCTAACCCTAACCCTAACCCTAACCCTAACCCTAACCCTAACCCTAACCCTAACCCTAACCCTAACCCTAACCCTAACCCTAACCCTAACCCTAACCCTAACCCTAACCCTAACCCTAACCCTAACCCTAACCCTAACCCTAACCCTAACCCTAACCCTAACCCTAACCCTAACCCTAACCCTAACCCTAACCCTAACCCTAACCCTAACCCTAACCCTAACCCTAACCCTAACCCTAACCCTAACCCTAACCCTAACCCTAACCCTAACCCTAACCCTAACCCTAACCCTAACCCTAACCCTAACCCTAACCCTAACCCTAACCCTAACCCTAACCCTAACCCTAACCCTAACCCTAACCCTAACCCTAACCCTAACCCTAACCCTAACCCTAACCCTAACCCTAACCCTAACCCTAACCCTAACCCTAACCCTAACCCTAACCCTAACCCTAACCCTAACCCTAACCCTAACCCTAACCCTAACCCTAACCCTAACCCTAACCCTAACCCTAACCCTAACCCTAACCCTAACCCTAACCCTAACCCTAACCCTAACCCTAACCCTAACCCTAACCCTAACCCTAACCCTAACCCTAACCCTAACCCTAACCCTAACCCTAACCCTAACCCTAACCCTAACCCTAACCCTAACCCTAACCCTAACCCTAACCCTAACCCTAACCCTAACCCTAACCCTAACCCTAACCCTAACCCTAACCCTAACCCTAACCCTAACCCTAACCCTAACCCTAACCCTAACCCTAACCCTAACCCTAACCCTAACCCTAACCCTAACCCTAACCCTAACCCTAACCCTAACCCTAACCCTAACCCTAACCCTAACCCTAACCCTAACCCTAACCCTAACCCTAACCCTAACCCTAACCCTAACCCTAACCCTAACCCTAACCCTAACCCTAACCCTAACCCTAACCCTAACCCTAACCCTAACCCTAACCCTAACCCTAACCCTAACCCTAACCCTAACCCTAACCCTAACCCTAACCCTAACCCTAACCCTAACCCTAACCCTAACCCTAACCCTAACCCTAACCCTAACCCTAACCCTAACCCTAACCCTAACCCTAACCCTAACCCTAACCCTAACCCTAACCCTAACCCTAACCCTAACCCTAACCCTAACCCTAACCCTAACCCTAACCCTAACCCTAACCCTAACCCTAACCCTAACCCTAACCCTAACCCTAACCCTAACCCTAACCCTAACCCTAACCCTAACCCTAACCCTAACCCTAACCCTAACCCTAACCCTAACCCTAACCCTAACCCTAACCCTAACCCTAACCCTAACCCTAACCCTAACCCTAACCCTAACCCTAACCCTAACCCTAACCCTAACCCTAACCCTAACCCTAACCCTAACCCTAACCCTAACCCTAACCCTAACCCTAACCCTAACCCTAACCCTAACCCTAACCCTAACCCTAACCCTAACCCTAACCCTAACCCTAACCCTAACCCTAACCCTAACCCTAACCCTAACCCTAACCCTAACCCTAACCCTAACCCTAACCCTAACCCTAACCCTAACCCTAACCCTAACCCTAACCCTAACCCTAACCCTAACCCTAACCCTAACCCTAACCCTAACCCTAACCCTAACCCTAACCCTAACCCTAACCCTAACCCTAACCCTAACCCTAACCCTAACCCTAACCCTAACCCTAACCCTAACCCTAACCCTAACCCTAACCCTAACCCTAACCCTAACCCTAACCCTAACCCTAACCCTAACCCTAACCCTAACCCTAACCCTAACCCTAACCCTAACCCTAACCCTAACCCTAACCCTAACCCTAACCCTAACCCTAACCCTAACCCTAACCCTAACCCTAACCCTAACCCTAACCCTAACCCTAACCCTAACCCTAACCCTAACCCTAACCCTAACCCTAACCCTAACCCTAACCCTAACCCTAACCCTAACCCTAACCCTAACCCTAACCCTAACCCTAACCCTAACCCTAACCCTAACCCTAACCCTAACCCTAACCCTAACCCTAACCCTAACCCTAACCCTAACCCTAACCCTAACCCTAACCCTAACCCTAACCCTAACCCTAACCCTAACCCTAACCCTAACCCTAACCCTAACCCTAACCCTAACCCTAACCCTAACCCTAACCCTAACCCTAACCCTAACCCTAACCCTAACCCTAACCCTAACCCTAACCCTAACCCTAACCCTAACCCTAACCCTAACCCTAACCCTAACCCTAACCCTAACCCTAACCCTAACCCTAACCCTAACCCTAACCCTAACCCTAACCCTAACCCTAACCCTAACCCTAACCCTAACCCTAACCCTAACCCTAACCCTAACCCTAACCCTAACCCTAACCCTAACCCTAACCCTAACCCTAACCCTAACCCTAACCCTAACCCTAACCCTAACCCTAACCCTAACCCTAACCCTAACCCTAACCCTAACCCTAACCCTAACCCTAACCCTAACCCTAACCCTAACCCTAACCCTAACCCTAACCCTAACCCTAACCCTAACCCTAACCCTAACCCTAACCCTAACCCTAACCCTAACCCTAACCCTAACCCTAACCCTAACCCTAACCCTAACCCTAACCCTAACCCTAACCCTAACCCTAACCCTAACCCTAACCCTAACCCTAACCCTAACCCTAACCCTAACCCTAACCCTAACCCTAACCCTAACCCTAACCCTAACCCTAACCCTAACCCTAACCCTAACCCTAACCCTAACCCTAACCCTAACCCTAACCCTAACCCTAACCCTAACCCTAACCCTAACCCTAACCCTAACCCTAACCCTAACCCTAACCCTAACCCTAACCCTAACCCTAACCCTAACCCTAACCCTAACCCTAACCCTAACCCTAACCCTAACCCTAACCCTAACCCTAACCCTAACCCTAACCCTAACCCTAACCCTAACCCTAACCCTAACCCTAACCCTAACCCTAACCCTAACCCTAACCCTAACCCTAACCCTAACCCTAACCCTAACCCTAACCCTAACCCTAACCCTAACCCTAACCCTAACCCTAACCCTAACCCTAACCCTAACCCTAACCCTAACCCTAACCCTAACCCTAACCCTAACCCTAACCCTAACCCTAACCCTAACCCTAACCCTAACCCTAACCCTAACCCTAACCCTAACCCTAACCCTAACCCTAACCCTAACCCTAACCCTAACCCTAACCCTAACCCTAACCCTAACCCTAACCCTAACCCTAACCCTAACCCTAACCCTAACCCTAACCCTAACCCTAACCCTAACCCTAACCCTAACCCTAACCCTAACCCTAACCCTAACCCTAACCCTAACCCTAACCCTAACCCTAACCCTAACCCTAACCCTAACCCTAACCCTAACCCTAACCCTAACCCTAACCCTAACCCTAACCCTAACCCTAACCCTAACCCTAACCCTAACCCTAACCCTAACCCTAACCCTAACCCTAACCCTAACCCTAACCCTAACCCTAACCCTAACCCTAACCCTAACCCTAACCCTAACCCTAACCCTAACCCTAACCCTAACCCTAACCCTAACCCTAACCCTAACCCTAACCCTAACCCTAACCCTAACCCTAACCCTAACCCTAACCCTAACCCTAACCCTAACCCTAACCCTAACCCTAACCCTAACCCTAACCCTAACCCTAACCCTAACCCTAACCCTAACCCTAACCCTAACCCTAACCCTAACCCTAACCCTAACCCTAACCCTAACCCTAACCCTAACCCTAACCCTAACCCTAACCCTAACCCTAACCCTAACCCTAACCCTAACCCTAACCCTAACCCTAACCCTAACCCTAACCCTAACCCTAACCCTAACCCTAACCCTAACCCTAACCCTAACCCTAACCCTAACCCTAACCCTAACCCTAACCCTAACCCTAACCCTAACCCTAACCCTAACCCTAACCCTAACCCTAACCCTAACCCTAACCCTAACCCTAACCCTAACCCTAACCCTAACCCTAACCCTAACCCTAACCCTAACCCTAACCCTAACCCTAACCCTAACCCTAACCCTAACCCTAACCCTAACCCTAACCCTAACCCTAACCCTAACCCTAACCCTAACCCTAACCCTAACCCTAACCCTAACCCTAACCCTAACCCTAACCCTAACCCTAACCCTAACCCTAACCCTAACCCTAACCCTAACCCTAACCCTAACCCTAACCCTAACCCTAACCCTAACCCTAACCCTAACCCTAACCCTAACCCTAACCCTAACCCTAACCCTAACCCTAACCCTAACCCTAACCCTAACCCTAACCCTAACCCTAACCCTAACCCTAACCCTAACCCTAACCCTAACCCTAACCCTAACCCTAACCCTAACCCTAACCCTAACCCTAACCCTAACCCTAACCCTAACCCTAACCCTAACCCTAACCCTAACCCTAACCCTAACCCTAACCCTAACCCTAACCCTAACCCTAACCCTAACCCTAACCCTAACCCTAACCCTAACCCTAACCCTAACCCTAACCCTAACCCTAACCCTAACCCTAACCCTAACCCTAACCCTAACCCTAACCCTAACCCTAACCCTAACCCTAACCCTAACCCTAACCCTAACCCTAACCCTAACCCTAACCCTAACCCTAACCCTAACCCTAACCCTAACCCTAACCCTAACCCTAACCCTAACCCTAACCCTAACCCTAACCCTAACCCTAACCCTAACCCTAACCCTAACCCTAACCCTAACCCTAACCCTAACCCTAACCCTAACCCTAACCCTAACCCTAACCCTAACCCTAACCCTAACCCTAACCCTAACCCTAACCCTAACCCTAACCCTAACCCTAACCCTAACCCTAACCCTAACCCTAACCCTAACCCTAACCCTAACCCTAACCCTAACCCTAACCCTAACCCTAACCCTAACCCTAACCCTAACCCTAACCCTAACCCTAACCCTAACCCTAACCCTAACCCTAACCCTAACCCTAACCCTAACCCTAACCCTAACCCTAACCCTAACCCTAACCCTAACCCTAACCCTAACCCTAACCCTAACCCTAACCCTAACCCTAACCCTAACCCTAACCCTAACCCTAACCCTAACCCTAACCCTAACCCTAACCCTAACCCTAACCCTAACCCTAACCCTAACCCTAACCCTAACCCTAACCCTAACCCTAACCCTAACCCTAACCCTAACCCTAACCCTAACCCTAACCCTAACCCTAACCCTAACCCTAACCCTAACCCTAACCCTAACCCTAACCCTAACCCTAACCCTAACCCTAACCCTAACCCTAACCCTAACCCTAACCCTAACCCTAACCCTAACCCTAACCCTAACCCTAACCCTAACCCTAACCCTAACCCTAACCCTAACCCTAACCCTAACCCTAACCCTAACCCTAACCCTAACCCTAACCCTAACCCTAACCCTAACCCTAACCCTAACCCTAACCCTAACCCTAACCCTAACCCTAACCCTAACCCTAACCCTAACCCTAACCCTAACCCTAACCCTAACCCTAACCCTAACCCTAACCCTAACCCTAACCCTAACCCTAACCCTAACCCTAACCCTAACCCTAACCCTAACCCTAACCCTAACCCTAACCCTAACCCTAACCCTAACCCTAACCCTAACCCTAACCCTAACCCTAACCCTAACCCTAACCCTAACCCTAACCCTAACCCTAACCCTAACCCTAACCCTAACCCTAACCCTAACCCTAACCCTAACCCTAACCCTAACCCTAACCCTAACCCTAACCCTAACCCTAACCCTAACCCTAACCCTAACCCTAACCCTAACCCTAACCCTAACCCTAACCCTAACCCTAACCCTAACCCTAACCCTAACCCTAACCCTAACCCTAACCCTAACCCTAACCCTAACCCTAACCCTAACCCTAACCCTAACCCTAACCCTAACCCTAACCCTAACCCTAACCCTAACCCTAACCCTAACCCTAACCCTAACCCTAACCCTAACCCTAACCCTAACCCTAACCCTAACCCTAACCCTAACCCTAACCCTAACCCTAACCCTAACCCTAACCCTAACCCTAACCCTAACCCTAACCCTAACCCTAACCCTAACCCTAACCCTAACCCTAACCCTAACCCTAACCCTAACCCTAACCCTAACCCTAACCCTAACCCTAACCCTAACCCTAACCCTAACCCTAACCCTAACCCTAACCCTAACCCTAACCCTAACCCTAACCCTAACCCTAACCCTAACCCTAACCCTAACCCTAACCCTAACCCTAACCCTAACCCTAACCCTAACCCTAACCCTAACCCTAACCCTAACCCTAACCCTAACCCTAACCCTAACCCTAACCCTAACCCTAACCCTAACCCTAACCCTAACCCTAACCCTAACCCTAACCCTAACCCTAACCCTAACCCTAACCCTAACCCTAACCCTAACCCTAACCCTAACCCTAACCCTAACCCTAACCCTAACCCTAACCCTAACCCTAACCCTAACCCTAACCCTAACCCTAACCCTAACCCTAACCCTAACCCTAACCCTAACCCTAACCCTAACCCTAACCCTAACCCTAACCCTAACCCTAACCCTAACCCTAACCCTAACCCTAACCCTAACCCTAACCCTAACCCTAACCCTAACCCTAACCCTAACCCTAACCCTAACCCTAACCCTAACCCTAACCCTAACCCTAACCCTAACCCTAACCCTAACCCTAACCCTAACCCTAACCCTAACCCTAACCCTAACCCTAACCCTAACCCTAACCCTAACCCTAACCCTAACCCTAACCCTAACCCTAACCCTAACCCTAACCCTAACCCTAACCCTAACCCTAACCCTAACCCTAACCCTAACCCTAACCCTAACCCTAACCCTAACCCTAACCCTAACCCTAACCCTAACCCTAACCCTAACCCTAACCCTAACCCTAACCCTAACCCTAACCCTAACCCTAACCCTAACCCTAACCCTAACCCTAACCCTAACCCTAACCCTAACCCTAACCCTAACCCTAACCCTAACCCTAACCCTAACCCTAACCCTAACCCTAACCCTAACCCTAACCCTAACCCTAACCCTAACCCTAACCCTAACCCTAACCCTAACCCTAACCCTAACCCTAACCCTAACCCTAACCCTAACCCTAACCCTAACCCTAACCCTAACCCTAACCCTAACCCTAACCCTAACCCTAACCCTAACCCTAACCCTAACCCTAACCCTAACCCTAACCCTAACCCTAACCCTAACCCTAACCCTAACCCTAACCCTAACCCTAACCCTAACCCTAACCCTAACCCTAACCCTAACCCTAACCCTAACCCTAACCCTAACCCTAACCCTAACCCTAACCCTAACCCTAACCCTAACCCTAACCCTAACCCTAACCCTAACCCTAACCCTAACCCTAACCCTAACCCTAACCCTAACCCTAACCCTAACCCTAACCCTAACCCTAACCCTAACCCTAACCCTAACCCTAACCCTAACCCTAACCCTAACCCTAACCCTAACCCTAACCCTAACCCTAACCCTAACCCTAACCCTAACCCTAACCCTAACCCTAACCCTAACCCTAACCCTAACCCTAACCCTAACCCTAACCCTAACCCTAACCCTAACCCTAACCCTAACCCTAACCCTAACCCTAACCCTAACCCTAACCCTAACCCTAACCCTAACCCTAACCCTAACCCTAACCCTAACCCTAACCCTAACCCTAACCCTAACCCTAACCCTAACCCTAACCCTAACCCTAACCCTAACCCTAACCCTAACCCTAACCCTAACCCTAACCCTAACCCTAACCCTAACCCTAACCCTAACCCTAACCCTAACCCTAACCCTAACCCTAACCCTAACCCTAACCCTAACCCTAACCCTAACCCTAACCCTAACCCTAACCCTAACCCTAACCCTAACCCTAACCCTAACCCTAACCCTAACCCTAACCCTAACCCTAACCCTAACCCTAACCCTAACCCTAACCCTAACCCTAACCCTAACCCTAACCCTAACCCTAACCCTAACCCTAACCCTAACCCTAACCCTAACCCTAACCCTAACCCTAACCCTAACCCTAACCCTAACCCTAACCCTAACCCTAACCCTAACCCTAACCCTAACCCTAACCCTAACCCTAACCCTAACCCTAACCCTAACCCTAACCCTAACCCTAACCCTAACCCTAACCCTAACCCTAACCCTAACCCTAACCCTAACCCTAACCCTAACCCTAACCCTAACCCTAACCCTAACCCTAACCCTAACCCTAACCCTAACCCTAACCCTAACCCTAACCCTAACCCTAACCCTAACCCTAACCCTAACCCTAACCCTAACCCTAACCCTAACCCTAACCCTAACCCTAACCCTAACCCTAACCCTAACCCTAACCCTAACCCTAACCCTAACCCTAACCCTAACCCTAACCCTAACCCTAACCCTAACCCTAACCCTAACCCTAACCCTAACCCTAACCCTAACCCTAACCCTAACCCTAACCCTAACCCTAACCCTAACCCTAACCCTAACCCTAACCCTAACCCTAACCCTAACCCTAACCCTAACCCTAACCCTAACCCTAACCCTAACCCTAACCCTAACCCTAACCCTAACCCTAACCCTAACCCTAACCCTAACCCTAACCCTAACCCTAACCCTAACCCTAACCCTAACCCTAACCCTAACCCTAACCCTAACCCTAACCCTAACCCTAACCCTAACCCTAACCCTAACCCTAACCCTAACCCTAACCCTAACCCTAACCCTAACCCTAACCCTAACCCTAACCCTAACCCTAACCCTAACCCTAACCCTAACCCTAACCCTAACCCTAACCCTAACCCTAACCCTAACCCTAACCCTAACCCTAACCCTAACCCTAACCCTAACCCTAACCCTAACCCTAACCCTAACCCTAACCCTAACCCTAACCCTAACCCTAACCCTAACCCTAACCCTAACCCTAACCCTAACCCTAACCCTAACCCTAACCCTAACCCTAACCCTAACCCTAACCCTAACCCTAACCCTAACCCTAACCCTAACCCTAACCCTAACCCTAACCCTAACCCTAACCCTAACCCTAACCCTAACCCTAACCCTAACCCTAACCCTAACCCTAACCCTAACCCTAACCCTAACCCTAACCCTAACCCTAACCCTAACCCTAACCCTAACCCTAACCCTAACCCTAACCCTAACCCTAACCCTAACCCTAACCCTAACCCTAACCCTAACCCTAACCCTAACCCTAACCCTAACCCTAACCCTAACCCTAACCCTAACCCTAACCCTAACCCTAACCCTAACCCTAACCCTAACCCTAACCCTAACCCTAACCCTAACCCTAACCCTAACCCTAACCCTAACCCTAACCCTAACCCTAACCCTAACCCTAACCCTAACCCTAACCCTAACCCTAACCCTAACCCTAACCCTAACCCTAACCCTAACCCTAACCCTAACCCTAACCCTAACCCTAACCCTAACCCTAACCCTAACCCTAACCCTAACCCTAACCCTAACCCTAACCCTAACCCTAACCCTAACCCTAACCCTAACCCTAACCCTAACCCTAACCCTAACCCTAACCCTAACCCTAACCCTAACCCTAACCCTAACCCTAACCCTAACCCTAACCCTAACCCTAACCCTAACCCTAACCCTAACCCTAACCCTAACCCTAACCCTAACCCTAACCCTAACCCTAACCCTAACCCTAACCCTAACCCTAACCCTAACCCTAACCCTAACCCTAACCCTAACCCTAACCCTAACCCTAACCCTAACCCTAACCCTAACCCTAACCCTAACCCTAACCCTAACCCTAACCCTAACCCTAACCCTAACCCTAACCCTAACCCTAACCCTAACCCTAACCCTAACCCTAACCCTAACCCTAACCCTAACCCTAACCCTAACCCTAACCCTAACCCTAACCCTAACCCTAACCCTAACCCTAACCCTAACCCTAACCCTAACCCTAACCCTAACCCTAACCCTAACCCTAACCCTAACCCTAACCCTAACCCTAACCCTAACCCTAACCCTAACCCTAACCCTAACCCTAACCCTAACCCTAACCCTAACCCTAACCCTAACCCTAACCCTAACCCTAACCCTAACCCTAACCCTAACCCTAACCCTAACCCTAACCCTAACCCTAACCCTAACCCTAACCCTAACCCTAACCCTAACCCTAACCCTAACCCTAACCCTAACCCTAACCCTAACCCTAACCCTAACCCTAACCCTAACCCTAACCCTAACCCTAACCCTAACCCTAACCCTAACCCTAACCCTAACCCTAACCCTAACCCTAACCCTAACCCTAACCCTAACCCTAACCCTAACCCTAACCCTAACCCTAACCCTAACCCTAACCCTAACCCTAACCCTAACCCTAACCCTAACCCTAACCCTAACCCTAACCCTAACCCTAACCCTAACCCTAACCCTAACCCTAACCCTAACCCTAACCCTAACCCTAACCCTAACCCTAACCCTAACCCTAACCCTAACCCTAACCCTAACCCTAACCCTAACCCTAACCCTAACCCTAACCCTAACCCTAACCCTAACCCTAACCCTAACCCTAACCCTAACCCTAACCCTAACCCTAACCCTAACCCTAACCCTAACCCTAACCCTAACCCTAACCCTAACCCTAACCCTAACCCTAACCCTAACCCTAACCCTAACCCTAACCCTAACCCTAACCCTAACCCTAACCCTAACCCTAACCCTAACCCTAACCCTAACCCTAACCCTAACCCTAACCCTAACCCTAACCCTAACCCTAACCCTAACCCTAACCCTAACCCTAACCCTAACCCTAACCCTAACCCTAACCCTAACCCTAACCCTAACCCTAACCCTAACCCTAACCCTAACCCTAACCCTAACCCTAACCCTAACCCTAACCCTAACCCTAACCCTAACCCTAACCCTAACCCTAACCCTAACCCTAACCCTAACCCTAACCCTAACCCTAACCCTAACCCTAACCCTAACCCTAACCCTAACCCTAACCCTAACCCTAACCCTAACCCTAACCCTAACCCTAACCCTAACCCTAACCCTAACCCTAACCCTAACCCTAACCCTAACCCTAACCCTAACCCTAACCCTAACCCTAACCCTAACCCTAACCCTAACCCTAACCCTAACCCTAACCCTAACCCTAACCCTAACCCTAACCCTAACCCTAACCCTAACCCTAACCCTAACCCTAACCCTAACCCTAACCCTAACCCTAACCCTAACCCTAACCCTAACCCTAACCCTAACCCTAACCCTAACCCTAACCCTAACCCTAACCCTAACCCTAACCCTAACCCTAACCCTAACCCTAACCCTAACCCTAACCCTAACCCTAACCCTAACCCTAACCCTAACCCTAACCCTAACCCTAACCCTAACCCTAACCCTAACCCTAACCCTAACCCTAACCCTAACCCTAACCCTAACCCTAACCCTAACCCTAACCCTAACCCTAACCCTAACCCTAACCCTAACCCTAACCCTAACCCTAACCCTAACCCTAACCCTAACCCTAACCCTAACCCTAACCCTAACCCTAACCCTAACCCTAACCCTAACCCTAACCCTAACCCTAACCCTAACCCTAACCCTAACCCTAACCCTAACCCTAACCCTAACCCTAACCCTAACCCTAACCCTAACCCTAACCCTAACCCTAACCCTAACCCTAACCCTAACCCTAACCCTAACCCTAACCCTAACCCTAACCCTAACCCTAACCCTAACCCTAACCCTAACCCTAACCCTAACCCTAACCCTAACCCTAACCCTAACCCTAACCCTAACCCTAACCCTAACCCTAACCCTAACCCTAACCCTAACCCTAACCCTAACCCTAACCCTAACCCTAACCCTAACCCTAACCCTAACCCTAACCCTAACCCTAACCCTAACCCTAACCCTAACCCTAACCCTAACCCTAACCCTAACCCTAACCCTAACCCTAACCCTAACCCTAACCCTAACCCTAACCCTAACCCTAACCCTAACCCTAACCCTAACCCTAACCCTAACCCTAACCCTAACCCTAACCCTAACCCTAACCCTAACCCTAACCCTAACCCTAACCCTAACCCTAACCCTAACCCTAACCCTAACCCTAACCCTAACCCTAACCCTAACCCTAACCCTAACCCTAACCCTAACCCTAACCCTAACCCTAACCCTAACCCTAACCCTAACCCTAACCCTAACCCTAACCCTAACCCTAACCCTAACCCTAACCCTAACCCTAACCCTAACCCTAACCCTAACCCTAACCCTAACCCTAACCCTAACCCTAACCCTAACCCTAACCCTAACCCTAACCCTAACCCTAACCCTAACCCTAACCCTAACCCTAACCCTAACCCTAACCCTAACCCTAACCCTAACCCTAACCCTAACCCTAACCCTAACCCTAACCCTAACCCTAACCCTAACCCTAACCCTAACCCTAACCCTAACCCTAACCCTAACCCTAACCCTAACCCTAACCCTAACCCTAACCCTAACCCTAACCCTAACCCTAACCCTAACCCTAACCCTAACCCTAACCCTAACCCTAACCCTAACCCTAACCCTAACCCTAACCCTAACCCTAACCCTAACCCTAACCCTAACCCTAACCCTAACCCTAACCCTAACCCTAACCCTAACCCTAACCCTAACCCTAACCCTAACCCTAACCCTAACCCTAACCCTAACCCTAACCCTAACCCTAACCCTAACCCTAACCCTAACCCTAACCCTAACCCTAACCCTAACCCTAACCCTAACCCTAACCCTAACCCTAACCCTAACCCTAACCCTAACCCTAACCCTAACCCTAACCCTAACCCTAACCCTAACCCTAACCCTAACCCTAACCCTAACCCTAACCCTAACCCTAACCCTAACCCTAACCCTAACCCTAACCCTAACCCTAACCCTAACCCTAACCCTAACCCTAACCCTAACCCTAACCCTAACCCTAACCCTAACCCTAACCCTAACCCTAACCCTAACCCTAACCCTAACCCTAACCCTAACCCTAACCCTAACCCTAACCCTAACCCTAACCCTAACCCTAACCCTAACCCTAACCCTAACCCTAACCCTAACCCTAACCCTAACCCTAACCCTAACCCTAACCCTAACCCTAACCCTAACCCTAACCCTAACCCTAACCCTAACCCTAACCCTAACCCTAACCCTAACCCTAACCCTAACCCTAACCCTAACCCTAACCCTAACCCTAACCCTAACCCTAACCCTAACCCTAACCCTAACCCTAACCCTAACCCTAACCCTAACCCTAACCCTAACCCTAACCCTAACCCTAACCCTAACCCTAACCCTAACCCTAACCCTAACCCTAACCCTAACCCTAACCCTAACCCTAACCCTAACCCTAACCCTAACCCTAACCCTAACCCTAACCCTAACCCTAACCCTAACCCTAACCCTAACCCTAACCCTAACCCTAACCCTAACCCTAACCCTAACCCTAACCCTAACCCTAACCCTAACCCTAACCCTAACCCTAACCCTAACCCTAACCCTAACCCTAACCCTAACCCTAACCCTAACCCTAACCCTAACCCTAACCCTAACCCTAACCCTAACCCTAACCCTAACCCTAACCCTAACCCTAACCCTAACCCTAACCCTAACCCTAACCCTAACCCTAACCCTAACCCTAACCCTAACCCTAACCCTAACCCTAACCCTAACCCTAACCCTAACCCTAACCCTAACCCTAACCCTAACCCTAACCCTAACCCTAACCCTAACCCTAACCCTAACCCTAACCCTAACCCTAACCCTAACCCTAACCCTAACCCTAACCCTAACCCTAACCCTAACCCTAACCCTAACCCTAACCCTAACCCTAACCCTAACCCTAACCCTAACCCTAACCCTAACCCTAACCCTAACCCTAACCCTAACCCTAACCCTAACCCTAACCCTAACCCTAACCCTAACCCTAACCCTAACCCTAACCCTAACCCTAACCCTAACCCTAACCCTAACCCTAACCCTAACCCTAACCCTAACCCTAACCCTAACCCTAACCCTAACCCTAACCCTAACCCTAACCCTAACCCTAACCCTAACCCTAACCCTAACCCTAACCCTAACCCTAACCCTAACCCTAACCCTAACCCTAACCCTAACCCTAACCCTAACCCTAACCCTAACCCTAACCCTAACCCTAACCCTAACCCTAACCCTAACCCTAACCCTAACCCTAACCCTAACCCTAACCCTAACCCTAACCCTAACCCTAACCCTAACCCTAACCCTAACCCTAACCCTAACCCTAACCCTAACCCTAACCCTAACCCTAACCCTAACCCTAACCCTAACCCTAACCCTAACCCTAACCCTAACCCTAACCCTAACCCTAACCCTAACCCTAACCCTAACCCTAACCCTAACCCTAACCCTAACCCTAACCCTAACCCTAACCCTAACCCTAACCCTAACCCTAACCCTAACCCTAACCCTAACCCTAACCCTAACCCTAACCCTAACCCTAACCCTAACCCTAACCCTAACCCTAACCCTAACCCTAACCCTAACCCTAACCCTAACCCTAACCCTAACCCTAACCCTAACCCTAACCCTAACCCTAACCCTAACCCTAACCCTAACCCTAACCCTAACCCTAACCCTAACCCTAACCCTAACCCTAACCCTAACCCTAACCCTAACCCTAACCCTAACCCTAACCCTAACCCTAACCCTAACCCTAACCCTAACCCTAACCCTAACCCTAACCCTAACCCTAACCCTAACCCTAACCCTAACCCTAACCCTAACCCTAACCCTAACCCTAACCCTAACCCTAACCCTAACCCTAACCCTAACCCTAACCCTAACCCTAACCCTAACCCTAACCCTAACCCTAACCCTAACCCTAACCCTAACCCTAACCCTAACCCTAACCCTAACCCTAACCCTAACCCTAACCCTAACCCTAACCCTAACCCTAACCCTAACCCTAACCCTAACCCTAACCCTAACCCTAACCCTAACCCTAACCCTAACCCTAACCCTAACCCTAACCCTAACCCTAACCCTAACCCTAACCCTAACCCTAACCCTAACCCTAACCCTAACCCTAACCCTAACCCTAACCCTAACCCTAACCCTAACCCTAACCCTAACCCTAACCCTAACCCTAACCCTAACCCTAACCCTAACCCTAACCCTAACCCTAACCCTAACCCTAACCCTAACCCTAACCCTAACCCTAACCCTAACCCTAACCCTAACCCTAACCCTAACCCTAACCCTAACCCTAACCCTAACCCTAACCCTAACCCTAACCCTAACCCTAACCCTAACCCTAACCCTAACCCTAACCCTAACCCTAACCCTAACCCTAACCCTAACCCTAACCCTAACCCTAACCCTAACCCTAACCCTAACCCTAACCCTAACCCTAACCCTAACCCTAACCCTAACCCTAACCCTAACCCTAACCCTAACCCTAACCCTAACCCTAACCCTAACCCTAACCCTAACCCTAACCCTAACCCTAACCCTAACCCTAACCCTAACCCTAACCCTAACCCTAACCCTAACCCTAACCCTAACCCTAACCCTAACCCTAACCCTAACCCTAACCCTAACCCTAACCCTAACCCTAACCCTAACCCTAACCCTAACCCTAACCCTAACCCTAACCCTAACCCTAACCCTAACCCTAACCCTAACCCTAACCCTAACCCTAACCCTAACCCTAACCCTAACCCTAACCCTAACCCTAACCCTAACCCTAACCCTAACCCTAACCCTAACCCTAACCCTAACCCTAACCCTAACCCTAACCCTAACCCTAACCCTAACCCTAACCCTAACCCTAACCCTAACCCTAACCCTAACCCTAACCCTAACCCTAACCCTAACCCTAACCCTAACCCTAACCCTAACCCTAACCCTAACCCTAACCCTAACCCTAACCCTAACCCTAACCCTAACCCTAACCCTAACCCTAACCCTAACCCTAACCCTAACCCTAACCCTAACCCTAACCCTAACCCTAACCCTAACCCTAACCCTAACCCTAACCCTAACCCTAACCCTAACCCTAACCCTAACCCTAACCCTAACCCTAACCCTAACCCTAACCCTAACCCTAACCCTAACCCTAACCCTAACCCTAACCCTAACCCTAACCCTAACCCTAACCCTAACCCTAACCCTAACCCTAACCCTAACCCTAACCCTAACCCTAACCCTAACCCTAACCCTAACCCTAACCCTAACCCTAACCCTAACCCTAACCCTAACCCTAACCCTAACCCTAACCCTAACCCTAACCCTAACCCTAACCCTAACCCTAACCCTAACCCTAACCCTAACCCTAACCCTAACCCTAACCCTAACCCTAACCCTAACCCTAACCCTAACCCTAACCCTAACCCTAACCCTAACCCTAACCCTAACCCTAACCCTAACCCTAACCCTAACCCTAACCCTAACCCTAACCCTAACCCTAACCCTAACCCTAACCCTAACCCTAACCCTAACCCTAACCCTAACCCTAACCCTAACCCTAACCCTAACCCTAACCCTAACCCTAACCCTAACCCTAACCCTAACCCTAACCCTAACCCTAACCCTAACCCTAACCCTAACCCTAACCCTAACCCTAACCCTAACCCTAACCCTAACCCTAACCCTAACCCTAACCCTAACCCTAACCCTAACCCTAACCCTAACCCTAACCCTAACCCTAACCCTAACCCTAACCCTAACCCTAACCCTAACCCTAACCCTAACCCTAACCCTAACCCTAACCCTAACCCTAACCCTAACCCTAACCCTAACCCTAACCCTAACCCTAACCCTAACCCTAACCCTAACCCTAACCCTAACCCTAACCCTAACCCTAACCCTAACCCTAACCCTAACCCTAACCCTAACCCTAACCCTAACCCTAACCCTAACCCTAACCCTAACCCTAACCCTAACCCTAACCCTAACCCTAACCCTAACCCTAACCCTAACCCTAACCCTAACCCTAACCCTAACCCTAACCCTAACCCTAACCCTAACCCTAACCCTAACCCTAACCCTAACCCTAACCCTAACCCTAACCCTAACCCTAACCCTAACCCTAACCCTAACCCTAACCCTAACCCTAACCCTAACCCTAACCCTAACCCTAACCCTAACCCTAACCCTAACCCTAACCCTAACCCTAACCCTAACCCTAACCCTAACCCTAACCCTAACCCTAACCCTAACCCTAACCCTAACCCTAACCCTAACCCTAACCCTAACCCTAACCCTAACCCTAACCCTAACCCTAACCCTAACCCTAACCCTAACCCTAACCCTAACCCTAACCCTAACCCTAACCCTAACCCTAACCCTAACCCTAACCCTAACCCTAACCCTAACCCTAACCCTAACCCTAACCCTAACCCTAACCCTAACCCTAACCCTAACCCTAACCCTAACCCTAACCCTAACCCTAACCCTAACCCTAACCCTAACCCTAACCCTAACCCTAACCCTAACCCTAACCCTAACCCTAACCCTAACCCTAACCCTAACCCTAACCCTAACCCTAACCCTAACCCTAACCCTAACCCTAACCCTAACCCTAACCCTAACCCTAACCCTAACCCTAACCCTAACCCTAACCCTAACCCTAACCCTAACCCTAACCCTAACCCTAACCCTAACCCTAACCCTAACCCTAACCCTAACCCTAACCCTAACCCTAACCCTAACCCTAACCCTAACCCTAACCCTAACCCTAACCCTAACCCTAACCCTAACCCTAACCCTAACCCTAACCCTAACCCTAACCCTAACCCTAACCCTAACCCTAACCCTAACCCTAACCCTAACCCTAACCCTAACCCTAACCCTAACCCTAACCCTAACCCTAACCCTAACCCTAACCCTAACCCTAACCCTAACCCTAACCCTAACCCTAACCCTAACCCTAACCCTAACCCTAACCCTAACCCTAACCCTAACCCTAACCCTAACCCTAACCCTAACCCTAACCCTAACCCTAACCCTAACCCTAACCCTAACCCTAACCCTAACCCTAACCCTAACCCTAACCCTAACCCTAACCCTAACCCTAACCCTAACCCTAACCCTAACCCTAACCCTAACCCTAACCCTAACCCTAACCCTAACCCTAACCCTAACCCTAACCCTAACCCTAACCCTAACCCTAACCCTAACCCTAACCCTAACCCTAACCCTAACCCTAACCCTAACCCTAACCCTAACCCTAACCCTAACCCTAACCCTAACCCTAACCCTAACCCTAACCCTAACCCTAACCCTAACCCTAACCCTAACCCTAACCCTAACCCTAACCCTAACCCTAACCCTAACCCTAACCCTAACCCTAACCCTAACCCTAACCCTAACCCTAACCCTAACCCTAACCCTAACCCTAACCCTAACCCTAACCCTAACCCTAACCCTAACCCTAACCCTAACCCTAACCCTAACCCTAACCCTAACCCTAACCCTAACCCTAACCCTAACCCTAACCCTAACCCTAACCCTAACCCTAACCCTAACCCTAACCCTAACCCTAACCCTAACCCTAACCCTAACCCTAACCCTAACCCTAACCCTAACCCTAACCCTAACCCTAACCCTAACCCTAACCCTAACCCTAACCCTAACCCTAACCCTAACCCTAACCCTAACCCTAACCCTAACCCTAACCCTAACCCTAACCCTAACCCTAACCCTAACCCTAACCCTAACCCTAACCCTAACCCTAACCCTAACCCTAACCCTAACCCTAACCCTAACCCTAACCCTAACCCTAACCCTAACCCTAACCCTAACCCTAACCCTAACCCTAACCCTAACCCTAACCCTAACCCTAACCCTAACCCTAACCCTAACCCTAACCCTAACCCTAACCCTAACCCTAACCCTAACCCTAACCCTAACCCTAACCCTAACCCTAACCCTAACCCTAACCCTAACCCTAACCCTAACCCTAACCCTAACCCTAACCCTAACCCTAACCCTAACCCTAACCCTAACCCTAACCCTAACCCTAACCCTAACCCTAACCCTAACCCTAACCCTAACCCTAACCCTAACCCTAACCCTAACCCTAACCCTAACCCTAACCCTAACCCTAACCCTAACCCTAACCCTAACCCTAACCCTAACCCTAACCCTAACCCTAACCCTAACCCTAACCCTAACCCTAACCCTAACCCTAACCCTAACCCTAACCCTAACCCTAACCCTAACCCTAACCCTAACCCTAACCCTAACCCTAACCCTAACCCTAACCCTAACCCTAACCCTAACCCTAACCCTAACCCTAACCCTAACCCTAACCCTAACCCTAACCCTAACCCTAACCCTAACCCTAACCCTAACCCTAACCCTAACCCTAACCCTAACCCTAACCCTAACCCTAACCCTAACCCTAACCCTAACCCTAACCCTAACCCTAACCCTAACCCTAACCCTAACCCTAACCCTAACCCTAACCCTAACCCTAACCCTAACCCTAACCCTAACCCTAACCCTAACCCTAACCCTAACCCTAACCCTAACCCTAACCCTAACCCTAACCCTAACCCTAACCCTAACCCTAACCCTAACCCTAACCCTAACCCTAACCCTAACCCTAACCCTAACCCTAACCCTAACCCTAACCCTAACCCTAACCCTAACCCTAACCCTAACCCTAACCCTAACCCTAACCCTAACCCTAACCCTAACCCTAACCCTAACCCTAACCCTAACCCTAACCCTAACCCTAACCCTAACCCTAACCCTAACCCTAACCCTAACCCTAACCCTAACCCTAACCCTAACCCTAACCCTAACCCTAACCCTAACCCTAACCCTAACCCTAACCCTAACCCTAACCCTAACCCTAACCCTAACCCTAACCCTAACCCTAACCCTAACCCTAACCCTAACCCTAACCCTAACCCTAACCCTAACCCTAACCCTAACCCTAACCCTAACCCTAACCCTAACCCTAACCCTAACCCTAACCCTAACCCTAACCCTAACCCTAACCCTAACCCTAACCCTAACCCTAACCCTAACCCTAACCCTAACCCTAACCCTAACCCTAACCCTAACCCTAACCCTAACCCTAACCCTAACCCTAACCCTAACCCTAACCCTAACCCTAACCCTAACCCTAACCCTAACCCTAACCCTAACCCTAACCCTAACCCTAACCCTAACCCTAACCCTAACCCTAACCCTAACCCTAACCCTAACCCTAACCCTAACCCTAACCCTAACCCTAACCCTAACCCTAACCCTAACCCTAACCCTAACCCTAACCCTAACCCTAACCCTAACCCTAACCCTAACCCTAACCCTAACCCTAACCCTAACCCTAACCCTAACCCTAACCCTAACCCTAACCCTAACCCTAACCCTAACCCTAACCCTAACCCTAACCCTAACCCTAACCCTAACCCTAACCCTAACCCTAACCCTAACCCTAACCCTAACCCTAACCCTAACCCTAACCCTAACCCTAACCCTAACCCTAACCCTAACCCTAACCCTAACCCTAACCCTAACCCTAACCCTAACCCTAACCCTAACCCTAACCCTAACCCTAACCCTAACCCTAACCCTAACCCTAACCCTAACCCTAACCCTAACCCTAACCCTAACCCTAACCCTAACCCTAACCCTAACCCTAACCCTAACCCTAACCCTAACCCTAACCCTAACCCTAACCCTAACCCTAACCCTAACCCTAACCCTAACCCTAACCCTAACCCTAACCCTAACCCTAACCCTAACCCTAACCCTAACCCTAACCCTAACCCTAACCCTAACCCTAACCCTAACCCTAACCCTAACCCTAACCCTAACCCTAACCCTAACCCTAACCCTAACCCTAACCCTAACCCTAACCCTAACCCTAACCCTAACCCTAACCCTAACCCTAACCCTAACCCTAACCCTAACCCTAACCCTAACCCTAACCCTAACCCTAACCCTAACCCTAACCCTAACCCTAACCCTAACCCTAACCCTAACCCTAACCCTAACCCTAACCCTAACCCTAACCCTAACCCTAACCCTAACCCTAACCCTAACCCTAACCCTAACCCTAACCCTAACCCTAACCCTAACCCTAACCCTAACCCTAACCCTAACCCTAACCCTAACCCTAACCCTAACCCTAACCCTAACCCTAACCCTAACCCTAACCCTAACCCTAACCCTAACCCTAACCCTAACCCTAACCCTAACCCTAACCCTAACCCTAACCCTAACCCTAACCCTAACCCTAACCCTAACCCTAACCCTAACCCTAACCCTAACCCTAACCCTAACCCTAACCCTAACCCTAACCCTAACCCTAACCCTAACCCTAACCCTAACCCTAACCCTAACCCTAACCCTAACCCTAACCCTAACCCTAACCCTAACCCTAACCCTAACCCTAACCCTAACCCTAACCCTAACCCTAACCCTAACCCTAACCCTAACCCTAACCCTAACCCTAACCCTAACCCTAACCCTAACCCTAACCCTAACCCTAACCCTAACCCTAACCCTAACCCTAACCCTAACCCTAACCCTAACCCTAACCCTAACCCTAACCCTAACCCTAACCCTAACCCTAACCCTAACCCTAACCCTAACCCTAACCCTAACCCTAACCCTAACCCTAACCCTAACCCTAACCCTAACCCTAACCCTAACCCTAACCCTAACCCTAACCCTAACCCTAACCCTAACCCTAACCCTAACCCTAACCCTAACCCTAACCCTAACCCTAACCCTAACCCTAACCCTAACCCTAACCCTAACCCTAACCCTAACCCTAACCCTAACCCTAACCCTAACCCTAACCCTAACCCTAACCCTAACCCTAACCCTAACCCTAACCCTAACCCTAACCCTAACCCTAACCCTAACCCTAACCCTAACCCTAACCCTAACCCTAACCCTAACCCTAACCCTAACCCTAACCCTAACCCTAACCCTAACCCTAACCCTAACCCTAACCCTAACCCTAACCCTAACCCTAACCCTAACCCTAACCCTAACCCTAACCCTAACCCTAACCCTAACCCTAACCCTAACCCTAACCCTAACCCTAACCCTAACCCTAACCCTAACCCTAACCCTAACCCTAACCCTAACCCTAACCCTAACCCTAACCCTAACCCTAACCCTAACCCTAACCCTAACCCTAACCCTAACCCTAACCCTAACCCTAACCCTAACCCTAACCCTAACCCTAACCCTAACCCTAACCCTAACCCTAACCCTAACCCTAACCCTAACCCTAACCCTAACCCTAACCCTAACCCTAACCCTAACCCTAACCCTAACCCTAACCCTAACCCTAACCCTAACCCTAACCCTAACCCTAACCCTAACCCTAACCCTAACCCTAACCCTAACCCTAACCCTAACCCTAACCCTAACCCTAACCCTAACCCTAACCCTAACCCTAACCCTAACCCTAACCCTAACCCTAACCCTAACCCTAACCCTAACCCTAACCCTAACCCTAACCCTAACCCTAACCCTAACCCTAACCCTAACCCTAACCCTAACCCTAACCCTAACCCTAACCCTAACCCTAACCCTAACCCTAACCCTAACCCTAACCCTAACCCTAACCCTAACCCTAACCCTAACCCTAACCCTAACCCTAACCCTAACCCTAACCCTAACCCTAACCCTAACCCTAACCCTAACCCTAACCCTAACCCTAACCCTAACCCTAACCCTAACCCTAACCCTAACCCTAACCCTAACCCTAACCCTAACCCTAACCCTAACCCTAACCCTAACCCTAACCCTAACCCTAACCCTAACCCTAACCCTAACCCTAACCCTAACCCTAACCCTAACCCTAACCCTAACCCTAACCCTAACCCTAACCCTAACCCTAACCCTAACCCTAACCCTAACCCTAACCCTAACCCTAACCCTAACCCTAACCCTAACCCTAACCCTAACCCTAACCCTAACCCTAACCCTAACCCTAACCCTAACCCTAACCCTAACCCTAACCCTAACCCTAACCCTAACCCTAACCCTAACCCTAACCCTAACCCTAACCCTAACCCTAACCCTAACCCTAACCCTAACCCTAACCCTAACCCTAACCCTAACCCTAACCCTAACCCTAACCCTAACCCTAACCCTAACCCTAACCCTAACCCTAACCCTAACCCTAACCCTAACCCTAACCCTAACCCTAACCCTAACCCTAACCCTAACCCTAACCCTAACCCTAACCCTAACCCTAACCCTAACCCTAACCCTAACCCTAACCCTAACCCTAACCCTAACCCTAACCCTAACCCTAACCCTAACCCTAACCCTAACCCTAACCCTAACCCTAACCCTAACCCTAACCCTAACCCTAACCCTAACCCTAACCCTAACCCTAACCCTAACCCTAACCCTAACCCTAACCCTAACCCTAACCCTAACCCTAACCCTAACCCTAACCCTAACCCTAACCCTAACCCTAACCCTAACCCTAACCCTAACCCTAACCCTAACCCTAACCCTAACCCTAACCCTAACCCTAACCCTAACCCTAACCCTAACCCTAACCCTAACCCTAACCCTAACCCTAACCCTAACCCTAACCCTAACCCTAACCCTAACCCTAACCCTAACCCTAACCCTAACCCTAACCCTAACCCTAACCCTAACCCTAACCCTAACCCTAACCCTAACCCTAACCCTAACCCTAACCCTAACCCTAACCCTAACCCTAACCCTAACCCTAACCCTAACCCTAACCCTAACCCTAACCCTAACCCTAACCCTAACCCTAACCCTAACCCTAACCCTAACCCTAACCCTAACCCTAACCCTAACCCTAACCCTAACCCTAACCCTAACCCTAACCCTAACCCTAACCCTAACCCTAACCCTAACCCTAACCCTAACCCTAACCCTAACCCTAACCCTAACCCTAACCCTAACCCTAACCCTAACCCTAACCCTAACCCTAACCCTAACCCTAACCCTAACCCTAACCCTAACCCTAACCCTAACCCTAACCCTAACCCTAACCCTAACCCTAACCCTAACCCTAACCCTAACCCTAACCCTAACCCTAACCCTAACCCTAACCCTAACCCTAACCCTAACCCTAACCCTAACCCTAACCCTAACCCTAACCCTAACCCTAACCCTAACCCTAACCCTAACCCTAACCCTAACCCTAACCCTAACCCTAACCCTAACCCTAACCCTAACCCTAACCCTAACCCTAACCCTAACCCTAACCCTAACCCTAACCCTAACCCTAACCCTAACCCTAACCCTAACCCTAACCCTAACCCTAACCCTAACCCTAACCCTAACCCTAACCCTAACCCTAACCCTAACCCTAACCCTAACCCTAACCCTAACCCTAACCCTAACCCTAACCCTAACCCTAACCCTAACCCTAACCCTAACCCTAACCCTAACCCTAACCCTAACCCTAACCCTAACCCTAACCCTAACCCTAACCCTAACCCTAACCCTAACCCTAACCCTAACCCTAACCCTAACCCTAACCCTAACCCTAACCCTAACCCTAACCCTAACCCTAACCCTAACCCTAACCCTAACCCTAACCCTAACCCTAACCCTAACCCTAACCCTAACCCTAACCCTAACCCTAACCCTAACCCTAACCCTAACCCTAACCCTAACCCTAACCCTAACCCTAACCCTAACCCTAACCCTAACCCTAACCCTAACCCTAACCCTAACCCTAACCCTAACCCTAACCCTAACCCTAACCCTAACCCTAACCCTAACCCTAACCCTAACCCTAACCCTAACCCTAACCCTAACCCTAACCCTAACCCTAACCCTAACCCTAACCCTAACCCTAACCCTAACCCTAACCCTAACCCTAACCCTAACCCTAACCCTAACCCTAACCCTAACCCTAACCCTAACCCTAACCCTAACCCTAACCCTAACCCTAACCCTAACCCTAACCCTAACCCTAACCCTAACCCTAACCCTAACCCTAACCCTAACCCTAACCCTAACCCTAACCCTAACCCTAACCCTAACCCTAACCCTAACCCTAACCCTAACCCTAACCCTAACCCTAACCCTAACCCTAACCCTAACCCTAACCCTAACCCTAACCCTAACCCTAACCCTAACCCTAACCCTAACCCTAACCCTAACCCTAACCCTAACCCTAACCCTAACCCTAACCCTAACCCTAACCCTAACCCTAACCCTAACCCTAACCCTAACCCTAACCCTAACCCTAACCCTAACCCTAACCCTAACCCTAACCCTAACCCTAACCCTAACCCTAACCCTAACCCTAACCCTAACCCTAACCCTAACCCTAACCCTAACCCTAACCCTAACCCTAACCCTAACCCTAACCCTAACCCTAACCCTAACCCTAACCCTAACCCTAACCCTAACCCTAACCCTAACCCTAACCCTAACCCTAACCCTAACCCTAACCCTAACCCTAACCCTAACCCTAACCCTAACCCTAACCCTAACCCTAACCCTAACCCTAACCCTAACCCTAACCCTAACCCTAACCCTAACCCTAACCCTAACCCTAACCCTAACCCTAACCCTAACCCTAACCCTAACCCTAACCCTAACCCTAACCCTAACCCTAACCCTAACCCTAACCCTAACCCTAACCCTAACCCTAACCCTAACCCTAACCCTAACCCTAACCCTAACCCTAACCCTAACCCTAACCCTAACCCTAACCCTAACCCTAACCCTAACCCTAACCCTAACCCTAACCCTAACCCTAACCCTAACCCTAACCCTAACCCTAACCCTAACCCTAACCCTAACCCTAACCCTAACCCTAACCCTAACCCTAACCCTAACCCTAACCCTAACCCTAACCCTAACCCTAACCCTAACCCTAACCCTAACCCTAACCCTAACCCTAACCCTAACCCTAACCCTAACCCTAACCCTAACCCTAACCCTAACCCTAACCCTAACCCTAACCCTAACCCTAACCCTAACCCTAACCCTAACCCTAACCCTAACCCTAACCCTAACCCTAACCCTAACCCTAACCCTAACCCTAACCCTAACCCTAACCCTAACCCTAACCCTAACCCTAACCCTAACCCTAACCCTAACCCTAACCCTAACCCTAACCCTAACCCTAACCCTAACCCTAACCCTAACCCTAACCCTAACCCTAACCCTAACCCTAACCCTAACCCTAACCCTAACCCTAACCCTAACCCTAACCCTAACCCTAACCCTAACCCTAACCCTAACCCTAACCCTAACCCTAACCCTAACCCTAACCCTAACCCTAACCCTAACCCTAACCCTAACCCTAACCCTAACCCTAACCCTAACCCTAACCCTAACCCTAACCCTAACCCTAACCCTAACCCTAACCCTAACCCTAACCCTAACCCTAACCCTAACCCTAACCCTAACCCTAACCCTAACCCTAACCCTAACCCTAACCCTAACCCTAACCCTAACCCTAACCCTAACCCTAACCCTAACCCTAACCCTAACCCTAACCCTAACCCTAACCCTAACCCTAACCCTAACCCTAACCCTAACCCTAACCCTAACCCTAACCCTAACCCTAACCCTAACCCTAACCCTAACCCTAACCCTAACCCTAACCCTAACCCTAACCCTAACCCTAACCCTAACCCTAACCCTAACCCTAACCCTAACCCTAACCCTAACCCTAACCCTAACCCTAACCCTAACCCTAACCCTAACCCTAACCCTAACCCTAACCCTAACCCTAACCCTAACCCTAACCCTAACCCTAACCCTAACCCTAACCCTAACCCTAACCCTAACCCTAACCCTAACCCTAACCCTAACCCTAACCCTAACCCTAACCCTAACCCTAACCCTAACCCTAACCCTAACCCTAACCCTAACCCTAACCCTAACCCTAACCCTAACCCTAACCCTAACCCTAACCCTAACCCTAACCCTAACCCTAACCCTAACCCTAACCCTAACCCTAACCCTAACCCTAACCCTAACCCTAACCCTAACCCTAACCCTAACCCTAACCCTAACCCTAACCCTAACCCTAACCCTAACCCTAACCCTAACCCTAACCCTAACCCTAACCCTAACCCTAACCCTAACCCTAACCCTAACCCTAACCCTAACCCTAACCCTAACCCTAACCCTAACCCTAACCCTAACCCTAACCCTAACCCTAACCCTAACCCTAACCCTAACCCTAACCCTAACCCTAACCCTAACCCTAACCCTAACCCTAACCCTAACCCTAACCCTAACCCTAACCCTAACCCTAACCCTAACCCTAACCCTAACCCTAACCCTAACCCTAACCCTAACCCTAACCCTAACCCTAACCCTAACCCTAACCCTAACCCTAACCCTAACCCTAACCCTAACCCTAACCCTAACCCTAACCCTAACCCTAACCCTAACCCTAACCCTAACCCTAACCCTAACCCTAACCCTAACCCTAACCCTAACCCTAACCCTAACCCTAACCCTAACCCTAACCCTAACCCTAACCCTAACCCTAACCCTAACCCTAACCCTAACCCTAACCCTAACCCTAACCCTAACCCTAACCCTAACCCTAACCCTAACCCTAACCCTAACCCTAACCCTAACCCTAACCCTAACCCTAACCCTAACCCTAACCCTAACCCTAACCCTAACCCTAACCCTAACCCTAACCCTAACCCTAACCCTAACCCTAACCCTAACCCTAACCCTAACCCTAACCCTAACCCTAACCCTAACCCTAACCCTAACCCTAACCCTAACCCTAACCCTAACCCTAACCCTAACCCTAACCCTAACCCTAACCCTAACCCTAACCCTAACCCTAACCCTAACCCTAACCCTAACCCTAACCCTAACCCTAACCCTAACCCTAACCCTAACCCTAACCCTAACCCTAACCCTAACCCTAACCCTAACCCTAACCCTAACCCTAACCCTAACCCTAACCCTAACCCTAACCCTAACCCTAACCCTAACCCTAACCCTAACCCTAACCCTAACCCTAACCCTAACCCTAACCCTAACCCTAACCCTAACCCTAACCCTAACCCTAACCCTAACCCTAACCCTAACCCTAACCCTAACCCTAACCCTAACCCTAACCCTAACCCTAACCCTAACCCTAACCCTAACCCTAACCCTAACCCTAACCCTAACCCTAACCCTAACCCTAACCCTAACCCTAACCCTAACCCTAACCCTAACCCTAACCCTAACCCTAACCCTAACCCTAACCCTAACCCTAACCCTAACCCTAACCCTAACCCTAACCCTAACCCTAACCCTAACCCTAACCCTAACCCTAACCCTAACCCTAACCCTAACCCTAACCCTAACCCTAACCCTAACCCTAACCCTAACCCTAACCCTAACCCTAACCCTAACCCTAACCCTAACCCTAACCCTAACCCTAACCCTAACCCTAACCCTAACCCTAACCCTAACCCTAACCCTAACCCTAACCCTAACCCTAACCCTAACCCTAACCCTAACCCTAACCCTAACCCTAACCCTAACCCTAACCCTAACCCTAACCCTAACCCTAACCCTAACCCTAACCCTAACCCTAACCCTAACCCTAACCCTAACCCTAACCCTAACCCTAACCCTAACCCTAACCCTAACCCTAACCCTAACCCTAACCCTAACCCTAACCCTAACCCTAACCCTAACCCTAACCCTAACCCTAACCCTAACCCTAACCCTAACCCTAACCCTAACCCTAACCCTAACCCTAACCCTAACCCTAACCCTAACCCTAACCCTAACCCTAACCCTAACCCTAACCCTAACCCTAACCCTAACCCTAACCCTAACCCTAACCCTAACCCTAACCCTAACCCTAACCCTAACCCTAACCCTAACCCTAACCCTAACCCTAACCCTAACCCTAACCCTAACCCTAACCCTAACCCTAACCCTAACCCTAACCCTAACCCTAACCCTAACCCTAACCCTAACCCTAACCCTAACCCTAACCCTAACCCTAACCCTAACCCTAACCCTAACCCTAACCCTAACCCTAACCCTAACCCTAACCCTAACCCTAACCCTAACCCTAACCCTAACCCTAACCCTAACCCTAACCCTAACCCTAACCCTAACCCTAACCCTAACCCTAACCCTAACCCTAACCCTAACCCTAACCCTAACCCTAACCCTAACCCTAACCCTAACCCTAACCCTAACCCTAACCCTAACCCTAACCCTAACCCTAACCCTAACCCTAACCCTAACCCTAACCCTAACCCTAACCCTAACCCTAACCCTAACCCTAACCCTAACCCTAACCCTAACCCTAACCCTAACCCTAACCCTAACCCTAACCCTAACCCTAACCCTAACCCTAACCCTAACCCTAACCCTAACCCTAACCCTAACCCTAACCCTAACCCTAACCCTAACCCTAACCCTAACCCTAACCCTAACCCTAACCCTAACCCTAACCCTAACCCTAACCCTAACCCTAACCCTAACCCTAACCCTAACCCTAACCCTAACCCTAACCCTAACCCTAACCCTAACCCTAACCCTAACCCTAACCCTAACCCTAACCCTAACCCTAACCCTAACCCTAACCCTAACCCTAACCCTAACCCTAACCCTAACCCTAACCCTAACCCTAACCCTAACCCTAACCCTAACCCTAACCCTAACCCTAACCCTAACCCTAACCCTAACCCTAACCCTAACCCTAACCCTAACCCTAACCCTAACCCTAACCCTAACCCTAACCCTAACCCTAACCCTAACCCTAACCCTAACCCTAACCCTAACCCTAACCCTAACCCTAACCCTAACCCTAACCCTAACCCTAACCCTAACCCTAACCCTAACCCTAACCCTAACCCTAACCCTAACCCTAACCCTAACCCTAACCCTAACCCTAACCCTAACCCTAACCCTAACCCTAACCCTAACCCTAACCCTAACCCTAACCCTAACCCTAACCCTAACCCTAACCCTAACCCTAACCCTAACCCTAACCCTAACCCTAACCCTAACCCTAACCCTAACCCTAACCCTAACCCTAACCCTAACCCTAACCCTAACCCTAACCCTAACCCTAACCCTAACCCTAACCCTAACCCTAACCCTAACCCTAACCCTAACCCTAACCCTAACCCTAACCCTAACCCTAACCCTAACCCTAACCCTAACCCTAACCCTAACCCTAACCCTAACCCTAACCCTAACCCTAACCCTAACCCTAACCCTAACCCTAACCCTAACCCTAACCCTAACCCTAACCCTAACCCTAACCCTAACCCTAACCCTAACCCTAACCCTAACCCTAACCCTAACCCTAACCCTAACCCTAACCCTAACCCTAACCCTAACCCTAACCCTAACCCTAACCCTAACCCTAACCCTAACCCTAACCCTAACCCTAACCCTAACCCTAACCCTAACCCTAACCCTAACCCTAACCCTAACCCTAACCCTAACCCTAACCCTAACCCTAACCCTAACCCTAACCCTAACCCTAACCCTAACCCTAACCCTAACCCTAACCCTAACCCTAACCCTAACCCTAACCCTAACCCTAACCCTAACCCTAACCCTAACCCTAACCCTAACCCTAACCCTAACCCTAACCCTAACCCTAACCCTAACCCTAACCCTAACCCTAACCCTAACCCTAACCCTAACCCTAACCCTAACCCTAACCCTAACCCTAACCCTAACCCTAACCCTAACCCTAACCCTAACCCTAACCCTAACCCTAACCCTAACCCTAACCCTAACCCTAACCCTAACCCTAACCCTAACCCTAACCCTAACCCTAACCCTAACCCTAACCCTAACCCTAACCCTAACCCTAACCCTAACCCTAACCCTAACCCTAACCCTAACCCTAACCCTAACCCTAACCCTAACCCTAACCCTAACCCTAACCCTAACCCTAACCCTAACCCTAACCCTAACCCTAACCCTAACCCTAACCCTAACCCTAACCCTAACCCTAACCCTAACCCTAACCCTAACCCTAACCCTAACCCTAACCCTAACCCTAACCCTAACCCTAACCCTAACCCTAACCCTAACCCTAACCCTAACCCTAACCCTAACCCTAACCCTAACCCTAACCCTAACCCTAACCCTAACCCTAACCCTAACCCTAACCCTAACCCTAACCCTAACCCTAACCCTAACCCTAACCCTAACCCTAACCCTAACCCTAACCCTAACCCTAACCCTAACCCTAACCCTAACCCTAACCCTAACCCTAACCCTAACCCTAACCCTAACCCTAACCCTAACCCTAACCCTAACCCTAACCCTAACCCTAACCCTAACCCTAACCCTAACCCTAACCCTAACCCTAACCCTAACCCTAACCCTAACCCTAACCCTAACCCTAACCCTAACCCTAACCCTAACCCTAACCCTAACCCTAACCCTAACCCTAACCCTAACCCTAACCCTAACCCTAACCCTAACCCTAACCCTAACCCTAACCCTAACCCTAACCCTAACCCTAACCCTAACCCTAACCCTAACCCTAACCCTAACCCTAACCCTAACCCTAACCCTAACCCTAACCCTAACCCTAACCCTAACCCTAACCCTAACCCTAACCCTAACCCTAACCCTAACCCTAACCCTAACCCTAACCCTAACCCTAACCCTAACCCTAACCCTAACCCTAACCCTAACCCTAACCCTAACCCTAACCCTAACCCTAACCCTAACCCTAACCCTAACCCTAACCCTAACCCTAACCCTAACCCTAACCCTAACCCTAACCCTAACCCTAACCCTAACCCTAACCCTAACCCTAACCCTAACCCTAACCCTAACCCTAACCCTAACCCTAACCCTAACCCTAACCCTAACCCTAACCCTAACCCTAACCCTAACCCTAACCCTAACCCTAACCCTAACCCTAACCCTAACCCTAACCCTAACCCTAACCCTAACCCTAACCCTAACCCTAACCCTAACCCTAACCCTAACCCTAACCCTAACCCTAACCCTAACCCTAACCCTAACCCTAACCCTAACCCTAACCCTAACCCTAACCCTAACCCTAACCCTAACCCTAACCCTAACCCTAACCCTAACCCTAACCCTAACCCTAACCCTAACCCTAACCCTAACCCTAACCCTAACCCTAACCCTAACCCTAACCCTAACCCTAACCCTAACCCTAACCCTAACCCTAACCCTAACCCTAACCCTAACCCTAACCCTAACCCTAACCCTAACCCTAACCCTAACCCTAACCCTAACCCTAACCCTAACCCTAACCCTAACCCTAACCCTAACCCTAACCCTAACCCTAACCCTAACCCTAACCCTAACCCTAACCCTAACCCTAACCCTAACCCTAACCCTAACCCTAACCCTAACCCTAACCCTAACCCTAACCCTAACCCTAACCCTAACCCTAACCCTAACCCTAACCCTAACCCTAACCCTAACCCTAACCCTAACCCTAACCCTAACCCTAACCCTAACCCTAACCCTAACCCTAACCCTAACCCTAACCCTAACCCTAACCCTAACCCTAACCCTAACCCTAACCCTAACCCTAACCCTAACCCTAACCCTAACCCTAACCCTAACCCTAACCCTAACCCTAACCCTAACCCTAACCCTAACCCTAACCCTAACCCTAACCCTAACCCTAACCCTAACCCTAACCCTAACCCTAACCCTAACCCTAACCCTAACCCTAACCCTAACCCTAACCCTAACCCTAACCCTAACCCTAACCCTAACCCTAACCCTAACCCTAACCCTAACCCTAACCCTAACCCTAACCCTAACCCTAACCCTAACCCTAACCCTAACCCTAACCCTAACCCTAACCCTAACCCTAACCCTAACCCTAACCCTAACCCTAACCCTAACCCTAACCCTAACCCTAACCCTAACCCTAACCCTAACCCTAACCCTAACCCTAACCCTAACCCTAACCCTAACCCTAACCCTAACCCTAACCCTAACCCTAACCCTAACCCTAACCCTAACCCTAACCCTAACCCTAACCCTAACCCTAACCCTAACCCTAACCCTAACCCTAACCCTAACCCTAACCCTAACCCTAACCCTAACCCTAACCCTAACCCTAACCCTAACCCTAACCCTAACCCTAACCCTAACCCTAACCCTAACCCTAACCCTAACCCTAACCCTAACCCTAACCCTAACCCTAACCCTAACCCTAACCCTAACCCTAACCCTAACCCTAACCCTAACCCTAACCCTAACCCTAACCCTAACCCTAACCCTAACCCTAACCCTAACCCTAACCCTAACCCTAACCCTAACCCTAACCCTAACCCTAACCCTAACCCTAACCCTAACCCTAACCCTAACCCTAACCCTAACCCTAACCCTAACCCTAACCCTAACCCTAACCCTAACCCTAACCCTAACCCTAACCCTAACCCTAACCCTAACCCTAACCCTAACCCTAACCCTAACCCTAACCCTAACCCTAACCCTAACCCTAACCCTAACCCTAACCCTAACCCTAACCCTAACCCTAACCCTAACCCTAACCCTAACCCTAACCCTAACCCTAACCCTAACCCTAACCCTAACCCTAACCCTAACCCTAACCCTAACCCTAACCCTAACCCTAACCCTAACCCTAACCCTAACCCTAACCCTAACCCTAACCCTAACCCTAACCCTAACCCTAACCCTAACCCTAACCCTAACCCTAACCCTAACCCTAACCCTAACCCTAACCCTAACCCTAACCCTAACCCTAACCCTAACCCTAACCCTAACCCTAACCCTAACCCTAACCCTAACCCTAACCCTAACCCTAACCCTAACCCTAACCCTAACCCTAACCCTAACCCTAACCCTAACCCTAACCCTAACCCTAACCCTAACCCTAACCCTAACCCTAACCCTAACCCTAACCCTAACCCTAACCCTAACCCTAACCCTAACCCTAACCCTAACCCTAACCCTAACCCTAACCCTAACCCTAACCCTAACCCTAACCCTAACCCTAACCCTAACCCTAACCCTAACCCTAACCCTAACCCTAACCCTAACCCTAACCCTAACCCTAACCCTAACCCTAACCCTAACCCTAACCCTAACCCTAACCCTAACCCTAACCCTAACCCTAACCCTAACCCTAACCCTAACCCTAACCCTAACCCTAACCCTAACCCTAACCCTAACCCTAACCCTAACCCTAACCCTAACCCTAACCCTAACCCTAACCCTAACCCTAACCCTAACCCTAACCCTAACCCTAACCCTAACCCTAACCCTAACCCTAACCCTAACCCTAACCCTAACCCTAACCCTAACCCTAACCCTAACCCTAACCCTAACCCTAACCCTAACCCTAACCCTAACCCTAACCCTAACCCTAACCCTAACCCTAACCCTAACCCTAACCCTAACCCTAACCCTAACCCTAACCCTAACCCTAACCCTAACCCTAACCCTAACCCTAACCCTAACCCTAACCCTAACCCTAACCCTAACCCTAACCCTAACCCTAACCCTAACCCTAACCCTAACCCTAACCCTAACCCTAACCCTAACCCTAACCCTAACCCTAACCCTAACCCTAACCCTAACCCTAACCCTAACCCTAACCCTAACCCTAACCCTAACCCTAACCCTAACCCTAACCCTAACCCTAACCCTAACCCTAACCCTAACCCTAACCCTAACCCTAACCCTAACCCTAACCCTAACCCTAACCCTAACCCTAACCCTAACCCTAACCCTAACCCTAACCCTAACCCTAACCCTAACCCTAACCCTAACCCTAACCCTAACCCTAACCCTAACCCTAACCCTAACCCTAACCCTAACCCTAACCCTAACCCTAACCCTAACCCTAACCCTAACCCTAACCCTAACCCTAACCCTAACCCTAACCCTAACCCTAACCCTAACCCTAACCCTAACCCTAACCCTAACCCTAACCCTAACCCTAACCCTAACCCTAACCCTAACCCTAACCCTAACCCTAACCCTAACCCTAACCCTAACCCTAACCCTAACCCTAACCCTAACCCTAACCCTAACCCTAACCCTAACCCTAACCCTAACCCTAACCCTAACCCTAACCCTAACCCTAACCCTAACCCTAACCCTAACCCTAACCCTAACCCTAACCCTAACCCTAACCCTAACCCTAACCCTAACCCTAACCCTAACCCTAACCCTAACCCTAACCCTAACCCTAACCCTAACCCTAACCCTAACCCTAACCCTAACCCTAACCCTAACCCTAACCCTAACCCTAACCCTAACCCTAACCCTAACCCTAACCCTAACCCTAACCCTAACCCTAACCCTAACCCTAACCCTAACCCTAACCCTAACCCTAACCCTAACCCTAACCCTAACCCTAACCCTAACCCTAACCCTAACCCTAACCCTAACCCTAACCCTAACCCTAACCCTAACCCTAACCCTAACCCTAACCCTAACCCTAACCCTAACCCTAACCCTAACCCTAACCCTAACCCTAACCCTAACCCTAACCCTAACCCTAACCCTAACCCTAACCCTAACCCTAACCCTAACCCTAACCCTAACCCTAACCCTAACCCTAACCCTAACCCTAACCCTAACCCTAACCCTAACCCTAACCCTAACCCTAACCCTAACCCTAACCCTAACCCTAACCCTAACCCTAACCCTAACCCTAACCCTAACCCTAACCCTAACCCTAACCCTAACCCTAACCCTAACCCTAACCCTAACCCTAACCCTAACCCTAACCCTAACCCTAACCCTAACCCTAACCCTAACCCTAACCCTAACCCTAACCCTAACCCTAACCCTAACCCTAACCCTAACCCTAACCCTAACCCTAACCCTAACCCTAACCCTAACCCTAACCCTAACCCTAACCCTAACCCTAACCCTAACCCTAACCCTAACCCTAACCCTAACCCTAACCCTAACCCTAACCCTAACCCTAACCCTAACCCTAACCCTAACCCTAACCCTAACCCTAACCCTAACCCTAACCCTAACCCTAACCCTAACCCTAACCCTAACCCTAACCCTAACCCTAACCCTAACCCTAACCCTAACCCTAACCCTAACCCTAACCCTAACCCTAACCCTAACCCTAACCCTAACCCTAACCCTAACCCTAACCCTAACCCTAACCCTAACCCTAACCCTAACCCTAACCCTAACCCTAACCCTAACCCTAACCCTAACCCTAACCCTAACCCTAACCCTAACCCTAACCCTAACCCTAACCCTAACCCTAACCCTAACCCTAACCCTAACCCTAACCCTAACCCTAACCCTAACCCTAACCCTAACCCTAACCCTAACCCTAACCCTAACCCTAACCCTAACCCTAACCCTAACCCTAACCCTAACCCTAACCCTAACCCTAACCCTAACCCTAACCCTAACCCTAACCCTAACCCTAACCCTAACCCTAACCCTAACCCTAACCCTAACCCTAACCCTAACCCTAACCCTAACCCTAACCCTAACCCTAACCCTAACCCTAACCCTAACCCTAACCCTAACCCTAACCCTAACCCTAACCCTAACCCTAACCCTAACCCTAACCCTAACCCTAACCCTAACCCTAACCCTAACCCTAACCCTAACCCTAACCCTAACCCTAACCCTAACCCTAACCCTAACCCTAACCCTAACCCTAACCCTAACCCTAACCCTAACCCTAACCCTAACCCTAACCCTAACCCTAACCCTAACCCTAACCCTAACCCTAACCCTAACCCTAACCCTAACCCTAACCCTAACCCTAACCCTAACCCTAACCCTAACCCTAACCCTAACCCTAACCCTAACCCTAACCCTAACCCTAACCCTAACCCTAACCCTAACCCTAACCCTAACCCTAACCCTAACCCTAACCCTAACCCTAACCCTAACCCTAACCCTAACCCTAACCCTAACCCTAACCCTAACCCTAACCCTAACCCTAACCCTAACCCTAACCCTAACCCTAACCCTAACCCTAACCCTAACCCTAACCCTAACCCTAACCCTAACCCTAACCCTAACCCTAACCCTAACCCTAACCCTAACCCTAACCCTAACCCTAACCCTAACCCTAACCCTAACCCTAACCCTAACCCTAACCCTAACCCTAACCCTAACCCTAACCCTAACCCTAACCCTAACCCTAACCCTAACCCTAACCCTAACCCTAACCCTAACCCTAACCCTAACCCTAACCCTAACCCTAACCCTAACCCTAACCCTAACCCTAACCCTAACCCTAACCCTAACCCTAACCCTAACCCTAACCCTAACCCTAACCCTAACCCTAACCCTAACCCTAACCCTAACCCTAACCCTAACCCTAACCCTAACCCTAACCCTAACCCTAACCCTAACCCTAACCCTAACCCTAACCCTAACCCTAACCCTAACCCTAACCCTAACCCTAACCCTAACCCTAACCCTAACCCTAACCCTAACCCTAACCCTAACCCTAACCCTAACCCTAACCCTAACCCTAACCCTAACCCTAACCCTAACCCTAACCCTAACCCTAACCCTAACCCTAACCCTAACCCTAACCCTAACCCTAACCCTAACCCTAACCCTAACCCTAACCCTAACCCTAACCCTAACCCTAACCCTAACCCTAACCCTAACCCTAACCCTAACCCTAACCCTAACCCTAACCCTAACCCTAACCCTAACCCTAACCCTAACCCTAACCCTAACCCTAACCCTAACCCTAACCCTAACCCTAACCCTAACCCTAACCCTAACCCTAACCCTAACCCTAACCCTAACCCTAACCCTAACCCTAACCCTAACCCTAACCCTAACCCTAACCCTAACCCTAACCCTAACCCTAACCCTAACCCTAACCCTAACCCTAACCCTAACCCTAACCCTAACCCTAACCCTAACCCTAACCCTAACCCTAACCCTAACCCTAACCCTAACCCTAACCCTAACCCTAACCCTAACCCTAACCCTAACCCTAACCCTAACCCTAACCCTAACCCTAACCCTAACCCTAACCCTAACCCTAACCCTAACCCTAACCCTAACCCTAACCCTAACCCTAACCCTAACCCTAACCCTAACCCTAACCCTAACCCTAACCCTAACCCTAACCCTAACCCTAACCCTAACCCTAACCCTAACCCTAACCCTAACCCTAACCCTAACCCTAACCCTAACCCTAACCCTAACCCTAACCCTAACCCTAACCCTAACCCTAACCCTAACCCTAACCCTAACCCTAACCCTAACCCTAACCCTAACCCTAACCCTAACCCTAACCCTAACCCTAACCCTAACCCTAACCCTAACCCTAACCCTAACCCTAACCCTAACCCTAACCCTAACCCTAACCCTAACCCTAACCCTAACCCTAACCCTAACCCTAACCCTAACCCTAACCCTAACCCTAACCCTAACCCTAACCCTAACCCTAACCCTAACCCTAACCCTAACCCTAACCCTAACCCTAACCCTAACCCTAACCCTAACCCTAACCCTAACCCTAACCCTAACCCTAACCCTAACCCTAACCCTAACCCTAACCCTAACCCTAACCCTAACCCTAACCCTAACCCTAACCCTAACCCTAACCCTAACCCTAACCCTAACCCTAACCCTAACCCTAACCCTAACCCTAACCCTAACCCTAACCCTAACCCTAACCCTAACCCTAACCCTAACCCTAACCCTAACCCTAACCCTAACCCTAACCCTAACCCTAACCCTAACCCTAACCCTAACCCTAACCCTAACCCTAACCCTAACCCTAACCCTAACCCTAACCCTAACCCTAACCCTAACCCTAACCCTAACCCTAACCCTAACCCTAACCCTAACCCTAACCCTAACCCTAACCCTAACCCTAACCCTAACCCTAACCCTAACCCTAACCCTAACCCTAACCCTAACCCTAACCCTAACCCTAACCCTAACCCTAACCCTAACCCTAACCCTAACCCTAACCCTAACCCTAACCCTAACCCTAACCCTAACCCTAACCCTAACCCTAACCCTAACCCTAACCCTAACCCTAACCCTAACCCTAACCCTAACCCTAACCCTAACCCTAACCCTAACCCTAACCCTAACCCTAACCCTAACCCTAACCCTAACCCTAACCCTAACCCTAACCCTAACCCTAACCCTAACCCTAACCCTAACCCTAACCCTAACCCTAACCCTAACCCTAACCCTAACCCTAACCCTAACCCTAACCCTAACCCTAACCCTAACCCTAACCCTAACCCTAACCCTAACCCTAACCCTAACCCTAACCCTAACCCTAACCCTAACCCTAACCCTAACCCTAACCCTAACCCTAACCCTAACCCTAACCCTAACCCTAACCCTAACCCTAACCCTAACCCTAACCCTAACCCTAACCCTAACCCTAACCCTAACCCTAACCCTAACCCTAACCCTAACCCTAACCCTAACCCTAACCCTAACCCTAACCCTAACCCTAACCCTAACCCTAACCCTAACCCTAACCCTAACCCTAACCCTAACCCTAACCCTAACCCTAACCCTAACCCTAACCCTAACCCTAACCCTAACCCTAACCCTAACCCTAACCCTAACCCTAACCCTAACCCTAACCCTAACCCTAACCCTAACCCTAACCCTAACCCTAACCCTAACCCTAACCCTAACCCTAACCCTAACCCTAACCCTAACCCTAACCCTAACCCTAACCCTAACCCTAACCCTAACCCTAACCCTAACCCTAACCCTAACCCTAACCCTAACCCTAACCCTAACCCTAACCCTAACCCTAACCCTAACCCTAACCCTAACCCTAACCCTAACCCTAACCCTAACCCTAACCCTAACCCTAACCCTAACCCTAACCCTAACCCTAACCCTAACCCTAACCCTAACCCTAACCCTAACCCTAACCCTAACCCTAACCCTAACCCTAACCCTAACCCTAACCCTAACCCTAACCCTAACCCTAACCCTAACCCTAACCCTAACCCTAACCCTAACCCTAACCCTAACCCTAACCCTAACCCTAACCCTAACCCTAACCCTAACCCTAACCCTAACCCTAACCCTAACCCTAACCCTAACCCTAACCCTAACCCTAACCCTAACCCTAACCCTAACCCTAACCCTAACCCTAACCCTAACCCTAACCCTAACCCTAACCCTAACCCTAACCCTAACCCTAACCCTAACCCTAACCCTAACCCTAACCCTAACCCTAACCCTAACCCTAACCCTAACCCTAACCCTAACCCTAACCCTAACCCTAACCCTAACCCTAACCCTAACCCTAACCCTAACCCTAACCCTAACCCTAACCCTAACCCTAACCCTAACCCTAACCCTAACCCTAACCCTAACCCTAACCCTAACCCTAACCCTAACCCTAACCCTAACCCTAACCCTAACCCTAACCCTAACCCTAACCCTAACCCTAACCCTAACCCTAACCCTAACCCTAACCCTAACCCTAACCCTAACCCTAACCCTAACCCTAACCCTAACCCTAACCCTAACCCTAACCCTAACCCTAACCCTAACCCTAACCCTAACCCTAACCCTAACCCTAACCCTAACCCTAACCCTAACCCTAACCCTAACCCTAACCCTAACCCTAACCCTAACCCTAACCCTAACCCTAACCCTAACCCTAACCCTAACCCTAACCCTAACCCTAACCCTAACCCTAACCCTAACCCTAACCCTAACCCTAACCCTAACCCTAACCCTAACCCTAACCCTAACCCTAACCCTAACCCTAACCCTAACCCTAACCCTAACCCTAACCCTAACCCTAACCCTAACCCTAACCCTAACCCTAACCCTAACCCTAACCCTAACCCTAACCCTAACCCTAACCCTAACCCTAACCCTAACCCTAACCCTAACCCTAACCCTAACCCTAACCCTAACCCTAACCCTAACCCTAACCCTAACCCTAACCCTAACCCTAACCCTAACCCTAACCCTAACCCTAACCCTAACCCTAACCCTAACCCTAACCCTAACCCTAACCCTAACCCTAACCCTAACCCTAACCCTAACCCTAACCCTAACCCTAACCCTAACCCTAACCCTAACCCTAACCCTAACCCTAACCCTAACCCTAACCCTAACCCTAACCCTAACCCTAACCCTAACCCTAACCCTAACCCTAACCCTAACCCTAACCCTAACCCTAACCCTAACCCTAACCCTAACCCTAACCCTAACCCTAACCCTAACCCTAACCCTAACCCTAACCCTAACCCTAACCCTAACCCTAACCCTAACCCTAACCCTAACCCTAACCCTAACCCTAACCCTAACCCTAACCCTAACCCTAACCCTAACCCTAACCCTAACCCTAACCCTAACCCTAACCCTAACCCTAACCCTAACCCTAACCCTAACCCTAACCCTAACCCTAACCCTAACCCTAACCCTAACCCTAACCCTAACCCTAACCCTAACCCTAACCCTAACCCTAACCCTAACCCTAACCCTAACCCTAACCCTAACCCTAACCCTAACCCTAACCCTAACCCTAACCCTAACCCTAACCCTAACCCTAACCCTAACCCTAACCCTAACCCTAACCCTAACCCTAACCCTAACCCTAACCCTAACCCTAACCCTAACCCTAACCCTAACCCTAACCCTAACCCTAACCCTAACCCTAACCCTAACCCTAACCCTAACCCTAACCCTAACCCTAACCCTAACCCTAACCCTAACCCTAACCCTAACCCTAACCCTAACCCTAACCCTAACCCTAACCCTAACCCTAACCCTAACCCTAACCCTAACCCTAACCCTAACCCTAACCCTAACCCTAACCCTAACCCTAACCCTAACCCTAACCCTAACCCTAACCCTAACCCTAACCCTAACCCTAACCCTAACCCTAACCCTAACCCTAACCCTAACCCTAACCCTAACCCTAACCCTAACCCTAACCCTAACCCTAACCCTAACCCTAACCCTAACCCTAACCCTAACCCTAACCCTAACCCTAACCCTAACCCTAACCCTAACCCTAACCCTAACCCTAACCCTAACCCTAACCCTAACCCTAACCCTAACCCTAACCCTAACCCTAACCCTAACCCTAACCCTAACCCTAACCCTAACCCTAACCCTAACCCTAACCCTAACCCTAACCCTAACCCTAACCCTAACCCTAACCCTAACCCTAACCCTAACCCTAACCCTAACCCTAACCCTAACCCTAACCCTAACCCTAACCCTAACCCTAACCCTAACCCTAACCCTAACCCTAACCCTAACCCTAACCCTAACCCTAACCCTAACCCTAACCCTAACCCTAACCCTAACCCTAACCCTAACCCTAACCCTAACCCTAACCCTAACCCTAACCCTAACCCTAACCCTAACCCTAACCCTAACCCTAACCCTAACCCTAACCCTAACCCTAACCCTAACCCTAACCCTAACCCTAACCCTAACCCTAACCCTAACCCTAACCCTAACCCTAACCCTAACCCTAACCCTAACCCTAACCCTAACCCTAACCCTAACCCTAACCCTAACCCTAACCCTAACCCTAACCCTAACCCTAACCCTAACCCTAACCCTAACCCTAACCCTAACCCTAACCCTAACCCTAACCCTAACCCTAACCCTAACCCTAACCCTAACCCTAACCCTAACCCTAACCCTAACCCTAACCCTAACCCTAACCCTAACCCTAACCCTAACCCTAACCCTAACCCTAACCCTAACCCTAACCCTAACCCTAACCCTAACCCTAACCCTAACCCTAACCCTAACCCTAACCCTAACCCTAACCCTAACCCTAACCCTAACCCTAACCCTAACCCTAACCCTAACCCTAACCCTAACCCTAACCCTAACCCTAACCCTAACCCTAACCCTAACCCTAACCCTAACCCTAACCCTAACCCTAACCCTAACCCTAACCCTAACCCTAACCCTAACCCTAACCCTAACCCTAACCCTAACCCTAACCCTAACCCTAACCCTAACCCTAACCCTAACCCTAACCCTAACCCTAACCCTAACCCTAACCCTAACCCTAACCCTAACCCTAACCCTAACCCTAACCCTAACCCTAACCCTAACCCTAACCCTAACCCTAACCCTAACCCTAACCCTAACCCTAACCCTAACCCTAACCCTAACCCTAACCCTAACCCTAACCCTAACCCTAACCCTAACCCTAACCCTAACCCTAACCCTAACCCTAACCCTAACCCTAACCCTAACCCTAACCCTAACCCTAACCCTAACCCTAACCCTAACCCTAACCCTAACCCTAACCCTAACCCTAACCCTAACCCTAACCCTAACCCTAACCCTAACCCTAACCCTAACCCTAACCCTAACCCTAACCCTAACCCTAACCCTAACCCTAACCCTAACCCTAACCCTAACCCTAACCCTAACCCTAACCCTAACCCTAACCCTAACCCTAACCCTAACCCTAACCCTAACCCTAACCCTAACCCTAACCCTAACCCTAACCCTAACCCTAACCCTAACCCTAACCCTAACCCTAACCCTAACCCTAACCCTAACCCTAACCCTAACCCTAACCCTAACCCTAACCCTAACCCTAACCCTAACCCTAACCCTAACCCTAACCCTAACCCTAACCCTAACCCTAACCCTAACCCTAACCCTAACCCTAACCCTAACCCTAACCCTAACCCTAACCCTAACCCTAACCCTAACCCTAACCCTAACCCTAACCCTAACCCTAACCCTAACCCTAACCCTAACCCTAACCCTAACCCTAACCCTAACCCTAACCCTAACCCTAACCCTAACCCTAACCCTAACCCTAACCCTAACCCTAACCCTAACCCTAACCCTAACCCTAACCCTAACCCTAACCCTAACCCTAACCCTAACCCTAACCCTAACCCTAACCCTAACCCTAACCCTAACCCTAACCCTAACCCTAACCCTAACCCTAACCCTAACCCTAACCCTAACCCTAACCCTAACCCTAACCCTAACCCTAACCCTAACCCTAACCCTAACCCTAACCCTAACCCTAACCCTAACCCTAACCCTAACCCTAACCCTAACCCTAACCCTAACCCTAACCCTAACCCTAACCCTAACCCTAACCCTAACCCTAACCCTAACCCTAACCCTAACCCTAACCCTAACCCTAACCCTAACCCTAACCCTAACCCTAACCCTAACCCTAACCCTAACCCTAACCCTAACCCTAACCCTAACCCTAACCCTAACCCTAACCCTAACCCTAACCCTAACCCTAACCCTAACCCTAACCCTAACCCTAACCCTAACCCTAACCCTAACCCTAACCCTAACCCTAACCCTAACCCTAACCCTAACCCTAACCCTAACCCTAACCCTAACCCTAACCCTAACCCTAACCCTAACCCTAACCCTAACCCTAACCCTAGACCCTAACCCTAACCCTAACCCTAACCCTAACCCTAACCCTAACCCTAACCCTAACCCTAACCCTAACCCTAACCCTAACCCTAACCCTAACCCTAACCCTAACCCTAACCCTAACCCTAACCCTAACCCTAACCCTAACCCTAACCCTAACCCTAACCCTAACCCTAACCCTAACCCTAACCCTAACCCTAACCCTAACCCTAACCCTAACCCTAACCCTAACCCTAACCCTAACCCTAACCCTAACCCTAACCCTAACCCTAACCCTAACCCTAACCCTAACCCTAACCCTAACCCTAACCCTAACCCTAACCCTAACCCTAACCCTAACCCTAACCCTAACCCTAACCCTAACCCTAACCCTAACCCTAACCCTAACCCTAACCCTAACCCTAACCCTAACCCTAACCCTAACCCTAACCCTAACCCTAACCCTAACCCTAACCCTAACCCTAACCCTAACCCTAACCCTAACCCTAACCCTAACCCTAACCCTAACCCTAACCCTAACCCTAACCCTAACCCTAACCCTAACCCTAACCCTAACCCTAACCCTAACCCTAACCCTAACCCTAACCCTAACCCTAACCCTAACCCTAACCCTAACCCTAACCCTAACCCTAACCCTAACCCTAACCCTAACCCTAACCCTAACCCTAACCCTAACCCTAACCCTAACCCTAACCCTAACCCTAACCCTAACCCTAACCCTAACCCTAACCCTAACCCTAACCCTAACCCTAACCCTAACCCTAACCCTAACCCTAACCCTAACCCTAACCCTAACCCTAACCCTAACCCTAACCCTAACCCTAACCCTAACCCTAACCCTAACCCTAACCCTAACCCTAACCCTAACCCTAACCCTAACCCTAACCCTAACCCTAACCCTAACCCTAACCCTAACCCTAACCCTAACCCTAACCCTAACCCTAACCCTAACCCTAACCCTAACCCTAACCCTAACCCTAACCCTAACCCTAACCCTAACCCTAACCCTAACCCTAACCCTAACCCTAACCCTAACCCTAACCCTAACCCTAACCCTAACCCTAACCCTAACCCTAACCCTAACCCTAACCCTAACCCTAACCCTAACCCTAACCCTAACCCTAACCCTAACCCTAACCCTAACCCTAACCCTAACCCTAACCCTAACCCTAACCCTAACCCTAACCCTAACCCTAACCCTAACCCTAACCCTAACCCTAACCCTAACCCTAACCCTAACCCTAACCCTAACCCTAACCCTAACCCTAACCCTAACCCTAACCCTAACCCTAACCCTAACCCTAACCCTAACCCTAACCCTAACCCTAACCCTAACCCTAACCCTAACCCTAACCCTAACCCTAACCCTAACCCTAACCCTAACCCTAACCCTAACCCTAACCCTAACCCTAACCCTAACCCTAACCCTAACCCTAACCCTAACCCTAACCCTAACCCTAACCCTAACCCTAACCCTAACCCTAACCCTAACCCTAACCCTAACCCTAACCCTAACCCTAACCCTAACCCTAACCCTAACCCTAACCCTAACCCTAACCCTAACCCTAACCCTAACCCTAACCCTAACCCTAACCCTAACCCTAACCCTAACCCTAACCCTAACCCTAACCCTAACCCTAACCCTAACCCTAACCCTAACCCTAACCCTAACCCTAACCCTAACCCTAACCCTAACCCTAACCCTAACCCTAACCCTAACCCTAACCCTAACCCTAACCCTAACCCTAACCCTAACCCTAACCCTAACCCTAACCCTAACCCTAACCCTAACCCTAACCCTAACCCTAACCCTAACCCTAACCCTAACCCTAACCCTAACCCTAACCCTAACCCTAACCCTAACCCTAACCCTAACCCTAACCCTAACCCTAACCCTAACCCTAACCCTAACCCTAACCCTAACCCTAACCCTAACCCTAACCCTAACCCTAACCCTAACCCTAACCCTAACCCTAACCCTAACCCTAACCCTAACCCTAACCCTAACCCTAACCCTAACCCTAACCCTAACCCTAACCCTAACCCTAACCCTAACCCTAACCCTAACCCTAACCCTAACCCTAACCCTAACCCTAACCCTAACCCTAACCCTAACCCTAACCCTAACCCTAACCCTAACCCTAACCCTAACCCTAACCCTAACCCTAACCCTAACCCTAACCCTAACCCTAACCCTAACCCTAACCCTAACCCTAACCCTAACCCTAACCCTAACCCTAACCCTAACCCTAACCCTAACCCTAACCCTAACCCTAACCCTAACCCTAACCCTAACCCTAACCCTAACCCTAACCCTAACCCTAACCCTAACCCTAACCCTAACCCTAACCCTAACCCTAACCCTAACCCTAACCCTAACCCTAACCCTAACCCTAACCCTAACCCTAACCCTAACCCTAACCCTAACCCTAACCCTAACCCTAACCCTAACCCTAACCCTAACCCTAACCCTAACCCTAACCCTAACCCTAACCCTAACCCTAACCCTAACCCTAACCCTAACCCTAACCCTAACCCTAACCCTAACCCTAACCCTAACCCTAACCCTAACCCTAACCCTAACCCTAACCCTAACCCTAACCCTAACCCTAACCCTAACCCTAACCCTAACCCTAACCCTAACCCTAACCCTAACCCTAACCCTAACCCTAACCCTAACCCTAACCCTAACCCTAACCCTAACCCTAACCCTAACCCTAACCCTAACCCTAACCCTAACCCTAACCCTAACCCTAACCCTAACCCTAACCCTAACCCTAACCCTAACCCTAACCCTAACCCTAACCCTAACCCTAACCCTAACCCTAACCCTAACCCTAACCCTAACCCTAACCCTAACCCTAACCCTAACCCTAACCCTAACCCTAACCCTAACCCTAACCCTAACCCTAACCCTAACCCTAACCCTAACCCTAACCCTAACCCTAACCCTAACCCTAACCCTAACCCTAACCCTAACCCTAACCCTAACCCTAACCCTAACCCTAACCCTAACCCTAACCCTAACCCTAACCCTAACCCTAACCCTAACCCTAACCCTAACCCTAACCCTAACCCTAACCCTAACCCTAACCCTAACCCTAACCCTAACCCTAACCCTAACCCTAACCCTAACCCTAACCCTAACCCTAACCCTAACCCTAACCCTAACCCTAACCCTAACCCTAACCCTAACCCTAACCCTAACCCTAACCCTAACCCTAACCCTAACCCTAACCCTAACCCTAACCCTAACCCTAACCCTAACCCTAACCCTAACCCTAACCCTAACCCTAACCCTAACCCTAACCCTAACCCTAACCCTAACCCTAACCCTAACCCTAACCCTAACCCTAACCCTAACCCTAACCCTAACCCTAACCCTAACCCTAACCCTAACCCTAACCCTAACCCTAACCCTAACCCTAACCCTAACCCTAACCCTAACCCTAACCCTAACCCTAACCCTAACCCTAACCCTAACCCTAACCCTAACCCTAACCCTAACCCTAACCCTAACCCTAACCCTAACCCTAACCCTAACCCTAACCCTAACCCTAACCCTAACCCTAACCCTAACCCTAACCCTAACCCTAACCCTAACCCTAACCCTAACCCTAACCCTAACCCTAACCCTAACCCTAACCCTAACCCTAACCCTAACCCTAACCCTAACCCTAACCCTAACCCTAACCCTAACCCTAACCCTAACCCTAACCCTAACCCTAACCCTAACCCTAACCCTAACCCTAACCCTAACCCTAACCCTAACCCTAACCCTAACCCTAACCCTAACCCTAACCCTAACCCTAACCCTAACCCTAACCCTAACCCTAACCCTAACCCTAACCCTAACCCTAACCCTAACCCTAACCCTAACCCTAACCCTAACCCTAACCCTAACCCTAACCCTAACCCTAACCCTAACCCTAACCCTAACCCTAACCCTAACCCTAACCCTAACCCTAACCCTAACCCTAACCCTAACCCTAACCCTAACCCTAACCCTAACCCTAACCCTAACCCTAACCCTAACCCTAACCCTAACCCTAACCCTAACCCTAACCCTAACCCTAACCCTAACCCTAACCCTAACCCTAACCCTAACCCTAACCCTAACCCTAACCCTAACCCTAACCCTAACCCTAACCCTAACCCTAACCCTAACCCTAACCCTAACCCTAACCCTAACCCTAACCCTAACCCTAACCCTAACCCTAACCCTAACCCTAACCCTAACCCTAACCCTAACCCTAACCCTAACCCTAACCCTAACCCTAACCCTAACCCTAACCCTAACCCTAACCCTAACCCTAACCCTAACCCTAACCCTAACCCTAACCCTAACCCTAACCCTAACCCTAACCCTAACCCTAACCCTAACCCTAACCCTAACCCTAACCCTAACCCTAACCCTAACCCTAACCCTAACCCTAACCCTAACCCTAACCCTAACCCTAACCCTAACCCTAACCCTAACCCTAACCCTAACCCTAACCCTAACCCTAACCCTAACCCTAACCCTAACCCTAACCCTAACCCTAACCCTAACCCTAACCCTAACCCTAACCCTAACCCTAACCCTAACCCTAACCCTAACCCTAACCCTAACCCTAACCCTAACCCTAACCCTAACCCTAACCCTAACCCTAACCCTAACCCTAACCCTAACCCTAACCCTAACCCTAACCCTAACCCTAACCCTAACCCTAACCCTAACCCTAACCCTAACCCTAACCCTAACCCTAACCCTAACCCTAACCCTAACCCTAACCCTAACCCTAACCCTAACCCTAACCCTAACCCTAACCCTAACCCTAACCCTAACCCTAACCCTAACCCTAACCCTAACCCTAACCCTAACCCTAACCCTAACCCTAACCCTAACCCTAACCCTAACCCTAACCCTAACCCTAACCCTAACCCTAACCCTAACCCTAACCCTAACCCTAACCCTAACCCTAACCCTAACCCTAACCCTAACCCTAACCCTAACCCTAACCCTAACCCTAACCCTAACCCTAACCCTAACCCTAACCCTAACCCTAACCCTAACCCTAACCCTAACCCTAACCCTAACCCTAACCCTAACCCTAACCCTAACCCTAACCCTAACCCTAACCCTAACCCTAACCCTAACCCTAACCCTAACCCTAACCCTAACCCTAACCCTAACCCTAACCCTAACCCTAACCCTAACCCTAACCCTAACCCTAACCCTAACCCTAACCCTAACCCTAACCCTAACCCTAACCCTAACCCTAACCCTAACCCTAACCCTAACCCTAACCCTAACCCTAACCCTAACCCTAACCCTAACCCTAACCCTAACCCTAACCCTAACCCTAACCCTAACCCTAACCCTAACCCTAACCCTAACCCTAACCCTAACCCTAACCCTAACCCTAACCCTAACCCTAACCCTAACCCTAACCCTAACCCTAACCCTAACCCTAACCCTAACCCTAACCCTAACCCTAACCCTAACCCTAACCCTAACCCTAACCCTAACCCTAACCCTAACCCTAACCCTAACCCTAACCCTAACCCTAACCCTAACCCTAACCCTAACCCTAACCCTAACCCTAACCCTAACCCTAACCCTAACCCTAACCCTAACCCTAACCCTAACCCTAACCCTAACCCTAACCCTAACCCTAACCCTAACCCTAACCCTAACCCTAACCCTAACCCTAACCCTAACCCTAACCCTAACCCTAACCCTAACCCTAACCCTAACCCTAACCCTAACCCTAACCCTAACCCTAACCCTAACCCTAACCCTAACCCTAACCCTAACCCTAACCCTAACCCTAACCCTAACCCTAACCCTAACCCTAACCCTAACCCTAACCCTAACCCTAACCCTAACCCTAACCCTAACCCTAACCCTAACCCTAACCCTAACCCTAACCCTAACCCTAACCCTAACCCTAACCCTAACCCTAACCCTAACCCTAACCCTAACCCTAACCCTAACCCTAACCCTAACCCTAACCCTAACCCTAACCCTAACCCTAACCCTAACCCTAACCCTAACCCTAACCCTAACCCTAACCCTAACCCTAACCCTAACCCTAACCCTAACCCTAACCCTAACCCTAACCCTAACCCTAACCCTAACCCTAACCCTAACCCTAACCCTAACCCTAACCCTAACCCTAACCCTAACCCTAACCCTAACCCTAACCCTAACCCTAACCCTAACCCTAACCCTAACCCTAACCCTAACCCTAACCCTAACCCTAACCCTAACCCTAACCCTAACCCTAACCCTAACCCTAACCCTAACCCTAACCCTAACCCTAACCCTAACCCTAACCCTAACCCTAACCCTAACCCTAACCCTAACCCTAACCCTAACCCTAACCCTAACCCTAACCCTAACCCTAACCCTAACCCTAACCCTAACCCTAACCCTAACCCTAACCCTAACCCTAACCCTAACCCTAACCCTAACCCTAACCCTAACCCTAACCCTAACCCTAACCCTAACCCTAACCCTAACCCTAACCCTAACCCTAACCCTAACCCTAACCCTAACCCTAACCCTAACCCTAACCCTAACCCTAACCCTAACCCTAACCCTAACCCTAACCCTAACCCTAACCCTAACCCTAACCCTAACCCTAACCCTAACCCTAACCCTAACCCTAACCCTAACCCTAACCCTAACCCTAACCCTAACCCTAACCCTAACCCTAACCCTAACCCTAACCCTAACCCTAACCCTAACCCTAACCCTAACCCTAACCCTAACCCTAACCCTAACCCTAACCCTAACCCTAACCCTAACCCTAACCCTAACCCTAACCCTAACCCTAACCCTAACCCTAACCCTAACCCTAACCCTAACCCTAACCCTAACCCTAACCCTAACCCTAACCCTAACCCTAACCCTAACCCTAACCCTAACCCTAACCCTAACCCTAACCCTAACCCTAACCCTAACCCTAACCCTAACCCTAACCCTAACCCTAACCCTAACCCTAACCCTAACCCTAACCCTAACCCTAACCCTAACCCTAACCCTAACCCTAACCCTAACCCTAACCCTAACCCTAACCCTAACCCTAACCCTAACCCTAACCCTAACCCTAACCCTAACCCTAACCCTAACCCTAACCCTAACCCTAACCCTAACCCTAACCCTAACCCTAACCCTAACCCTAACCCTAACCCTAACCCTAACCCTAACCCTAACCCTAACCCTAACCCTAACCCTAACCCTAACCCTAACCCTAACCCTAACCCTAACCCTAACCCTAACCCTAACCCTAACCCTAACCCTAACCCTAACCCTAACCCTAACCCTAACCCTAACCCTAACCCTAACCCTAACCCTAACCCTAACCCTAACCCTAACCCTAACCCTAACCCTAACCCTAACCCTAACCCTAACCCTAACCCTAACCCTAACCCTAACCCTAACCCTAACCCTAACCCTAACCCTAACCCTAACCCTAACCCTAACCCTAACCCTAACCCTAACCCTAACCCTAACCCTAACCCTAACCCTAACCCTAACCCTAACCCTAACCCTAACCCTAACCCTAACCCTAACCCTAACCCTAACCCTAACCCTAACCCTAACCCTAACCCTAACCCTAACCCTAACCCTAACCCTAACCCTAACCCTAACCCTAACCCTAACCCTAACCCTAACCCTAACCCTAACCCTAACCCTAACCCTAACCCTAACCCTAACCCTAACCCTAACCCTAACCCTAACCCTAACCCTAACCCTAACCCTAACCCTAACCCTAACCCTAACCCTAACCCTAACCCTAACCCTAACCCTAACCCTAACCCTAACCCTAACCCTAACCCTAACCCTAACCCTAACCCTAACCCTAACCCTAACCCTAACCCTAACCCTAACCCTAACCCTAACCCTAACCCTAACCCTAACCCTAACCCTAACCCTAACCCTAACCCTAACCCTAACCCTAACCCTAACCCTAACCCTAACCCTAACCCTAACCCTAACCCTAACCCTAACCCTAACCCTAACCCTAACCCTAACCCTAACCCTAACCCTAACCCTAACCCTAACCCTAACCCTAACCCTAACCCTAACCCTAACCCTAACCCTAACCCTAACCCTAACCCTAACCCTAACCCTAACCCTAACCCTAACCCTAACCCTAACCCTAACCCTAACCCTAACCCTAACCCTAACCCTAACCCTAACCCTAACCCTAACCCTAACCCTAACCCTAACCCTAACCCTAACCCTAACCCTAACCCTAACCCTAACCCTAACCCTAACCCTAACCCTAACCCTAACCCTAACCCTAACCCTAACCCTAACCCTAACCCTAACCCTAACCCTAACCCTAACCCTAACCCTAACCCTAACCCTAACCCTAACCCTAACCCTAACCCTAACCCTAACCCTAACCCTAACCCTAACCCTAACCCTAACCCTAACCCTAACCCTAACCCTAACCCTAACCCTAACCCTAACCCTAACCCTAACCCTAACCCTAACCCTAACCCTAACCCTAACCCTAACCCTAACCCTAACCCTAACCCTAACCCTAACCCTAACCCTAACCCTAACCCTAACCCTAACCCTAACCCTAACCCTAACCCTAACCCTAACCCTAACCCTAACCCTAACCCTAACCCTAACCCTAACCCTAACCCTAACCCTAACCCTAACCCTAACCCTAACCCTAACCCTAACCCTAACCCTAACCCTAACCCTAACCCTAACCCTAACCCTAACCCTAACCCTAACCCTAACCCTAACCCTAACCCTAACCCTAACCCTAACCCTAACCCTAACCCTAACCCTAACCCTAACCCTAACCCTAACCCTAACCCTAACCCTAACCCTAACCCTAACCCTAACCCTAACCCTAACCCTAACCCTAACCCTAACCCTAACCCTAACCCTAACCCTAACCCTAACCCTAACCCTAACCCTAACCCTAACCCTAACCCTAACCCTAACCCTAACCCTAACCCTAACCCTAACCCTAACCCTAACCCTAACCCTAACCCTAACCCTAACCCTAACCCTAACCCTAACCCTAACCCTAACCCTAACCCTAACCCTAACCCTAACCCTAACCCTAACCCTAACCCTAACCCTAACCCTAACCCTAACCCTAACCCTAACCCTAACCCTAACCCTAACCCTAACCCTAACCCTAACCCTAACCCTAACCCTAACCCTAACCCTAACCCTAACCCTAACCCTAACCCTAACCCTAACCCTAACCCTAACCCTAACCCTAACCCTAACCCTAACCCTAACCCTAACCCTAACCCTAACCCTAACCCTAACCCTAACCCTAACCCTAACCCTAACCCTAACCCTAACCCTAACCCTAACCCTAACCCTAACCCTAACCCTAACCCTAACCCTAACCCTAACCCTAACCCTAACCCTAACCCTAACCCTAACCCTAACCCTAACCCTAACCCTAACCCTAACCCTAACCCTAACCCTAACCCTAACCCTAACCCTAACCCTAACCCTAACCCTAACCCTAACCCTAACCCTAACCCTAACCCTAACCCTAACCCTAACCCTAACCCTAACCCTAACCCTAACCCTAACCCTAACCCTAACCCTAACCCTAACCCTAACCCTAACCCTAACCCTAACCCTAACCCTAACCCTAACCCTAACCCTAACCCTAACCCTAACCCTAACCCTAACCCTAACCCTAACCCTAACCCTAACCCTAACCCTAACCCTAACCCTAACCCTAACCCTAACCCTAACCCTAACCCTAACCCTAACCCTAACCCTAACCCTAACCCTAACCCTAACCCTAACCCTAACCCTAACCCTAACCCTAACCCTAACCCTAACCCTAACCCTAACCCTAACCCTAACCCTAACCCTAACCCTAACCCTAACCCTAACCCTAACCCTAACCCTAACCCTAACCCTAACCCTAACCCTAACCCTAACCCTAACCCTAACCCTAACCCTAACCCTAACCCTAACCCTAACCCTAACCCTAACCCTAACCCTAACCCTAACCCTAACCCTAACCCTAACCCTAACCCTAACCCTAACCCTAACCCTAACCCTAACCCTAACCCTAACCCTAACCCTAACCCTAACCCTAACCCTAACCCTAACCCTAACCCTAACCCTAACCCTAACCCTAACCCTAACCCTAACCCTAACCCTAACCCTAACCCTAACCCTAACCCTAACCCTAACCCTAACCCTAACCCTAACCCTAACCCTAACCCTAACCCTAACCCTAACCCTAACCCTAACCCTAACCCTAACCCTAACCCTAACCCTAACCCTAACCCTAACCCTAACCCTAACCCTAACCCTAACCCTAACCCTAACCCTAACCCTAACCCTAACCCTAACCCTAACCCTAACCCTAACCCTAACCCTAACCCTAACCCTAACCCTAACCCTAACCCTAACCCTAACCCTAACCCTAACCCTAACCCTAACCCTAACCCTAACCCTAACCCTAACCCTAACCCTAACCCTAACCCTAACCCTAACCCTAACCCTAACCCTAACCCTAACCCTAACCCTAACCCTAACCCTAACCCTAACCCTAACCCTAACCCTAACCCTAACCCTAACCCTAACCCTAACCCTAACCCTAACCCTAACCCTAACCCTAACCCTAACCCTAACCCTAACCCTAACCCTAACCCTAACCCTAACCCTAACCCTAACCCTAACCCTAACCCTAACCCTAACCCTAACCCTAACCCTAACCCTAACCCTAACCCTAACCCTAACCCTAACCCTAACCCTAACCCTAACCCTAACCCTAACCCTAACCCTAACCCTAACCCTAACCCTAACCCTAACCCTAACCCTAACCCTAACCCTAACCCTAACCCTAACCCTAACCCTAACCCTAACCCTAACCCTAACCCTAACCCTAACCCTAACCCTAACCCTAACCCTAACCCTAACCCTAACCCTAACCCTAACCCTAACCCTAACCCTAACCCTAACCCTAACCCTAACCCTAACCCTAACCCTAACCCTAACCCTAACCCTAACCCTAACCCTAACCCTAACCCTAACCCTAACCCTAACCCTAACCCTAACCCTAACCCTAACCCTAACCCTAACCCTAACCCTAACCCTAACCCTAACCCTAACCCTAACCCTAACCCTAACCCTAACCCTAACCCTAACCCTAACCCTAACCCTAACCCTAACCCTAACCCTAACCCTAACCCTAACCCTAACCCTAACCCTAACCCTAACCCTAACCCTAACCCTAACCCTAACCCTAACCCTAACCCTAACCCTAACCCTAACCCTAACCCTAACCCTAACCCTAACCCTAACCCTAACCCTAACCCTAACCCTAACCCTAACCCTAACCCTAACCCTAACCCTAACCCTAACCCTAACCCTAACCCTAACCCTAACCCTAACCCTAACCCTAACCCTAACCCTAACCCTAACCCTAACCCTAACCCTAACCCTAACCCTAACCCTAACCCTAACCCTAACCCTAACCCTAACCCTAACCCTAACCCTAACCCTAACCCTAACCCTAACCCTAACCCTAACCCTAACCCTAACCCTAACCCTAACCCTAACCCTAACCCTAACCCTAACCCTAACCCTAACCCTAACCCTAACCCTAACCCTAACCCTAACCCTAACCCTAACCCTAACCCTAACCCTAACCCTAACCCTAACCCTAACCCTAACCCTAACCCTAACCCTAACCCTAACCCTAACCCTAACCCTAACCCTAACCCTAACCCTAACCCTAACCCTAACCCTAACCCTAACCCTAACCCTAACCCTAACCCTAACCCTAACCCTAACCCTAACCCTAACCCTAACCCTAACCCTAACCCTAACCCTAACCCTAACCCTAACCCTAACCCTAACCCTAACCCTAACCCTAACCCTAACCCTAACCCTAACCCTAACCCTAACCCTAACCCTAACCCTAACCCTAACCCTAACCCTAACCCTAACCCTAACCCTAACCCTAACCCTAACCCTAACCCTAACCCTAACCCTAACCCTAACCCTAACCCTAACCCTAACCCTAACCCTAACCCTAACCCTAACCCTAACCCTAACCCTAACCCTAACCCTAACCCTAACCCTAACCCTAACCCTAACCCTAACCCTAACCCTAACCCTAACCCTAACCCTAACCCTAACCCTAACCCTAACCCTAACCCTAACCCTAACCCTAACCCTAACCCTAACCCTAACCCTAACCCTAACCCTAACCCTAACCCTAACCCTAACCCTAACCCTAACCCTAACCCTAACCCTAACCCTAACCCTAACCCTAACCCTAACCCTAACCCTAACCCTAACCCTAACCCTAACCCTAACCCTAACCCTAACCCTAACCCTAACCCTAACCCTAACCCTAACCCTAACCCTAACCCTAACCCTAACCCTAACCCTAACCCTAACCCTAACCCTAACCCTAACCCTAACCCTAACCCTAACCCTAACCCTAACCCTAACCCTAACCCTAACCCTAACCCTAACCCTAACCCTAACCCTAACCCTAACCCTAACCCTAACCCTAACCCTAACCCTAACCCTAACCCTAACCCTAACCCTAACCCTAACCCTAACCCTAACCCTAACCCTAACCCTAACCCTAACCCTAACCCTAACCCTAACCCTAACCCTAACCCTAACCCTAACCCTAACCCTAACCCTAACCCTAACCCTAACCCTAACCCTAACCCTAACCCTAACCCTAACCCTAACCCTAACCCTAACCCTAACCCTAACCCTAACCCTAACCCTAACCCTAACCCTAACCCTAACCCTAACCCTAACCCTAACCCTAACCCTAACCCTAACCCTAACCCTAACCCTAACCCTAACCCTAACCCTAACCCTAACCCTAACCCTAACCCTAACCCTAACCCTAACCCTAACCCTAACCCTAACCCTAACCCTAACCCTAACCCTAACCCTAACCCTAACCCTAACCCTAACCCTAACCCTAACCCTAACCCTAACCCTAACCCTAACCCTAACCCTAACCCTAACCCTAACCCTAACCCTAACCCTAACCCTAACCCTAACCCTAACCCTAACCCTAACCCTAACCCTAACCCTAACCCTAACCCTAACCCTAACCCTAACCCTAACCCTAACCCTAACCCTAACCCTAACCCTAACCCTAACCCTAACCCTAACCCTAACCCTAACCCTAACCCTAACCCTAACCCTAACCCTAACCCTAACCCTAACCCTAACCCTAACCCTAACCCTAACCCTAACCCTAACCCTAACCCTAACCCTAACCCTAACCCTAACCCTAACCCTAACCCTAACCCTAACCCTAACCCTAACCCTAACCCTAACCCTAACCCTAACCCTAACCCTAACCCTAACCCTAACCCTAACCCTAACCCTAACCCTAACCCTAACCCTAACCCTAACCCTAACCCTAACCCTAACCCTAACCCTAACCCTAACCCTAACCCTAACCCTAACCCTAACCCTAACCCTAACCCTAACCCTAACCCTAACCCTAACCCTAACCCTAACCCTAACCCTAACCCTAACCCTAACCCTAACCCTAACCCTAACCCTAACCCTAACCCTAACCCTAACCCTAACCCTAACCCTAACCCTAACCCTAACCCTAACCCTAACCCTAACCCTAACCCTAACCCTAACCCTAACCCTAACCCTAACCCTAACCCTAACCCTAACCCTAACCCTAACCCTAACCCTAACCCTAACCCTAACCCTAACCCTAACCCTAACCCTAACCCTAACCCTAACCCTAACCCTAACCCTAACCCTAACCCTAACCCTAACCCTAACCCTAACCCTAACCCTAACCCTAACCCTAACCCTAACCCTAACCCTAACCCTAACCCTAACCCTAACCCTAACCCTAACCCTAACCCTAACCCTAACCCTAACCCTAACCCTAACCCTAACCCTAACCCTAACCCTAACCCTAACCCTAACCCTAACCCTAACCCTAACCCTAACCCTAACCCTAACCCTAACCCTAACCCTAACCCTAACCCTAACCCTAACCCTAACCCTAACCCTAACCCTAACCCTAACCCTAACCCTAACCCTAACCCTAACCCTAACCCTAACCCTAACCCTAACCCTAACCCTAACCCTAACCCTAACCCTAACCCTAACCCTAACCCTAACCCTAACCCTAACCCTAACCCTAACCCTAACCCTAACCCTAACCCTAACCCTAACCCTAACCCTAACCCTAACCCTAACCCTAACCCTAACCCTAACCCTAACCCTAACCCTAACCCTAACCCTAACCCTAACCCTAACCCTAACCCTAACCCTAACCCTAACCCTAACCCTAACCCTAACCCTAACCCTAACCCTAACCCTAACCCTAACCCTAACCCTAACCCTAACCCTAACCCTAACCCTAACCCTAACCCTAACCCTAACCCTAACCCTAACCCTAACCCTAACCCTAACCCTAACCCTAACCCTAACCCTAACCCTAACCCTAACCCTAACCCTAACCCTAACCCTAACCCTAACCCTAACCCTAACCCTAACCCTAACCCTAACCCTAACCCTAACCCTAACCCTAACCCTAACCCTAACCCTAACCCTAACCCTAACCCTAACCCTAACCCTAACCCTAACCCTAACCCTAACCCTAACCCTAACCCTAACCCTAACCCTAACCCTAACCCTAACCCTAACCCTAACCCTAACCCTAACCCTAACCCTAACCCTAACCCTAACCCTAACCCTAACCCTAACCCTAACCCTAACCCTAACCCTAACCCTAACCCTAACCCTAACCCTAACCCTAACCCTAACCCTAACCCTAACCCTAACCCTAACCCTAACCCTAACCCTAACCCTAACCCTAACCCTAACCCTAACCCTAACCCTAACCCTAACCCTAACCCTAACCCTAACCCTAACCCTAACCCTAACCCTAACCCTAACCCTAACCCTAACCCTAACCCTAACCCTAACCCTAACCCTAACCCTAACCCTAACCCTAACCCTAACCCTAACCCTAACCCTAACCCTAACCCTAACCCTAACCCTAACCCTAACCCTAACCCTAACCCTAACCCTAACCCTAACCCTAACCCTAACCCTAACCCTAACCCTAACCCTAACCCTAACCCTAACCCTAACCCTAACCCTAACCCTAACCCTAACCCTAACCCTAACCCTAACCCTAACCCTAACCCTAACCCTAACCCTAACCCTAACCCTAACCCTAACCCTAACCCTAACCCTAACCCTAACCCTAACCCTAACCCTAACCCTAACCCTAACCCTAACCCTAACCCTAACCCTAACCCTAACCCTAACCCTAACCCTAACCCTAACCCTAACCCTAACCCTAACCCTAACCCTAACCCTAACCCTAACCCTAACCCTAACCCTAACCCTAACCCTAACCCTAACCCTAACCCTAACCCTAACCCTAACCCTAACCCTAACCCTAACCCTAACCCTAACCCTAACCCTAACCCTAACCCTAACCCTAACCCTAACCCTAACCCTAACCCTAACCCTAACCCTAACCCTAACCCTAACCCTAACCCTAACCCTAACCCTAACCCTAACCCTAACCCTAACCCTAACCCTAACCCTAACCCTAACCCTAACCCTAACCCTAACCCTAACCCTAACCCTAACCCTAACCCTAACCCTAACCCTAACCCTAACCCTAACCCTAACCCTAACCCTAACCCTAACCCTAACCCTAACCCTAACCCTAACCCTAACCCTAACCCTAACCCTAACCCTAACCCTAACCCTAACCCTAACCCTAACCCTAACCCTAACCCTAACCCTAACCCTAACCCTAACCCTAACCCTAACCCTAACCCTAACCCTAACCCTAACCCTAACCCTAACCCTAACCCTAACCCTAACCCTAACCCTAACCCTAACCCTAACCCTAACCCTAACCCTAACCCTAACCCTAACCCTAACCCTAACCCTAACCCTAACCCTAACCCTAACCCTAACCCTAACCCTAACCCTAACCCTAACCCTAACCCTAACCCTAACCCTAACCCTAACCCTAACCCTAACCCTAACCCTAACCCTAACCCTAACCCTAACCCTAACCCTAACCCTAACCCTAACCCTAACCCTAACCCTAACCCTAACCCTAACCCTAACCCTAACCCTAACCCTAACCCTAACCCTAACCCTAACCCTAACCCTAACCCTAACCCTAACCCTAACCCTAACCCTAACCCTAACCCTAACCCTAACCCTAACCCTAACCCTAACCCTAACCCTAACCCTAACCCTAACCCTAACCCTAACCCTAACCCTAACCCTAACCCTAACCCTAACCCTAACCCTAACCCTAACCCTAACCCTAACCCTAACCCTAACCCTAACCCTAACCCTAACCCTAACCCTAACCCTAACCCTAACCCTAACCCTAACCCTAACCCTAACCCTAACCCTAACCCTAACCCTAACCCTAACCCTAACCCTAACCCTAACCCTAACCCTAACCCTAACCCTAACCCTAACCCTAACCCTAACCCTAACCCTAACCCTAACCCTAACCCTAACCCTAACCCTAACCCTAACCCTAACCCTAACCCTAACCCTAACCCTAACCCTAACCCTAACCCTAACCCTAACCCTAACCCTAACCCTAACCCTAACCCTAACCCTAACCCTAACCCTAACCCTAACCCTAACCCTAACCCTAACCCTAACCCTAACCCTAACCCTAACCCTAACCCTAACCCTAACCCTAACCCTAACCCTAACCCTAACCCTAACCCTAACCCTAACCCTAACCCTAACCCTAACCCTAACCCTAACCCTAACCCTAACCCTAACCCTAACCCTAACCCTAACCCTAACCCTAACCCTAACCCTAACCCTAACCCTAACCCTAACCCTAACCCTAACCCTAACCCTAACCCTAACCCTAACCCTAACCCTAACCCTAACCCTAACCCTAACCCTAACCCTAACCCTAACCCTAACCCTAACCCTAACCCTAACCCTAACCCTAACCCTAACCCTAACCCTAACCCTAACCCTAACCCTAACCCTAACCCTAACCCTAACCCTAACCCTAACCCTAACCCTAACCCTAACCCTAACCCTAACCCTAACCCTAACCCTAACCCTAACCCTAACCCTAACCCTAACCCTAACCCTAACCCTAACCCTAACCCTAACCCTAACCCTAACCCTAACCCTAACCCTAACCCTAACCCTAACCCTAACCCTAACCCTAACCCTAACCCTAACCCTAACCCTAACCCTAACCCTAACCCTAACCCTAACCCTAACCCTAACCCTAACCCTAACCCTAACCCTAACCCTAACCCTAACCCTAACCCTAACCCTAACCCTAACCCTAACCCTAACCCTAACCCTAACCCTAACCCTAACCCTAACCCTAACCCTAACCCTAACCCTAACCCTAACCCTAACCCTAACCCTAACCCTAACCCTAACCCTAACCCTAACCCTAACCCTAACCCTAACCCTAACCCTAACCCTAACCCTAACCCTAACCCTAACCCTAACCCTAACCCTAACCCTAACCCTAACCCTAACCCTAACCCTAACCCTAACCCTAACCCTAACCCTAACCCTAACCCTAACCCTAACCCTAACCCTAACCCTAACCCTAACCCTAACCCTAACCCTAACCCTAACCCTAACCCTAACCCTAACCCTAACCCTAACCCTAACCCTAACCCTAACCCTAACCCTAACCCTAACCCTAACCCTAACCCTAACCCTAACCCTAACCCTAACCCTAACCCTAACCCTAACCCTAACCCTAACCCTAACCCTAACCCTAACCCTAACCCTAACCCTAACCCTAACCCTAACCCTAACCCTAACCCTAACCCTAACCCTAACCCTAACCCTAACCCTAACCCTAACCCTAACCCTAACCCTAACCCTAACCCTAACCCTAACCCTAACCCTAACCCTAACCCTAACCCTAACCCTAACCCTAACCCTAACCCTAACCCTAACCCTAACCCTAACCCTAACCCTAACCCTAACCCTAACCCTAACCCTAACCCTAACCCTAACCCTAACCCTAACCCTAACCCTAACCCTAACCCTAACCCTAACCCTAACCCTAACCCTAACCCTAACCCTAACCCTAACCCTAACCCTAACCCTAACCCTAACCCTAACCCTAACCCTAACCCTAACCCTAACCCTAACCCTAACCCTAACCCTAACCCTAACCCTAACCCTAACCCTAACCCTAACCCTAACCCTAACCCTAACCCTAACCCTAACCCTAACCCTAACCCTAACCCTAACCCTAACCCTAACCCTAACCCTAACCCTAACCCTAACCCTAACCCTAACCCTAACCCTAACCCTAACCCTAACCCTAACCCTAACCCTAACCCTAACCCTAACCCTAACCCTAACCCTAACCCTAACCCTAACCCTAACCCTAACCCTAACCCTAACCCTAACCCTAACCCTAACCCTAACCCTAACCCTAACCCTAACCCTAACCCTAACCCTAACCCTAACCCTAACCCTAACCCTAACCCTAACCCTAACCCTAACCCTAACCCTAACCCTAACCCTAACCCTAACCCTAACCCTAACCCTAACCCTAACCCTAACCCTAACCCTAACCCTAACCCTAACCCTAACCCTAACCCTAACCCTAACCCTAACCCTAACCCTAACCCTAACCCTAACCCTAACCCTAACCCTAACCCTAACCCTAACCCTAACCCTAACCCTAACCCTAACCCTAACCCTAACCCTAACCCTAACCCTAACCCTAACCCTAACCCTAACCCTAACCCTAACCCTAACCCTAACCCTAACCCTAACCCTAACCCTAACCCTAACCCTAACCCTAACCCTAACCCTAACCCTAACCCTAACCCTAACCCTAACCCTAACCCTAACCCTAACCCTAACCCTAACCCTAACCCTAACCCTAACCCTAACCCTAACCCTAACCCTAACCCTAACCCTAACCCTAACCCTAACCCTAACCCTAACCCTAACCCTAACCCTAACCCTAACCCTAACCCTAACCCTAACCCTAACCCTAACCCTAACCCTAACCCTAACCCTAACCCTAACCCTAACCCTAACCCTAACCCTAACCCTAACCCTAACCCTAACCCTAACCCTAACCCTAACCCTAACCCTAACCCTAACCCTAACCCTAACCCTAACCCTAACCCTAACCCTAACCCTAACCCTAACCCTAACCCTAACCCTAACCCTAACCCTAACCCTAACCCTAACCCTAACCCTAACCCTAACCCTAACCCTAACCCTAACCCTAACCCTAACCCTAACCCTAACCCTAACCCTAACCCTAACCCTAACCCTAACCCTAACCCTAACCCTAACCCTAACCCTAACCCTAACCCTAACCCTAACCCTAACCCTAACCCTAACCCTAACCCTAACCCTAACCCTAACCCTAACCCTAACCCTAACCCTAACCCTAACCCTAACCCTAACCCTAACCCTAACCCTAACCCTAACCCTAACCCTAACCCTAACCCTAACCCTAACCCTAACCCTAACCCTAACCCTAACCCTAACCCTAACCCTAACCCTAACCCTAACCCTAACCCTAACCCTAACCCTAACCCTAACCCTAACCCTAACCCTAACCCTAACCCTAACCCTAACCCTAACCCTAACCCTAACCCTAACCCTAACCCTAACCCTAACCCTAACCCTAACCCTAACCCTAACCCTAACCCTAACCCTAACCCTAACCCTAACCCTAACCCTAACCCTAACCCTAACCCTAACCCTAACCCTAACCCTAACCCTAACCCTAACCCTAACCCTAACCCTAACCCTAACCCTAACCCTAACCCTAACCCTAACCCTAACCCTAACCCTAACCCTAACCCTAACCCTAACCCTAACCCTAACCCTAACCCTAACCCTAACCCTAACCCTAACCCTAACCCTAACCCTAACCCTAACCCTAACCCTAACCCTAACCCTAACCCTAACCCTAACCCTAACCCTAACCCTAACCCTAACCCTAACCCTAACCCTAACCCTAACCCTAACCCTAACCCTAACCCTAACCCTAACCCTAACCCTAACCCTAACCCTAACCCTAACCCTAACCCTAACCCTAACCCTAACCCTAACCCTAACCCTAACCCTAACCCTAACCCTAACCCTAACCCTAACCCTAACCCTAACCCTAACCCTAACCCTAACCCTAACCCTAACCCTAACCCTAACCCTAACCCTAACCCTAACCCTAACCCTAACCCTAACCCTAACCCTAACCCTAACCCTAACCCTAACCCTAACCCTAACCCTAACCCTAACCCTAACCCTAACCCTAACCCTAACCCTAACCCTAACCCTAACCCTAACCCTAACCCTAACCCTAACCCTAACCCTAACCCTAACCCTAACCCTAACCCTAACCCTAACCCTAACCCTAACCCTAACCCTAACCCTAACCCTAACCCTAACCCTAACCCTAACCCTAACCCTAACCCTAACCCTAACCCTAACCCTAACCCTAACCCTAACCCTAACCCTAACCCTAACCCTAACCCTAACCCTAACCCTAACCCTAACCCTAACCCTAACCCTAACCCTAACCCTAACCCTAACCCTAACCCTAACCCTAACCCTAACCCTAACCCTAACCCTAACCCTAACCCTAACCCTAACCCTAACCCTAACCCTAACCCTAACCCTAACCCTAACCCTAACCCTAACCCTAACCCTAACCCTAACCCTAACCCTAACCCTAACCCTAACCCTAACCCTAACCCTAACCCTAACCCTAACCCTAACCCTAACCCTAACCCTAACCCTAACCCTAACCCTAACCCTAACCCTAACCCTAACCCTAACCCTAACCCTAACCCTAACCCTAACCCTAACCCTAACCCTAACCCTAACCCTAACCCTAACCCTAACCCTAACCCTAACCCTAACCCTAACCCTAACCCTAACCCTAACCCTAACCCTAACCCTAACCCTAACCCTAACCCTAACCCTAACCCTAACCCTAACCCTAACCCTAACCCTAACCCTAACCCTAACCCTAACCCTAACCCTAACCCTAACCCTAACCCTAACCCTAACCCTAACCCTAACCCTAACCCTAACCCTAACCCTAACCCTAACCCTAACCCTAACCCTAACCCTAACCCTAACCCTAACCCTAACCCTAACCCTAACCCTAACCCTAACCCTAACCCTAACCCTAACCCTAACCCTAACCCTAACCCTAACCCTAACCCTAACCCTAACCCTAACCCTAACCCTAACCCTAACCCTAACCCTAACCCTAACCCTAACCCTAACCCTAACCCTAACCCTAACCCTAACCCTAACCCTAACCCTAACCCTAACCCTAACCCTAACCCTAACCCTAACCCTAACCCTAACCCTAACCCTAACCCTAACCCTAACCCTAACCCTAACCCTAACCCTAACCCTAACCCTAACCCTAACCCTAACCCTAACCCTAACCCTAACCCTAACCCTAACCCTAACCCTAACCCTAACCCTAACCCTAACCCTAACCCTAACCCTAACCCTAACCCTAACCCTAACCCTAACCCTAACCCTAACCCTAACCCTAACCCTAACCCTAACCCTAACCCTAACCCTAACCCTAACCCTAACCCTAACCCTAACCCTAACCCTAACCCTAACCCTAACCCTAACCCTAACCCTAACCCTAACCCTAACCCTAACCCTAACCCTAACCCTAACCCTAACCCTAACCCTAACCCTAACCCTAACCCTAACCCTAACCCTAACCCTAACCCTAACCCTAACCCTAACCCTAACCCTAACCCTAACCCTAACCCTAACCCTAACCCTAACCCTAACCCTAACCCTAACCCTAACCCTAACCCTAACCCTAACCCTAACCCTAACCCTAACCCTAACCCTAACCCTAACCCTAACCCTAACCCTAACCCTAACCCTAACCCTAACCCTAACCCTAACCCTAACCCTAACCCTAACCCTAACCCTAACCCTAACCCTAACCCTAACCCTAACCCTAACCCTAACCCTAACCCTAACCCTAACCCTAACCCTAACCCTAACCCTAACCCTAACCCTAACCCTAACCCTAACCCTAACCCTAACCCTAACCCTAACCCTAACCCTAACCCTAACCCTAACCCTAACCCTAACCCTAACCCTAACCCTAACCCTAACCCTAACCCTAACCCTAACCCTAACCCTAACCCTAACCCTAACCCTAACCCTAACCCTAACCCTAACCCTAACCCTAACCCTAACCCTAACCCTAACCCTAACCCTAACCCTAACCCTAACCCTAACCCTAACCCTAACCCTAACCCTAACCCTAACCCTAACCCTAACCCTAACCCTAACCCTAACCCTAACCCTAACCCTAACCCTAACCCTAACCCTAACCCTAACCCTAACCCTAACCCTAACCCTAACCCTAACCCTAACCCTAACCCTAACCCTAACCCTAACCCTAACCCTAACCCTAACCCTAACCCTAACCCTAACCCTAACCCTAACCCTAACCCTAACCCTAACCCTAACCCTAACCCTAACCCTAACCCTAACCCTAACCCTAACCCTAACCCTAACCCTAACCCTAACCCTAACCCTAACCCTAACCCTAACCCTAACCCTAACCCTAACCCTAACCCTAACCCTAACCCTAACCCTAACCCTAACCCTAACCCTAACCCTAACCCTAACCCTAACCCTAACCCTAACCCTAACCCTAACCCTAACCCTAACCCTAACCCTAACCCTAACCCTAACCCTAACCCTAACCCTAACCCTAACCCTAACCCTAACCCTAACCCTAACCCTAACCCTAACCCTAACCCTAACCCTAACCCTAACCCTAACCCTAACCCTAACCCTAACCCTAACCCTAACCCTAACCCTAACCCTAACCCTAACCCTAACCCTAACCCTAACCCTAACCCTAACCCTAACCCTAACCCTAACCCTAACCCTAACCCTAACCCTAACCCTAACCCTAACCCTAACCCTAACCCTAACCCTAACCCTAACCCTAACCCTAACCCTAACCCTAACCCTAACCCTAACCCTAACCCTAACCCTAACCCTAACCCTAACCCTAACCCTAACCCTAACCCTAACCCTAACCCTAACCCTAACCCTAACCCTAACCCTAACCCTAACCCTAACCCTAACCCTAACCCTAACCCTAACCCTAACCCTAACCCTAACCCTAACCCTAACCCTAACCCTAACCCTAACCCTAACCCTAACCCTAACCCTAACCCTAACCCTAACCCTAACCCTAACCCTAACCCTAACCCTAACCCTAACCCTAACCCTAACCCTAACCCTAACCCTAACCCTAACCCTAACCCTAACCCTAACCCTAACCCTAACCCTAACCCTAACCCTAACCCTAACCCTAACCCTAACCCTAACCCTAACCCTAACCCTAACCCTAACCCTAACCCTAACCCTAACCCTAACCCTAACCCTAACCCTAACCCTAACCCTAACCCTAACCCTAACCCTAACCCTAACCCTAACCCTAACCCTAACCCTAACCCTAACCCTAACCCTAACCCTAACCCTAACCCTAACCCTAACCCTAACCCTAACCCTAACCCTAACCCTAACCCTAACCCTAACCCTAACCCTAACCCTAACCCTAACCCTAACCCTAACCCTAACCCTAACCCTAACCCTAACCCTAACCCTAACCCTAACCCTAACCCTAACCCTAACCCTAACCCTAACCCTAACCCTAACCCTAACCCTAACCCTAACCCTAACCCTAACCCTAACCCTAACCCTAACCCTAACCCTAACCCTAACCCTAACCCTAACCCTAACCCTAACCCTAACCCTAACCCTAACCCTAACCCTAACCCTAACCCTAACCCTAACCCTAACCCTAACCCTAACCCTAACCCTAACCCTAACCCTAACCCTAACCCTAACCCTAACCCTAACCCTAACCCTAACCCTAACCCTAACCCTAACCCTAACCCTAACCCTAACCCTAACCCTAACCCTAACCCTAACCCTAACCCTAACCCTAACCCTAACCCTAACCCTAACCCTAACCCTAACCCTAACCCTAACCCTAACCCTAACCCTAACCCTAACCCTAACCCTAACCCTAACCCTAACCCTAACCCTAACCCTAACCCTAACCCTAACCCTAACCCTAACCCTAACCCTAACCCTAACCCTAACCCTAACCCTAACCCTAACCCTAACCCTAACCCTAACCCTAACCCTAACCCTAACCCTAACCCTAACCCTAACCCTAACCCTAACCCTAACCCTAACCCTAACCCTAACCCTAACCCTAACCCTAACCCTAACCCTAACCCTAACCCTAACCCTAACCCTAACCCTAACCCTAACCCTAACCCTAACCCTAACCCTAACCCTAACCCTAACCCTAACCCTAACCCTAACCCTAACCCTAACCCTAACCCTAACCCTAACCCTAACCCTAACCCTAACCCTAACCCTAACCCTAACCCTAACCCTAACCCTAACCCTAACCCTAACCCTAACCCTAACCCTAACCCTAACCCTAACCCTAACCCTAACCCTAACCCTAACCCTAACCCTAACCCTAACCCTAACCCTAACCCTAACCCTAACCCTAACCCTAACCCTAACCCTAACCCTAACCCTAACCCTAACCCTAACCCTAACCCTAACCCTAACCCTAACCCTAACCCTAACCCTAACCCTAACCCTAACCCTAACCCTAACCCTAACCCTAACCCTAACCCTAACCCTAACCCTAACCCTAACCCTAACCCTAACCCTAACCCTAACCCTAACCCTAACCCTAACCCTAACCCTAACCCTAACCCTAACCCTAACCCTAACCCTAACCCTAACCCTAACCCTAACCCTAACCCTAACCCTAACCCTAACCCTAACCCTAACCCTAACCCTAACCCTAACCCTAACCCTAACCCTAACCCTAACCCTAACCCTAACCCTAACCCTAACCCTAACCCTAACCCTAACCCTAACCCTAACCCTAACCCTAACCCTAACCCTAACCCTAACCCTAACCCTAACCCTAACCCTAACCCTAACCCTAACCCTAACCCTAACCCTAACCCTAACCCTAACCCTAACCCTAACCCTAACCCTAACCCTAACCCTAACCCTAACCCTAACCCTAACCCTAACCCTAACCCTAACCCTAACCCTAACCCTAACCCTAACCCTAACCCTAACCCTAACCCTAACCCTAACCCTAACCCTAACCCTAACCCTAACCCTAACCCTAACCCTAACCCTAACCCTAACCCTAACCCTAACCCTAACCCTAACCCTAACCCTAACCCTAACCCTAACCCTAACCCTAACCCTAACCCTAACCCTAACCCTAACCCTAACCCTAACCCTAACCCTAACCCTAACCCTAACCCTAACCCTAACCCTAACCCTAACCCTAACCCTAACCCTAACCCTAACCCTAACCCTAACCCTAACCCTAACCCTAACCCTAACCCTAACCCTAACCCTAACCCTAACCCTAACCCTAACCCTAACCCTAACCCTAACCCTAACCCTAACCCTAACCCTAACCCTAACCCTAACCCTAACCCTAACCCTAACCCTAACCCTAACCCTAACCCTAACCCTAACCCTAACCCTAACCCTAACCCTAACCCTAACCCTAACCCTAACCCTAACCCTAACCCTAACCCTAACCCTAACCCTAACCCTAACCCTAACCCTAACCCTAACCCTAACCCTAACCCTAACCCTAACCCTAACCCTAACCCTAACCCTAACCCTAACCCTAACCCTAACCCTAACCCTAACCCTAACCCTAACCCTAACCCTAACCCTAACCCTAACCCTAACCCTAACCCTAACCCTAACCCTAACCCTAACCCTAACCCTAACCCTAACCCTAACCCTAACCCTAACCCTAACCCTAACCCTAACCCTAACCCTAACCCTAACCCTAACCCTAACCCTAACCCTAACCCTAACCCTAACCCTAACCCTAACCCTAACCCTAACCCTAACCCTAACCCTAACCCTAACCCTAACCCTAACCCTAACCCTAACCCTAACCCTAACCCTAACCCTAACCCTAACCCTAACCCTAACCCTAACCCTAACCCTAACCCTAACCCTAACCCTAACCCTAACCCTAACCCTAACCCTAACCCTAACCCTAACCCTAACCCTAACCCTAACCCTAACCCTAACCCTAACCCTAACCCTAACCCTAACCCTAACCCTAACCCTAACCCTAACCCTAACCCTAACCCTAACCCTAACCCTAACCCTAACCCTAACCCTAACCCTAACCCTAACCCTAACCCTAACCCTAACCCTAACCCTAACCCTAACCCTAACCCTAACCCTAACCCTAACCCTAACCCTAACCCTAACCCTAACCCTAACCCTAACCCTAACCCTAACCCTAACCCTAACCCTAACCCTAACCCTAACCCTAACCCTAACCCTAACCCTAACCCTAACCCTAACCCTAACCCTAACCCTAACCCTAACCCTAACCCTAACCCTAACCCTAACCCTAACCCTAACCCTAACCCTAACCCTAACCCTAACCCTAACCCTAACCCTAACCCTAACCCTAACCCTAACCCTAACCCTAACCCTAACCCTAACCCTAACCCTAACCCTAACCCTAACCCTAACCCTAACCCTAACCCTAACCCTAACCCTAACCCTAACCCTAACCCTAACCCTAACCCTAACCCTAACCCTAACCCTAACCCTAACCCTAACCCTAACCCTAACCCTAACCCTAACCCTAACCCTAACCCTAACCCTAACCCTAACCCTAACCCTAACCCTAACCCTAACCCTAACCCTAACCCTAACCCTAACCCTAACCCTAACCCTAACCCTAACCCTAACCCTAACCCTAACCCTAACCCTAACCCTAACCCTAACCCTAACCCTAACCCTAACCCTAACCCTAACCCTAACCCTAACCCTAACCCTAACCCTAACCCTAACCCTAACCCTAACCCTAACCCTAACCCTAACCCTAACCCTAACCCTAACCCTAACCCTAACCCTAACCCTAACCCTAACCCTAACCCTAACCCTAACCCTAACCCTAACCCTAACCCTAACCCTAACCCTAACCCTAACCCTAACCCTAACCCTAACCCTAACCCTAACCCTAACCCTAACCCTAACCCTAACCCTAACCCTAACCCTAACCCTAACCCTAACCCTAACCCTAACCCTAACCCTAACCCTAACCCTAACCCTAACCCTAACCCTAACCCTAACCCTAACCCTAACCCTAACCCTAACCCTAACCCTAACCCTAACCCTAACCCTAACCCTAACCCTAACCCTAACCCTAACCCTAACCCTAACCCTAACCCTAACCCTAACCCTAACCCTAACCCTAACCCTAACCCTAACCCTAACCCTAACCCTAACCCTAACCCTAACCCTAACCCTAACCCTAACCCTAACCCTAACCCTAACCCTAACCCTAACCCTAACCCTAACCCTAACCCTAACCCTAACCCTAACCCTAACCCTAACCCTAACCCTAACCCTAACCCTAACCCTAACCCTAACCCTAACCCTAACCCTAACCCTAACCCTAACCCTAACCCTAACCCTAACCCTAACCCTAACCCTAACCCTAACCCTAACCCTAACCCTAACCCTAACCCTAACCCTAACCCTAACCCTAACCCTAACCCTAACCCTAACCCTAACCCTAACCCTAACCCTAACCCTAACCCTAACCCTAACCCTAACCCTAACCCTAACCCTAACCCTAACCCTAACCCTAACCCTAACCCTAACCCTAACCCTAACCCTAACCCTAACCCTAACCCTAACCCTAACCCTAACCCTAACCCTAACCCTAACCCTAACCCTAACCCTAACCCTAACCCTAACCCTAACCCTAACCCTAACCCTAACCCTAACCCTAACCCTAACCCTAACCCTAACCCTAACCCTAACCCTAACCCTAACCCTAACCCTAACCCTAACCCTAACCCTAACCCTAACCCTAACCCTAACCCTAACCCTAACCCTAACCCTAACCCTAACCCTAACCCTAACCCTAACCCTAACCCTAACCCTAACCCTAACCCTAACCCTAACCCTAACCCTAACCCTAACCCTAACCCTAACCCTAACCCTAACCCTAACCCTAACCCTAACCCTAACCCTAACCCTAACCCTAACCCTAACCCTAACCCTAACCCTAACCCTAACCCTAACCCTAACCCTAACCCTAACCCTAACCCTAACCCTAACCCTAACCCTAACCCTAACCCTAACCCTAACCCTAACCCTAACCCTAACCCTAACCCTAACCCTAACCCTAACCCTAACCCTAACCCTAACCCTAACCCTAACCCTAACCCTAACCCTAACCCTAACCCTAACCCTAACCCTAACCCTAACCCTAACCCTAACCCTAACCCTAACCCTAACCCTAACCCTAACCCTAACCCTAACCCTAACCCTAACCCTAACCCTAACCCTAACCCTAACCCTAACCCTAACCCTAACCCTAACCCTAACCCTAACCCTAACCCTAACCCTAACCCTAACCCTAACCCTAACCCTAACCCTAACCCTAACCCTAACCCTAACCCTAACCCTAACCCTAACCCTAACCCTAACCCTAACCCTAACCCTAACCCTAACCCTAACCCTAACCCTAACCCTAACCCTAACCCTAACCCTAACCCTAACCCTAACCCTAACCCTAACCCTAACCCTAACCCTAACCCTAACCCTAACCCTAACCCTAACCCTAACCCTAACCCTAACCCTAACCCTAACCCTAACCCTAACCCTAACCCTAACCCTAACCCTAACCCTAACCCTAACCCTAACCCTAACCCTAACCCTAACCCTAACCCTAACCCTAACCCTAACCCTAACCCTAACCCTAACCCTAACCCTAACCCTAACCCTAACCCTAACCCTAACCCTAACCCTAACCCTAACCCTAACCCTAACCCTAACCCTAACCCTAACCCTAACCCTAACCCTAACCCTAACCCTAACCCTAACCCTAACCCTAACCCTAACCCTAACCCTAACCCTAACCCTAACCCTAACCCTAACCCTAACCCTAACCCTAACCCTAACCCTAACCCTAACCCTAACCCTAACCCTAACCCTAACCCTAACCCTAACCCTAACCCTAACCCTAACCCTAACCCTAACCCTAACCCTAACCCTAACCCTAACCCTAACCCTAACCCTAACCCTAACCCTAACCCTAACCCTAACCCTAACCCTAACCCTAACCCTAACCCTAACCCTAACCCTAACCCTAACCCTAACCCTAACCCTAACCCTAACCCTAACCCTAACCCTAACCCTAACCCTAACCCTAACCCTAACCCTAACCCTAACCCTAACCCTAACCCTAACCCTAACCCTAACCCTAACCCTAACCCTAACCCTAACCCTAACCCTAACCCTAACCCTAACCCTAACCCTAACCCTAACCCTAACCCTAACCCTAACCCTAACCCTAACCCTAACCCTAACCCTAACCCTAACCCTAACCCTAACCCTAACCCTAACCCTAACCCTAACCCTAACCCTAACCCTAACCCTAACCCTAACCCTAACCCTAACCCTAACCCTAACCCTAACCCTAACCCTAACCCTAACCCTAACCCTAACCCTAACCCTAACCCTAACCCTAACCCTAACCCTAACCCTAACCCTAACCCTAACCCTAACCCTAACCCTAACCCTAACCCTAACCCTAACCCTAACCCTAACCCTAACCCTAACCCTAACCCTAACCCTAACCCTAACCCTAACCCTAACCCTAACCCTAACCCTAACCCTAACCCTAACCCTAACCCTAACCCTAACCCTAACCCTAACCCTAACCCTAACCCTAACCCTAACCCTAACCCTAACCCTAACCCTAACCCTAACCCTAACCCTAACCCTAACCCTAACCCTAACCCTAACCCTAACCCTAACCCTAACCCTAACCCTAACCCTAACCCTAACCCTAACCCTAACCCTAACCCTAACCCTAACCCTAACCCTAACCCTAACCCTAACCCTAACCCTAACCCTAACCCTAACCCTAACCCTAACCCTAACCCTAACCCTAACCCTAACCCTAACCCTAACCCTAACCCTAACCCTAACCCTAACCCTAACCCTAACCCTAACCCTAACCCTAACCCTAACCCTAACCCTAACCCTAACCCTAACCCTAACCCTAACCCTAACCCTAACCCTAACCCTAACCCTAACCCTAACCCTAACCCTAACCCTAACCCTAACCCTAACCCTAACCCTAACCCTAACCCTAACCCTAACCCTAACCCTAACCCTAACCCTAACCCTAACCCTAACCCTAACCCTAACCCTAACCCTAACCCTAACCCTAACCCTAACCCTAACCCTAACCCTAACCCTAACCCTAACCCTAACCCTAACCCTAACCCTAACCCTAACCCTAACCCTAACCCTAACCCTAACCCTAACCCTAACCCTAACCCTAACCCTAACCCTAACCCTAACCCTAACCCTAACCCTAACCCTAACCCTAACCCTAACCCTAACCCTAACCCTAACCCTAACCCTAACCCTAACCCTAACCCTAACCCTAACCCTAACCCTAACCCTAACCCTAACCCTAACCCTAACCCTAACCCTAACCCTAACCCTAACCCTAACCCTAACCCTAACCCTAACCCTAACCCTAACCCTAACCCTAACCCTAACCCTAACCCTAACCCTAACCCTAACCCTAACCCTAACCCTAACCCTAACCCTAACCCTAACCCTAACCCTAACCCTAACCCTAACCCTAACCCTAACCCTAACCCTAACCCTAACCCTAACCCTAACCCTAACCCTAACCCTAACCCTAACCCTAACCCTAACCCTAACCCTAACCCTAACCCTAACCCTAACCCTAACCCTAACCCTAACCCTAACCCTAACCCTAACCCTAACCCTAACCCTAACCCTAACCCTAACCCTAACCCTAACCCTAACCCTAACCCTAACCCTAACCCTAACCCTAACCCTAACCCTAACCCTAACCCTAACCCTAACCCTAACCCTAACCCTAACCCTAACCCTAACCCTAACCCTAACCCTAACCCTAACCCTAACCCTAACCCTAACCCTAACCCTAACCCTAACCCTAACCCTAACCCTAACCCTAACCCTAACCCTAACCCTAACCCTAACCCTAACCCTAACCCTAACCCTAACCCTAACCCTAACCCTAACCCTAACCCTAACCCTAACCCTAACCCTAACCCTAACCCTAACCCTAACCCTAACCCTAACCCTAACCCTAACCCTAACCCTAACCCTAACCCTAACCCTAACCCTAACCCTAACCCTAACCCTAACCCTAACCCTAACCCTAACCCTAACCCTAACCCTAACCCTAACCCTAACCCTAACCCTAACCCTAACCCTAACCCTAACCCTAACCCTAACCCTAACCCTAACCCTAACCCTAACCCTAACCCTAACCCTAACCCTAACCCTAACCCTAACCCTAACCCTAACCCTAACCCTAACCCTAACCCTAACCCTAACCCTAACCCTAACCCTAACCCTAACCCTAACCCTAACCCTAACCCTAACCCTAACCCTAACCCTAACCCTAACCCTAACCCTAACCCTAACCCTAACCCTAACCCTAACCCTAACCCTAACCCTAACCCTAACCCTAACCCTAACCCTAACCCTAACCCTAACCCTAACCCTAACCCTAACCCTAACCCTAACCCTAACCCTAACCCTAACCCTAACCCTAACCCTAACCCTAACCCTAACCCTAACCCTAACCCTAACCCTAACCCTAACCCTAACCCTAACCCTAACCCTAACCCTAACCCTAACCCTAACCCTAACCCTAACCCTAACCCTAACCCTAACCCTAACCCTAACCCTAACCCTAACCCTAACCCTAACCCTAACCCTAACCCTAACCCTAACCCTAACCCTAACCCTAACCCTAACCCTAACCCTAACCCTAACCCTAACCCTAACCCTAACCCTAACCCTAACCCTAACCCTAACCCTAACCCTAACCCTAACCCTAACCCTAACCCTAACCCTAACCCTAACCCTAACCCTAACCCTAACCCTAACCCTAACCCTAACCCTAACCCTAACCCTAACCCTAACCCTAACCCTAACCCTAACCCTAACCCTAACCCTAACCCTAACCCTAACCCTAACCCTAACCCTAACCCTAACCCTAACCCTAACCCTAACCCTAACCCTAACCCTAACCCTAACCCTAACCCTAACCCTAACCCTAACCCTAACCCTAACCCTAACCCTAACCCTAACCCTAACCCTAACCCTAACCCTAACCCTAACCCTAACCCTAACCCTAACCCTAACCCTAACCCTAACCCTAACCCTAACCCTAACCCTAACCCTAACCCTAACCCTAACCCTAACCCTAACCCTAACCCTAACCCTAACCCTAACCCTAACCCTAACCCTAACCCTAACCCTAACCCTAACCCTAACCCTAACCCTAACCCTAACCCTAACCCTAACCCTAACCCTAACCCTAACCCTAACCCTAACCCTAACCCTAACCCTAACCCTAACCCTAACCCTAACCCTAACCCTAACCCTAACCCTAACCCTAACCCTAACCCTAACCCTAACCCTAACCCTAACCCTAACCCTAACCCTAACCCTAACCCTAACCCTAACCCTAACCCTAACCCTAACCCTAACCCTAACCCTAACCCTAACCCTAACCCTAACCCTAACCCTAACCCTAACCCTAACCCTAACCCTAACCCTAACCCTAACCCTAACCCTAACCCTAACCCTAACCCTAACCCTAACCCTAACCCTAACCCTAACCCTAACCCTAACCCTAACCCTAACCCTAACCCTAACCCTAACCCTAACCCTAACCCTAACCCTAACCCTAACCCTAACCCTAACCCTAACCCTAACCCTAACCCTAACCCTAACCCTAACCCTAACCCTAACCCTAACCCTAACCCTAACCCTAACCCTAACCCTAACCCTAACCCTAACCCTAACCCTAACCCTAACCCTAACCCTAACCCTAACCCTAACCCTAACCCTAACCCTAACCCTAACCCTAACCCTAACCCTAACCCTAACCCTAACCCTAACCCTAACCCTAACCCTAACCCTAACCCTAACCCTAACCCTAACCCTAACCCTAACCCTAACCCTAACCCTAACCCTAACCCTAACCCTAACCCTAACCCTAACCCTAACCCTAACCCTAACCCTAACCCTAACCCTAACCCTAACCCTAACCCTAACCCTAACCCTAACCCTAACCCTAACCCTAACCCTAACCCTAACCCTAACCCTAACCCTAACCCTAACCCTAACCCTAACCCTAACCCTAACCCTAACCCTAACCCTAACCCTAACCCTAACCCTAACCCTAACCCTAACCCTAACCCTAACCCTAACCCTAACCCTAACCCTAACCCTAACCCTAACCCTAACCCTAACCCTAACCCTAACCCTAACCCTAACCCTAACCCTAACCCTAACCCTAACCCTAACCCTAACCCTAACCCTAACCCTAACCCTAACCCTAACCCTAACCCTAACCCTAACCCTAACCCTAACCCTAACCCTAACCCTAACCCTAACCCTAACCCTAACCCTAACCCTAACCCTAACCCTAACCCTAACCCTAACCCTAACCCTAACCCTAACCCTAACCCTAACCCTAACCCTAACCCTAACCCTAACCCTAACCCTAACCCTAACCCTAACCCTAACCCTAACCCTAACCCTAACCCTAACCCTAACCCTAACCCTAACCCTAACCCTAACCCTAACCCTAACCCTAACCCTAACCCTAACCCTAACCCTAACCCTAACCCTAACCCTAACCCTAACCCTAACCCTAACCCTAACCCTAACCCTAACCCTAACCCTAACCCTAACCCTAACCCTAACCCTAACCCTAACCCTAACCCTAACCCTAACCCTAACCCTAACCCTAACCCTAACCCTAACCCTAACCCTAACCCTAACCCTAACCCTAACCCTAACCCTAACCCTAACCCTAACCCTAACCCTAACCCTAACCCTAACCCTAACCCTAACCCTAACCCTAACCCTAACCCTAACCCTAACCCTAACCCTAACCCTAACCCTAACCCTAACCCTAACCCTAACCCTAACCCTAACCCTAACCCTAACCCTAACCCTAACCCTAACCCTAACCCTAACCCTAACCCTAACCCTAACCCTAACCCTAACCCTAACCCTAACCCTAACCCTAACCCTAACCCTAACCCTAACCCTAACCCTAACCCTAACCCTAACCCTAACCCTAACCCTAACCCTAACCCTAACCCTAACCCTAACCCTAACCCTAACCCTAACCCTAACCCTAACCCTAACCCTAACCCTAACCCTAACCCTAACCCTAACCCTAACCCTAACCCTAACCCTAACCCTAACCCTAACCCTAACCCTAACCCTAACCCTAACCCTAACCCTAACCCTAACCCTAACCCTAACCCTAACCCTAACCCTAACCCTAACCCTAACCCTAACCCTAACCCTAACCCTAACCCTAACCCTAACCCTAACCCTAACCCTAACCCTAACCCTAACCCTAACCCTAACCCTAACCCTAACCCTAACCCTAACCCTAACCCTAACCCTAACCCTAACCCTAACCCTAACCCTAACCCTAACCCTAACCCTAACCCTAACCCTAACCCTAACCCTAACCCTAACCCTAACCCTAACCCTAACCCTAACCCTAACCCTAACCCTAACCCTAACCCTAACCCTAACCCTAACCCTAACCCTAACCCTAACCCTAACCCTAACCCTAACCCTAACCCTAACCCTAACCCTAACCCTAACCCTAACCCTAACCCTAACCCTAACCCTAACCCTAACCCTAACCCTAACCCTAACCCTAACCCTAACCCTAACCCTAACCCTAACCCTAACCCTAACCCTAACCCTAACCCTAACCCTAACCCTAACCCTAACCCTAACCCTAACCCTAACCCTAACCCTAACCCTAACCCTAACCCTAACCCTAACCCTAACCCTAACCCTAACCCTAACCCTAACCCTAACCCTAACCCTAACCCTAACCCTAACCCTAACCCTAACCCTAACCCTAACCCTAACCCTAACCCTAACCCTAACCCTAACCCTAACCCTAACCCTAACCCTAACCCTAACCCTAACCCTAACCCTAACCCTAACCCTAACCCTAACCCTAACCCTAACCCTAACCCTAACCCTAACCCTAACCCTAACCCTAACCCTAACCCTAACCCTAACCCTAACCCTAACCCTAACCCTAACCCTAACCCTAACCCTAACCCTAACCCTAACCCTAACCCTAACCCTAACCCTAACCCTAACCCTAACCCTAACCCTAACCCTAACCCTAACCCTAACCCTAACCCTAACCCTAACCCTAACCCTAACCCTAACCCTAACCCTAACCCTAACCCTAACCCTAACCCTAACCCTAACCCTAACCCTAACCCTAACCCTAACCCTAACCCTAACCCTAACCCTAACCCTAACCCTAACCCTAACCCTAACCCTAACCCTAACCCTAACCCTAACCCTAACCCTAACCCTAACCCTAACCCTAACCCTAACCCTAACCCTAACCCTAACCCTAACCCTAACCCTAACCCTAACCCTAACCCTAACCCTAACCCTAACCCTAACCCTAACCCTAACCCTAACCCTAACCCTAACCCTAACCCTAACCCTAACCCTAACCCTAACCCTAACCCTAACCCTAACCCTAACCCTAACCCTAACCCTAACCCTAACCCTAACCCTAACCCTAACCCTAACCCTAACCCTAACCCTAACCCTAACCCTAACCCTAACCCTAACCCTAACCCTAACCCTAACCCTAACCCTAACCCTAACCCTAACCCTAACCCTAACCCTAACCCTAACCCTAACCCTAACCCTAACCCTAACCCTAACCCTAACCCTAACCCTAACCCTAACCCTAACCCTAACCCTAACCCTAACCCTAACCCTAACCCTAACCCTAACCCTAACCCTAACCCTAACCCTAACCCTAACCCTAACCCTAACCCTAACCCTAACCCTAACCCTAACCCTAACCCTAACCCTAACCCTAACCCTAACCCTAACCCTAACCCTAACCCTAACCCTAACCCTAACCCTAACCCTAACCCTAACCCTAACCCTAACCCTAACCCTAACCCTAACCCTAACCCTAACCCTAACCCTAACCCTAACCCTAACCCTAACCCTAACCCTAACCCTAACCCTAACCCTAACCCTAACCCTAACCCTAACCCTAACCCTAACCCTAACCCTAACCCTAACCCTAACCCTAACCCTAACCCTAACCCTAACCCTAACCCTAACCCTAACCCTAACCCTAACCCTAACCCTAACCCTAACCCTAACCCTAACCCTAACCCTAACCCTAACCCTAACCCTAACCCTAACCCTAACCCTAACCCTAACCCTAACCCTAACCCTAACCCTAACCCTAACCCTAACCCTAACCCTAACCCTAACCCTAACCCTAACCCTAACCCTAACCCTAACCCTAACCCTAACCCTAACCCTAACCCTAACCCTAACCCTAACCCTAACCCTAACCCTAACCCTAACCCTAACCCTAACCCTAACCCTAACCCTAACCCTAACCCTAACCCTAACCCTAACCCTAACCCTAACCCTAACCCTAACCCTAACCCTAACCCTAACCCTAACCCTAACCCTAACCCTAACCCTAACCCTAACCCTAACCCTAACCCTAACCCTAACCCTAACCCTAACCCTAACCCTAACCCTAACCCTAACCCTAACCCTAACCCTAACCCTAACCCTAACCCTAACCCTAACCCTAACCCTAACCCTAACCCTAACCCTAACCCTAACCCTAACCCTAACCCTAACCCTAACCCTAACCCTAACCCTAACCCTAACCCTAACCCTAACCCTAACCCTAACCCTAACCCTAACCCTAACCCTAACCCTAACCCTAACCCTAACCCTAACCCTAACCCTAACCCTAACCCTAACCCTAACCCTAACCCTAACCCTAACCCTAACCCTAACCCTAACCCTAACCCTAACCCTAACCCTAACCCTAACCCTAACCCTAACCCTAACCCTAACCCTAACCCTAACCCTAACCCTAACCCTAACCCTAACCCTAACCCTAACCCTAACCCTAACCCTAACCCTAACCCTAACCCTAACCCTAACCCTAACCCTAACCCTAACCCTAACCCTAACCCTAACCCTAACCCTAACCCTAACCCTAACCCTAACCCTAACCCTAACCCTAACCCTAACCCTAACCCTAACCCTAACCCTAACCCTAACCCTAACCCTAACCCTAACCCTAACCCTAACCCTAACCCTAACCCTAACCCTAACCCTAACCCTAACCCTAACCCTAACCCTAACCCTAACCCTAACCCTAACCCTAACCCTAACCCTAACCCTAACCCTAACCCTAACCCTAACCCTAACCCTAACCCTAACCCTAACCCTAACCCTAACCCTAACCCTAACCCTAACCCTAACCCTAACCCTAACCCTAACCCTAACCCTAACCCTAACCCTAACCCTAACCCTAACCCTAACCCTAACCCTAACCCTAACCCTAACCCTAACCCTAACCCTAACCCTAACCCTAACCCTAACCCTAACCCTAACCCTAACCCTAACCCTAACCCTAACCCTAACCCTAACCCTAACCCTAACCCTAACCCTAACCCTAACCCTAACCCTAACCCTAACCCTAACCCTAACCCTAACCCTAACCCTAACCCTAACCCTAACCCTAACCCTAACCCTAACCCTAACCCTAACCCTAACCCTAACCCTAACCCTAACCCTAACCCTAACCCTAACCCTAACCCTAACCCTAACCCTAACCCTAACCCTAACCCTAACCCTAACCCTAACCCTAACCCTAACCCTAACCCTAACCCTAACCCTAACCCTAACCCTAACCCTAACCCTAACCCTAACCCTAACCCTAACCCTAACCCTAACCCTAACCCTAACCCTAACCCTAACCCTAACCCTAACCCTAACCCTAACCCTAACCCTAACCCTAACCCTAACCCTAACCCTAACCCTAACCCTAACCCTAACCCTAACCCTAACCCTAACCCTAACCCTAACCCTAACCCTAACCCTAACCCTAACCCTAACCCTAACCCTAACCCTAACCCTAACCCTAACCCTAACCCTAACCCTAACCCTAACCCTAACCCTAACCCTAACCCTAACCCTAACCCTAACCCTAACCCTAACCCTAACCCTAACCCTAACCCTAACCCTAACCCTAACCCTAACCCTAACCCTAACCCTAACCCTAACCCTAACCCTAACCCTAACCCTAACCCTAACCCTAACCCTAACCCTAACCCTAACCCTAACCCTAACCCTAACCCTAACCCTAACCCTAACCCTAACCCTAACCCTAACCCTAACCCTAACCCTAACCCTAACCCTAACCCTAACCCTAACCCTAACCCTAACCCTAACCCTAACCCTAACCCTAACCCTAACCCTAACCCTAACCCTAACCCTAACCCTAACCCTAACCCTAACCCTAACCCTAACCCTAACCCTAACCCTAACCCTAACCCTAACCCTAACCCTAACCCTAACCCTAACCCTAACCCTAACCCTAACCCTAACCCTAACCCTAACCCTAACCCTAACCCTAACCCTAACCCTAACCCTAACCCTAACCCTAACCCTAACCCTAACCCTAACCCTAACCCTAACCCTAACCCTAACCCTAACCCTAACCCTAACCCTAACCCTAACCCTAACCCTAACCCTAACCCTAACCCTAACCCTAACCCTAACCCTAACCCTAACCCTAACCCTAACCCTAACCCTAACCCTAACCCTAACCCTAACCCTAACCCTAACCCTAACCCTAACCCTAACCCTAACCCTAACCCTAACCCTAACCCTAACCCTAACCCTAACCCTAACCCTAACCCTAACCCTAACCCTAACCCTAACCCTAACCCTAACCCTAACCCTAACCCTAACCCTAACCCTAACCCTAACCCTAACCCTAACCCTAACCCTAACCCTAACCCTAACCCTAACCCTAACCCTAACCCTAACCCTAACCCTAACCCTAACCCTAACCCTAACCCTAACCCTAACCCTAACCCTAACCCTAACCCTAACCCTAACCCTAACCCTAACCCTAACCCTAACCCTAACCCTAACCCTAACCCTAACCCTAACCCTAACCCTAACCCTAACCCTAACCCTAACCCTAACCCTAACCCTAACCCTAACCCTAACCCTAACCCTAACCCTAACCCTAACCCTAACCCTAACCCTAACCCTAACCCTAACCCTAACCCTAACCCTAACCCTAACCCTAACCCTAACCCTAACCCTAACCCTAACCCTAACCCTAACCCTAACCCTAACCCTAACCCTAACCCTAACCCTAACCCTAACCCTAACCCTAACCCTAACCCTAACCCTAACCCTAACCCTAACCCTAACCCTAACCCTAACCCTAACCCTAACCCTAACCCTAACCCTAACCCTAACCCTAACCCTAACCCTAACCCTAACCCTAACCCTAACCCTAACCCTAACCCTAACCCTAACCCTAACCCTAACCCTAACCCTAACCCTAACCCTAACCCTAACCCTAACCCTAACCCTAACCCTAACCCTAACCCTAACCCTAACCCTAACCCTAACCCTAACCCTAACCCTAACCCTAACCCTAACCCTAACCCTAACCCTAACCCTAACCCTAACCCTAACCCTAACCCTAACCCTAACCCTAACCCTAACCCTAACCCTAACCCTAACCCTAACCCTAACCCTAACCCTAACCCTAACCCTAACCCTAACCCTAACCCTAACCCTAACCCTAACCCTAACCCTAACCCTAACCCTAACCCTAACCCTAACCCTAACCCTAACCCTAACCCTAACCCTAACCCTAACCCTAACCCTAACCCTAACCCTAACCCTAACCCTAACCCTAACCCTAACCCTAACCCTAACCCTAACCCTAACCCTAACCCTAACCCTAACCCTAACCCTAACCCTAACCCTAACCCTAACCCTAACCCTAACCCTAACCCTAACCCTAACCCTAACCCTAACCCTAACCCTAACCCTAACCCTAACCCTAACCCTAACCCTAACCCTAACCCTAACCCTAACCCTAACCCTAACCCTAACCCTAACCCTAACCCTAACCCTAACCCTAACCCTAACCCTAACCCTAACCCTAACCCTAACCCTAACCCTAACCCTAACCCTAACCCTAACCCTAACCCTAACCCTAACCCTAACCCTAACCCTAACCCTAACCCTAACCCTAACCCTAACCCTAACCCTAACCCTAACCCTAACCCTAACCCTAACCCTAACCCTAACCCTAACCCTAACCCTAACCCTAACCCTAACCCTAACCCTAACCCTAACCCTAACCCTAACCCTAACCCTAACCCTAACCCTAACCCTAACCCTAACCCTAACCCTAACCCTAACCCTAACCCTAACCCTAACCCTAACCCTAACCCTAACCCTAACCCTAACCCTAACCCTAACCCTAACCCTAACCCTAACCCTAACCCTAACCCTAACCCTAACCCTAACCCTAACCCTAACCCTAACCCTAACCCTAACCCTAACCCTAACCCTAACCCTAACCCTAACCCTAACCCTAACCCTAACCCTAACCCTAACCCTAACCCTAACCCTAACCCTAACCCTAACCCTAACCCTAACCCTAACCCTAACCCTAACCCTAACCCTAACCCTAACCCTAACCCTAACCCTAACCCTAACCCTAACCCTAACCCTAACCCTAACCCTAACCCTAACCCTAACCCTAACCCTAACCCTAACCCTAACCCTAACCCTAACCCTAACCCTAACCCTAACCCTAACCCTAACCCTAACCCTAACCCTAACCCTAACCCTAACCCTAACCCTAACCCTAACCCTAACCCTAACCCTAACCCTAACCCTAACCCTAACCCTAACCCTAACCCTAACCCTAACCCTAACCCTAACCCTAACCCTAACCCTAACCCTAACCCTAACCCTAACCCTAACCCTAACCCTAACCCTAACCCTAACCCTAACCCTAACCCTAACCCTAACCCTAACCCTAACCCTAACCCTAACCCTAACCCTAACCCTAACCCTAACCCTAACCCTAACCCTAACCCTAACCCTAACCCTAACCCTAACCCTAACCCTAACCCTAACCCTAACCCTAACCCTAACCCTAACCCTAACCCTAACCCTAACCCTAACCCTAACCCTAACCCTAACCCTAACCCTAACCCTAACCCTAACCCTAACCCTAACCCTAACCCTAACCCTAACCCTAACCCTAACCCTAACCCTAACCCTAACCCTAACCCTAACCCTAACCCTAACCCTAACCCTAACCCTAACCCTAACCCTAACCCTAACCCTAACCCTAACCCTAACCCTAACCCTAACCCTAACCCTAACCCTAACCCTAACCCTAACCCTAACCCTAACCCTAACCCTAACCCTAACCCTAACCCTAACCCTAACCCTAACCCTAACCCTAACCCTAACCCTAACCCTAACCCTAACCCTAACCCTAACCCTAACCCTAACCCTAACCCTAACCCTAACCCTAACCCTAACCCTAACCCTAACCCTAACCCTAACCCTAACCCTAACCCTAACCCTAACCCTAACCCTAACCCTAACCCTAACCCTAACCCTAACCCTAACCCTAACCCTAACCCTAACCCTAACCCTAACCCTAACCCTAACCCTAACCCTAACCCTAACCCTAACCCTAACCCTAACCCTAACCCTAACCCTAACCCTAACCCTAACCCTAACCCTAACCCTAACCCTAACCCTAACCCTAACCCTAACCCTAACCCTAACCCTAACCCTAACCCTAACCCTAACCCTAACCCTAACCCTAACCCTAACCCTAACCCTAACCCTAACCCTAACCCTAACCCTAACCCTAACCCTAACCCTAACCCTAACCCTAACCCTAACCCTAACCCTAACCCTAACCCTAACCCTAACCCTAACCCTAACCCTAACCCTAACCCTAACCCTAACCCTAACCCTAACCCTAACCCTAACCCTAACCCTAACCCTAACCCTAACCCTAACCCTAACCCTAACCCTAACCCTAACCCTAACCCTAACCCTAACCCTAACCCTAACCCTAACCCTAACCCTAACCCTAACCCTAACCCTAACCCTAACCCTAACCCTAACCCTAACCCTAACCCTAACCCTAACCCTAACCCTAACCCTAACCCTAACCCTAACCCTAACCCTAACCCTAACCCTAACCCTAACCCTAACCCTAACCCTAACCCTAACCCTAACCCTAACCCTAACCCTAACCCTAACCCTAACCCTAACCCTAACCCTAACCCTAACCCTAACCCTAACCCTAACCCTAACCCTAACCCTAACCCTAACCCTAACCCTAACCCTAACCCTAACCCTAACCCTAACCCTAACCCTAACCCTAACCCTAACCCTAACCCTAACCCTAACCCTAACCCTAACCCTAACCCTAACCCTAACCCTAACCCTAACCCTAACCCTAACCCTAACCCTAACCCTAACCCTAACCCTAACCCTAACCCTAACCCTAACCCTAACCCTAACCCTAACCCTAACCCTAACCCTAACCCTAACCCTAACCCTAACCCTAACCCTAACCCTAACCCTAACCCTAACCCTAACCCTAACCCTAACCCTAACCCTAACCCTAACCCTAACCCTAACCCTAACCCTAACCCTAACCCTAACCCTAACCCTAACCCTAACCCTAACCCTAACCCTAACCCTAACCCTAACCCTAACCCTAACCCTAACCCTAACCCTAACCCTAACCCTAACCCTAACCCTAACCCTAACCCTAACCCTAACCCTAACCCTAACCCTAACCCTAACCCTAACCCTAACCCTAACCCTAACCCTAACCCTAACCCTAACCCTAACCCTAACCCTAACCCTAACCCTAACCCTAACCCTAACCCTAACCCTAACCCTAACCCTAACCCTAACCCTAACCCTAACCCTAACCCTAACCCTAACCCTAACCCTAACCCTAACCCTAACCCTAACCCTAACCCTAACCCTAACCCTAACCCTAACCCTAACCCTAACCCTAACCCTAACCCTAACCCTAACCCTAACCCTAACCCTAACCCTAACCCTAACCCTAACCCTAACCCTAACCCTAACCCTAACCCTAACCCTAACCCTAACCCTAACCCTAACCCTAACCCTAACCCTAACCCTAACCCTAACCCTAACCCTAACCCTAACCCTAACCCTAACCCTAACCCTAACCCTAACCCTAACCCTAACCCTAACCCTAACCCTAACCCTAACCCTAACCCTAACCCTAACCCTAACCCTAACCCTAACCCTAACCCTAACCCTAACCCTAACCCTAACCCTAACCCTAACCCTAACCCTAACCCTAACCCTAACCCTAACCCTAACCCTAACCCTAACCCTAACCCTAACCCTAACCCTAACCCTAACCCTAACCCTAACCCTAACCCTAACCCTAACCCTAACCCTAACCCTAACCCTAACCCTAACCCTAACCCTAACCCTAACCCTAACCCTAACCCTAACCCTAACCCTAACCCTAACCCTAACCCTAACCCTAACCCTAACCCTAACCCTAACCCTAACCCTAACCCTAACCCTAACCCTAACCCTAACCCTAACCCTAACCCTAACCCTAACCCTAACCCTAACCCTAACCCTAACCCTAACCCTAACCCTAACCCTAACCCTAACCCTAACCCTAACCCTAACCCTAACCCTAACCCTAACCCTAACCCTAACCCTAACCCTAACCCTAACCCTAACCCTAACCCTAACCCTAACCCTAACCCTAACCCTAACCCTAACCCTAACCCTAACCCTAACCCTAACCCTAACCCTAACCCTAACCCTAACCCTAACCCTAACCCTAACCCTAACCCTAACCCTAACCCTAACCCTAACCCTAACCCTAACCCTAACCCTAACCCTAACCCTAACCCTAACCCTAACCCTAACCCTAACCCTAACCCTAACCCTAACCCTAACCCTAACCCTAACCCTAACCCTAACCCTAACCCTAACCCTAACCCTAACCCTAACCCTAACCCTAACCCTAACCCTAACCCTAACCCTAACCCTAACCCTAACCCTAACCCTAACCCTAACCCTAACCCTAACCCTAACCCTAACCCTAACCCTAACCCTAACCCTAACCCTAACCCTAACCCTAACCCTAACCCTAACCCTAACCCTAACCCTAACCCTAACCCTAACCCTAACCCTAACCCTAACCCTAACCCTAACCCTAACCCTAACCCTAACCCTAACCCTAACCCTAACCCTAACCCTAACCCTAACCCTAACCCTAACCCTAACCCTAACCCTAACCCTAACCCTAACCCTAACCCTAACCCTAACCCTAACCCTAACCCTAACCCTAACCCTAACCCTAACCCTAACCCTAACCCTAACCCTAACCCTAACCCTAACCCTAACCCTAACCCTAACCCTAACCCTAACCCTAACCCTAACCCTAACCCTAACCCTAACCCTAACCCTAACCCTAACCCTAACCCTAACCCTAACCCTAACCCTAACCCTAACCCTAACCCTAACCCTAACCCTAACCCTAACCCTAACCCTAACCCTAACCCTAACCCTAACCCTAACCCTAACCCTAACCCTAACCCTAACCCTAACCCTAACCCTAACCCTAACCCTAACCCTAACCCTAACCCTAACCCTAACCCTAACCCTAACCCTAACCCTAACCCTAACCCTAACCCTAACCCTAACCCTAACCCTAACCCTAACCCTAACCCTAACCCTAACCCTAACCCTAACCCTAACCCTAACCCTAACCCTAACCCTAACCCTAACCCTAACCCTAACCCTAACCCTAACCCTAACCCTAACCCTAACCCTAACCCTAACCCTAACCCTAACCCTAACCCTAACCCTAACCCTAACCCTAACCCTAACCCTAACCCTAACCCTAACCCTAACCCTAACCCTAACCCTAACCCTAACCCTAACCCTAACCCTAACCCTAACCCTAACCCTAACCCTAACCCTAACCCTAACCCTAACCCTAACCCTAACCCTAACCCTAACCCTAACCCTAACCCTAACCCTAACCCTAACCCTAACCCTAACCCTAACCCTAACCCTAACCCTAACCCTAACCCTAACCCTAACCCTAACCCTAACCCTAACCCTAACCCTAACCCTAACCCTAACCCTAACCCTAACCCTAACCCTAACCCTAACCCTAACCCTAACCCTAACCCTAACCCTAACCCTAACCCTAACCCTAACCCTAACCCTAACCCTAACCCTAACCCTAACCCTAACCCTAACCCTAACCCTAACCCTAACCCTAACCCTAACCCTAACCCTAACCCTAACCCTAACCCTAACCCTAACCCTAACCCTAACCCTAACCCTAACCCTAACCCTAACCCTAACCCTAACCCTAACCCTAACCCTAACCCTAACCCTAACCCTAACCCTAACCCTAACCCTAACCCTAACCCTAACCCTAACCCTAACCCTAACCCTAACCCTAACCCTAACCCTAACCCTAACCCTAACCCTAACCCTAACCCTAACCCTAACCCTAACCCTAACCCTAACCCTAACCCTAACCCTAACCCTAACCCTAACCCTAACCCTAACCCTAACCCTAACCCTAACCCTAACCCTAACCCTAACCCTAACCCTAACCCTAACCCTAACCCTAACCCTAACCCTAACCCTAACCCTAACCCTAACCCTAACCCTAACCCTAACCCTAACCCTAACCCTAACCCTAACCCTAACCCTAACCCTAACCCTAACCCTAACCCTAACCCTAACCCTAACCCTAACCCTAACCCTAACCCTAACCCTAACCCTAACCCTAACCCTAACCCTAACCCTAACCCTAACCCTAACCCTAACCCTAACCCTAACCCTAACCCTAACCCTAACCCTAACCCTAACCCTAACCCTAACCCTAACCCTAACCCTAACCCTAACCCTAACCCTAACCCTAACCCTAACCCTAACCCTAACCCTAACCCTAACCCTAACCCTAACCCTAACCCTAACCCTAACCCTAACCCTAACCCTAACCCTAACCCTAACCCTAACCCTAACCCTAACCCTAACCCTAACCCTAACCCTAACCCTAACCCTAACCCTAACCCTAACCCTAACCCTAACCCTAACCCTAACCCTAACCCTAACCCTAACCCTAACCCTAACCCTAACCCTAACCCTAACCCTAACCCTAACCCTAACCCTAACCCTAACCCTAACCCTAACCCTAACCCTAACCCTAACCCTAACCCTAACCCTAACCCTAACCCTAACCCTAACCCTAACCCTAACCCTAACCCTAACCCTAACCCTAACCCTAACCCTAACCCTAACCCTAACCCTAACCCTAACCCTAACCCTAACCCTAACCCTAACCCTAACCCTAACCCTAACCCTAACCCTAACCCTAACCCTAACCCTAACCCTAACCCTAACCCTAACCCTAACCCTAACCCTAACCCTAACCCTAACCCTAACCCTAACCCTAACCCTAACCCTAACCCTAACCCTAACCCTAACCCTAACCCTAACCCTAACCCTAACCCTAACCCTAACCCTAACCCTAACCCTAACCCTAACCCTAACCCTAACCCTAACCCTAACCCTAACCCTAACCCTAACCCTAACCCTAACCCTAACCCTAACCCTAACCCTAACCCTAACCCTAACCCTAACCCTAACCCTAACCCTAACCCTAACCCTAACCCTAACCCTAACCCTAACCCTAACCCTAACCCTAACCCTAACCCTAACCCTAACCCTAACCCTAACCCTAACCCTAACCCTAACCCTAACCCTAACCCTAACCCTAACCCTAACCCTAACCCTAACCCTAACCCTAACCCTAACCCTAACCCTAACCCTAACCCTAACCCTAACCCTAACCCTAACCCTAACCCTAACCCTAACCCTAACCCTAACCCTAACCCTAACCCTAACCCTAACCCTAACCCTAACCCTAACCCTAACCCTAACCCTAACCCTAACCCTAACCCTAACCCTAACCCTAACCCTAACCCTAACCCTAACCCTAACCCTAACCCTAACCCTAACCCTAACCCTAACCCTAACCCTAACCCTAACCCTAACCCTAACCCTAACCCTAACCCTAACCCTAACCCTAACCCTAACCCTAACCCTAACCCTAACCCTAACCCTAACCCTAACCCTAACCCTAACCCTAACCCTAACCCTAACCCTAACCCTAACCCTAACCCTAACCCTAACCCTAACCCTAACCCTAACCCTAACCCTAACCCTAACCCTAACCCTAACCCTAACCCTAACCCTAACCCTAACCCTAACCCTAACCCTAACCCTAACCCTAACCCTAACCCTAACCCTAACCCTAACCCTAACCCTAACCCTAACCCTAACCCTAACCCTAACCCTAACCCTAACCCTAACCCTAACCCTAACCCTAACCCTAACCCTAACCCTAACCCTAACCCTAACCCTAACCCTAACCCTAACCCTAACCCTAACCCTAACCCTAACCCTAACCCTAACCCTAACCCTAACCCTAACCCTAACCCTAACCCTAACCCTAACCCTAACCCTAACCCTAACCCTAACCCTAACCCTAACCCTAACCCTAACCCTAACCCTAACCCTAACCCTAACCCTAACCCTAACCCTAACCCTAACCCTAACCCTAACCCTAACCCTAACCCTAACCCTAACCCTAACCCTAACCCTAACCCTAACCCTAACCCTAACCCTAACCCTAACCCTAACCCTAACCCTAACCCTAACCCTAACCCTAACCCTAACCCTAACCCTAACCCTAACCCTAACCCTAACCCTAACCCTAACCCTAACCCTAACCCTAACCCTAACCCTAACCCTAACCCTAACCCTAACCCTAACCCTAACCCTAACCCTAACCCTAACCCTAACCCTAACCCTAACCCTAACCCTAACCCTAACCCTAACCCTAACCCTAACCCTAACCCTAACCCTAACCCTAACCCTAACCCTAACCCTAACCCTAACCCTAACCCTAACCCTAACCCTAACCCTAACCCTAACCCTAACCCTAACCCTAACCCTAACCCTAACCCTAACCCTAACCCTAACCCTAACCCTAACCCTAACCCTAACCCTAACCCTAACCCTAACCCTAACCCTAACCCTAACCCTAACCCTAACCCTAACCCTAACCCTAACCCTAACCCTAACCCTAACCCTAACCCTAACCCTAACCCTAACCCTAACCCTAACCCTAACCCTAACCCTAACCCTAACCCTAACCCTAACCCTAACCCTAACCCTAACCCTAACCCTAACCCTAACCCTAACCCTAACCCTAACCCTAACCCTAACCCTAACCCTAACCCTAACCCTAACCCTAACCCTAACCCTAACCCTAACCCTAACCCTAACCCTAACCCTAACCCTAACCCTAACCCTAACCCTAACCCTAACCCTAACCCTAACCCTAACCCTAACCCTAACCCTAACCCTAACCCTAACCCTAACCCTAACCCTAACCCTAACCCTAACCCTAACCCTAACCCTAACCCTAACCCTAACCCTAACCCTAACCCTAACCCTAACCCTAACCCTAACCCTAACCCTAACCCTAACCCTAACCCTAACCCTAACCCTAACCCTAACCCTAACCCTAACCCTAACCCTAACCCTAACCCTAACCCTAACCCTAACCCTAACCCTAACCCTAACCCTAACCCTAACCCTAACCCTAACCCTAACCCTAACCCTAACCCTAACCCTAACCCTAACCCTAACCCTAACCCTAACCCTAACCCTAACCCTAACCCTAACCCTAACCCTAACCCTAACCCTAACCCTAACCCTAACCCTAACCCTAACCCTAACCCTAACCCTAACCCTAACCCTAACCCTAACCCTAACCCTAACCCTAACCCTAACCCTAACCCTAACCCTAACCCTAACCCTAACCCTAACCCTAACCCTAACCCTAACCCTAACCCTAACCCTAACCCTAACCCTAACCCTAACCCTAACCCTAACCCTAACCCTAACCCTAACCCTAACCCTAACCCTAACCCTAACCCTAACCCTAACCCTAACCCTAACCCTAACCCTAACCCTAACCCTAACCCTAACCCTAACCCTAACCCTAACCCTAACCCTAACCCTAACCCTAACCCTAACCCTAACCCTAACCCTAACCCTAACCCTAACCCTAACCCTAACCCTAACCCTAACCCTAACCCTAACCCTAACCCTAACCCTAACCCTAACCCTAACCCTAACCCTAACCCTAACCCTAACCCTAACCCTAACCCTAACCCTAACCCTAACCCTAACCCTAACCCTAACCCTAACCCTAACCCTAACCCTAACCCTAACCCTAACCCTAACCCTAACCCTAACCCTAACCCTAACCCTAACCCTAACCCTAACCCTAACCCTAACCCTAACCCTAACCCTAACCCTAACCCTAACCCTAACCCTAACCCTAACCCTAACCCTAACCCTAACCCTAACCCTAACCCTAACCCTAACCCTAACCCTAACCCTAACCCTAACCCTAACCCTAACCCTAACCCTAACCCTAACCCTAACCCTAACCCTAACCCTAACCCTAACCCTAACCCTAACCCTAACCCTAACCCTAACCCTAACCCTAACCCTAACCCTAACCCTAACCCTAACCCTAACCCTAACCCTAACCCTAACCCTAACCCTAACCCTAACCCTAACCCTAACCCTAACCCTAACCCTAACCCTAACCCTAACCCTAACCCTAACCCTAACCCTAACCCTAACCCTAACCCTAACCCTAACCCTAACCCTAACCCTAACCCTAACCCTAACCCTAACCCTAACCCTAACCCTAACCCTAACCCTAACCCTAACCCTAACCCTAACCCTAACCCTAACCCTAACCCTAACCCTAACCCTAACCCTAACCCTAACCCTAACCCTAACCCTAACCCTAACCCTAACCCTAACCCTAACCCTAACCCTAACCCTAACCCTAACCCTAACCCTAACCCTAACCCTAACCCTAACCCTAACCCTAACCCTAACCCTAACCCTAACCCTAACCCTAACCCTAACCCTAACCCTAACCCTAACCCTAACCCTAACCCTAACCCTAACCCTAACCCTAACCCTAACCCTAACCCTAACCCTAACCCTAACCCTAACCCTAACCCTAACCCTAACCCTAACCCTAACCCTAACCCTAACCCTAACCCTAACCCTAACCCTAACCCTAACCCTAACCCTAACCCTAACCCTAACCCTAACCCTAACCCTAACCCTAACCCTAACCCTAACCCTAACCCTAACCCTAACCCTAACCCTAACCCTAACCCTAACCCTAACCCTAACCCTAACCCTAACCCTAACCCTAACCCTAACCCTAACCCTAACCCTAACCCTAACCCTAACCCTAACCCTAACCCTAACCCTAACCCTAACCCTAACCCTAACCCTAACCCTAACCCTAACCCTAACCCTAACCCTAACCCTAACCCTAACCCTAACCCTAACCCTAACCCTAACCCTAACCCTAACCCTAACCCTAACCCTAACCCTAACCCTAACCCTAACCCTAACCCTAACCCTAACCCTAACCCTAACCCTAACCCTAACCCTAACCCTAACCCTAACCCTAACCCTAACCCTAACCCTAACCCTAACCCTAACCCTAACCCTAACCCTAACCCTAACCCTAACCCTAACCCTAACCCTAACCCTAACCCTAACCCTAACCCTAACCCTAACCCTAACCCTAACCCTAACCCTAACCCTAACCCTAACCCTAACCCTAACCCTAACCCTAACCCTAACCCTAACCCTAACCCTAACCCTAACCCTAACCCTAACCCTAACCCTAACCCTAACCCTAACCCTAACCCTAACCCTAACCCTAACCCTAACCCTAACCCTAACCCTAACCCTAACCCTAACCCTAACCCTAACCCTAACCCTAACCCTAACCCTAACCCTAACCCTAACCCTAACCCTAACCCTAACCCTAACCCTAACCCTAACCCTAACCCTAACCCTAACCCTAACCCTAACCCTAACCCTAACCCTAACCCTAACCCTAACCCTAACCCTAACCCTAACCCTAACCCTAACCCTAACCCTAACCCTAACCCTAACCCTAACCCTAACCCTAACCCTAACCCTAACCCTAACCCTAACCCTAACCCTAACCCTAACCCTAACCCTAACCCTAACCCTAACCCTAACCCTAACCCTAACCCTAACCCTAACCCTAACCCTAACCCTAACCCTAACCCTAACCCTAACCCTAACCCTAACCCTAACCCTAACCCTAACCCTAACCCTAACCCTAACCCTAACCCTAACCCTAACCCTAACCCTAACCCTAACCCTAACCCTAACCCTAACCCTAACCCTAACCCTAACCCTAACCCTAACCCTAACCCTAACCCTAACCCTAACCCTAACCCTAACCCTAACCCTAACCCTAACCCTAACCCTAACCCTAACCCTAACCCTAACCCTAACCCTAACCCTAACCCTAACCCTAACCCTAACCCTAACCCTAACCCTAACCCTAACCCTAACCCTAACCCTAACCCTAACCCTAACCCTAACCCTAACCCTAACCCTAACCCTAACCCTAACCCTAACCCTAACCCTAACCCTAACCCTAACCCTAACCCTAACCCTAACCCTAACCCTAACCCTAACCCTAACCCTAACCCTAACCCTAACCCTAACCCTAACCCTAACCCTAACCCTAACCCTAACCCTAACCCTAACCCTAACCCTAACCCTAACCCTAACCCTAACCCTAACCCTAACCCTAACCCTAACCCTAACCCTAACCCTAACCCTAACCCTAACCCTAACCCTAACCCTAACCCTAACCCTAACCCTAACCCTAACCCTAACCCTAACCCTAACCCTAACCCTAACCCTAACCCTAACCCTAACCCTAACCCTAACCCTAACCCTAACCCTAACCCTAACCCTAACCCTAACCCTAACCCTAACCCTAACCCTAACCCTAACCCTAACCCTAACCCTAACCCTAACCCTAACCCTAACCCTAACCCTAACCCTAACCCTAACCCTAACCCTAACCCTAACCCTAACCCTAACCCTAACCCTAACCCTAACCCTAACCCTAACCCTAACCCTAACCCTAACCCTAACCCTAACCCTAACCCTAACCCTAACCCTAACCCTAACCCTAACCCTAACCCTAACCCTAACCCTAACCCTAACCCTAACCCTAACCCTAACCCTAACCCTAACCCTAACCCTAACCCTAACCCTAACCCTAACCCTAACCCTAACCCTAACCCTAACCCTAACCCTAACCCTAACCCTAACCCTAACCCTAACCCTAACCCTAACCCTAACCCTAACCCTAACCCTAACCCTAACCCTAACCCTAACCCTAACCCTAACCCTAACCCTAACCCTAACCCTAACCCTAACCCTAACCCTAACCCTAACCCTAACCCTAACCCTAACCCTAACCCTAACCCTAACCCTAACCCTAACCCTAACCCTAACCCTAACCCTAACCCTAACCCTAACCCTAACCCTAACCCTAACCCTAACCCTAACCCTAACCCTAACCCTAACCCTAACCCTAACCCTAACCCTAACCCTAACCCTAACCCTAACCCTAACCCTAACCCTAACCCTAACCCTAACCCTAACCCTAACCCTAACCCTAACCCTAACCCTAACCCTAACCCTAACCCTAACCCTAACCCTAACCCTAACCCTAACCCTAACCCTAACCCTAACCCTAACCCTAACCCTAACCCTAACCCTAACCCTAACCCTAACCCTAACCCTAACCCTAACCCTAACCCTAACCCTAACCCTAACCCTAACCCTAACCCTAACCCTAACCCTAACCCTAACCCTAACCCTAACCCTAACCCTAACCCTAACCCTAACCCTAACCCTAACCCTAACCCTAACCCTAACCCTAACCCTAACCCTAACCCTAACCCTAACCCTAACCCTAACCCTAACCCTAACCCTAACCCTAACCCTAACCCTAACCCTAACCCTAACCCTAACCCTAACCCTAACCCTAACCCTAACCCTAACCCTAACCCTAACCCTAACCCTAACCCTAACCCTAACCCTAACCCTAACCCTAACCCTAACCCTAACCCTAACCCTAACCCTAACCCTAACCCTAACCCTAACCCTAACCCTAACCCTAACCCTAACCCTAACCCTAACCCTAACCCTAACCCTAACCCTAACCCTAACCCTAACCCTAACCCTAACCCTAACCCTAACCCTAACCCTAACCCTAACCCTAACCCTAACCCTAACCCTAACCCTAACCCTAACCCTAACCCTAACCCTAACCCTAACCCTAACCCTAACCCTAACCCTAACCCTAACCCTAACCCTAACCCTAACCCTAACCCTAACCCTAACCCTAACCCTAACCCTAACCCTAACCCTAACCCTAACCCTAACCCTAACCCTAACCCTAACCCTAACCCTAACCCTAACCCTAACCCTAACCCTAACCCTAACCCTAACCCTAACCCTAACCCTAACCCTAACCCTAACCCTAACCCTAACCCTAACCCTAACCCTAACCCTAACCCTAACCCTAACCCTAACCCTAACCCTAACCCTAACCCTAACCCTAACCCTAACCCTAACCCTAACCCTAACCCTAACCCTAACCCTAACCCTAACCCTAACCCTAACCCTAACCCTAACCCTAACCCTAACCCTAACCCTAACCCTAACCCTAACCCTAACCCTAACCCTAACCCTAACCCTAACCCTAACCCTAACCCTAACCCTAACCCTAACCCTAACCCTAACCCTAACCCTAACCCTAACCCTAACCCTAACCCTAACCCTAACCCTAACCCTAACCCTAACCCTAACCCTAACCCTAACCCTAACCCTAACCCTAACCCTAACCCTAACCCTAACCCTAACCCTAACCCTAACCCTAACCCTAACCCTAACCCTAACCCTAACCCTAACCCTAACCCTAACCCTAACCCTAACCCTAACCCTAACCCTAACCCTAACCCTAACCCTAACCCTAACCCTAACCCTAACCCTAACCCTAACCCTAACCCTAACCCTAACCCTAACCCTAACCCTAACCCTAACCCTAACCCTAACCCTAACCCTAACCCTAACCCTAACCCTAACCCTAACCCTAACCCTAACCCTAACCCTAACCCTAACCCTAACCCTAACCCTAACCCTAACCCTAACCCTAACCCTAACCCTAACCCTAACCCTAACCCTAACCCTAACCCTAACCCTAACCCTAACCCTAACCCTAACCCTAACCCTAACCCTAACCCTAACCCTAACCCTAACCCTAACCCTAACCCTAACCCTAACCCTAACCCTAACCCTAACCCTAACCCTAACCCTAACCCTAACCCTAACCCTAACCCTAACCCTAACCCTAACCCTAACCCTAACCCTAACCCTAACCCTAACCCTAACCCTAACCCTAACCCTAACCCTAACCCTAACCCTAACCCTAACCCTAACCCTAACCCTAACCCTAACCCTAACCCTAACCCTAACCCTAACCCTAACCCTAACCCTAACCCTAACCCTAACCCTAACCCTAACCCTAACCCTAACCCTAACCCTAACCCTAACCCTAACCCTAACCCTAACCCTAACCCTAACCCTAACCCTAACCCTAACCCTAACCCTAACCCTAACCCTAACCCTAACCCTAACCCTAACCCTAACCCTAACCCTAACCCTAACCCTAACCCTAACCCTAACCCTAACCCTAACCCTAACCCTAACCCTAACCCTAACCCTAACCCTAACCCTAACCCTAACCCTAACCCTAACCCTAACCCTAACCCTAACCCTAACCCTAACCCTAACCCTAACCCTAACCCTAACCCTAACCCTAACCCTAACCCTAACCCTAACCCTAACCCTAACCCTAACCCTAACCCTAACCCTAACCCTAACCCTAACCCTAACCCTAACCCTAACCCTAACCCTAACCCTAACCCTAACCCTAACCCTAACCCTAACCCTAACCCTAACCCTAACCCTAACCCTAACCCTAACCCTAACCCTAACCCTAACCCTAACCCTAACCCTAACCCTAACCCTAACCCTAACCCTAACCCTAACCCTAACCCTAACCCTAACCCTAACCCTAACCCTAACCCTAACCCTAACCCTAACCCTAACCCTAACCCTAACCCTAACCCTAACCCTAACCCTAACCCTAACCCTAACCCTAACCCTAACCCTAACCCTAACCCTAACCCTAACCCTAACCCTAACCCTAACCCTAACCCTAACCCTAACCCTAACCCTAACCCTAACCCTAACCCTAACCCTAACCCTAACCCTAACCCTAACCCTAACCCTAACCCTAACCCTAACCCTAACCCTAACCCTAACCCTAACCCTAACCCTAACCCTAACCCTAACCCTAACCCTAACCCTAACCCTAACCCTAACCCTAACCCTAACCCTAACCCTAACCCTAACCCTAACCCTAACCCTAACCCTAACCCTAACCCTAACCCTAACCCTAACCCTAACCCTAACCCTAACCCTAACCCTAACCCTAACCCTAACCCTAACCCTAACCCTAACCCTAACCCTAACCCTAACCCTAACCCTAACCCTAACCCTAACCCTAACCCTAACCCTAACCCTAACCCTAACCCTAACCCTAACCCTAACCCTAACCCTAACCCTAACCCTAACCCTAACCCTAACCCTAACCCTAACCCTAACCCTAACCCTAACCCTAACCCTAACCCTAACCCTAACCCTAACCCTAACCCTAACCCTAACCCTAACCCTAACCCTAACCCTAACCCTAACCCTAACCCTAACCCTAACCCTAACCCTAACCCTAACCCTAACCCTAACCCTAACCCTAACCCTAACCCTAACCCTAACCCTAACCCTAACCCTAACCCTAACCCTAACCCTAACCCTAACCCTAACCCTAACCCTAACCCTAACCCTAACCCTAACCCTAACCCTAACCCTAACCCTAACCCTAACCCTAACCCTAACCCTAACCCTAACCCTAACCCTAACCCTAACCCTAACCCTAACCCTAACCCTAACCCTAACCCTAACCCTAACCCTAACCCTAACCCTAACCCTAACCCTAACCCTAACCCTAACCCTAACCCTAACCCTAACCCTAACCCTAACCCTAACCCTAACCCTAACCCTAACCCTAACCCTAACCCTAACCCTAACCCTAACCCTAACCCTAACCCTAACCCTAACCCTAACCCTAACCCTAACCCTAACCCTAACCCTAACCCTAACCCTAACCCTAACCCTAACCCTAACCCTAACCCTAACCCTAACCCTAACCCTAACCCTAACCCTAACCCTAACCCTAACCCTAACCCTAACCCTAACCCTAACCCTAACCCTAACCCTAACCCTAACCCTAACCCTAACCCTAACCCTAACCCTAACCCTAACCCTAACCCTAACCCTAACCCTAACCCTAACCCTAACCCTAACCCTAACCCTAACCCTAACCCTAACCCTAACCCTAACCCTAACCCTAACCCTAACCCTAACCCTAACCCTAACCCTAACCCTAACCCTAACCCTAACCCTAACCCTAACCCTAACCCTAACCCTAACCCTAACCCTAACCCTAACCCTAACCCTAACCCTAACCCTAACCCTAACCCTAACCCTAACCCTAACCCTAACCCTAACCCTAACCCTAACCCTAACCCTAACCCTAACCCTAACCCTAACCCTAACCCTAACCCTAACCCTAACCCTAACCCTAACCCTAACCCTAACCCTAACCCTAACCCTAACCCTAACCCTAACCCTAACCCTAACCCTAACCCTAACCCTAACCCTAACCCTAACCCTAACCCTAACCCTAACCCTAACCCTAACCCTAACCCTAACCCTAACCCTAACCCTAACCCTAACCCTAACCCTAACCCTAACCCTAACCCTAACCCTAACCCTAACCCTAACCCTAACCCTAACCCTAACCCTAACCCTAACCCTAACCCTAACCCTAACCCTAACCCTAACCCTAACCCTAACCCTAACCCTAACCCTAACCCTAACCCTAACCCTAACCCTAACCCTAACCCTAACCCTAACCCTAACCCTAACCCTAACCCTAACCCTAACCCTAACCCTAACCCTAACCCTAACCCTAACCCTAACCCTAACCCTAACCCTAACCCTAACCCTAACCCTAACCCTAACCCTAACCCTAACCCTAACCCTAACCCTAACCCTAACCCTAACCCTAACCCTAACCCTAACCCTAACCCTAACCCTAACCCTAACCCTAACCCTAACCCTAACCCTAACCCTAACCCTAACCCTAACCCTAACCCTAACCCTAACCCTAACCCTAACCCTAACCCTAACCCTAACCCTAACCCTAACCCTAACCCTAACCCTAACCCTAACCCTAACCCTAACCCTAACCCTAACCCTAACCCTAACCCTAACCCTAACCCTAACCCTAACCCTAACCCTAACCCTAACCCTAACCCTAACCCTAACCCTAACCCTAACCCTAACCCTAACCCTAACCCTAACCCTAACCCTAACCCTAACCCTAACCCTAACCCTAACCCTAACCCTAACCCTAACCCTAACCCTAACCCTAACCCTAACCCTAACCCTAACCCTAACCCTAACCCTAACCCTAACCCTAACCCTAACCCTAACCCTAACCCTAACCCTAACCCTAACCCTAACCCTAACCCTAACCCTAACCCTAACCCTAACCCTAACCCTAACCCTAACCCTAACCCTAACCCTAACCCTAACCCTAACCCTAACCCTAACCCTAACCCTAACCCTAACCCTAACCCTAACCCTAACCCTAACCCTAACCCTAACCCTAACCCTAACCCTAACCCTAACCCTAACCCTAACCCTAACCCTAACCCTAACCCTAACCCTAACCCTAACCCTAACCCTAACCCTAACCCTAACCCTAACCCTAACCCTAACCCTAACCCTAACCCTAACCCTAACCCTAACCCTAACCCTAACCCTAACCCTAACCCTAACCCTAACCCTAACCCTAACCCTAACCCTAACCCTAACCCTAACCCTAACCCTAACCCTAACCCTAACCCTAACCCTAACCCTAACCCTAACCCTAACCCTAACCCTAACCCTAACCCTAACCCTAACCCTAACCCTAACCCTAACCCTAACCCTAACCCTAACCCTAACCCTAACCCTAACCCTAACCCTAACCCTAACCCTAACCCTAACCCTAACCCTAACCCTAACCCTAACCCTAACCCTAACCCTAACCCTAACCCTAACCCTAACCCTAACCCTAACCCTAACCCTAACCCTAACCCTAACCCTAACCCTAACCCTAACCCTAACCCTAACCCTAACCCTAACCCTAACCCTAACCCTAACCCTAACCCTAACCCTAACCCTAACCCTAACCCTAACCCTAACCCTAACCCTAACCCTAACCCTAACCCTAACCCTAACCCTAACCCTAACCCTAACCCTAACCCTAACCCTAACCCTAACCCTAACCCTAACCCTAACCCTAACCCTAACCCTAACCCTAACCCTAACCCTAACCCTAACCCTAACCCTAACCCTAACCCTAACCCTAACCCTAACCCTAACCCTAACCCTAACCCTAACCCTAACCCTAACCCTAACCCTAACCCTAACCCTAACCCTAACCCTAACCCTAACCCTAACCCTAACCCTAACCCTAACCCTAACCCTAACCCTAACCCTAACCCTAACCCTAACCCTAACCCTAACCCTAACCCTAACCCTAACCCTAACCCTAACCCTAACCCTAACCCTAACCCTAACCCTAACCCTAACCCTAACCCTAACCCTAACCCTAACCCTAACCCTAACCCTAACCCTAACCCTAACCCTAACCCTAACCCTAACCCTAACCCTAACCCTAACCCTAACCCTAACCCTAACCCTAACCCTAACCCTAACCCTAACCCTAACCCTAACCCTAACCCTAACCCTAACCCTAACCCTAACCCTAACCCTAACCCTAACCCTAACCCTAACCCTAACCCTAACCCTAACCCTAACCCTAACCCTAACCCTAACCCTAACCCTAACCCTAACCCTAACCCTAACCCTAACCCTAACCCTAACCCTAACCCTAACCCTAACCCTAACCCTAACCCTAACCCTAACCCTAACCCTAACCCTAACCCTAACCCTAACCCTAACCCTAACCCTAACCCTAACCCTAACCCTAACCCTAACCCTAACCCTAACCCTAACCCTAACCCTAACCCTAACCCTAACCCTAACCCTAACCCTAACCCTAACCCTAACCCTAACCCTAACCCTAACCCTAACCCTAACCCTAACCCTAACCCTAACCCTAACCCTAACCCTAACCCTAACCCTAACCCTAACCCTAACCCTAACCCTAACCCTAACCCTAACCCTAACCCTAACCCTAACCCTAACCCTAACCCTAACCCTAACCCTAACCCTAACCCTAACCCTAACCCTAACCCTAACCCTAACCCTAACCCTAACCCTAACCCTAACCCTAACCCTAACCCTAACCCTAACCCTAACCCTAACCCTAACCCTAACCCTAACCCTAACCCTAACCCTAACCCTAACCCTAACCCTAACCCTAACCCTAACCCTAACCCTAACCCTAACCCTAACCCTAACCCTAACCCTAACCCTAACCCTAACCCTAACCCTAACCCTAACCCTAACCCTAACCCTAACCCTAACCCTAACCCTAACCCTAACCCTAACCCTAACCCTAACCCTAACCCTAACCCTAACCCTAACCCTAACCCTAACCCTAACCCTAACCCTAACCCTAACCCTAACCCTAACCCTAACCCTAACCCTAACCCTAACCCTAACCCTAACCCTAACCCTAACCCTAACCCTAACCCTAACCCTAACCCTAACCCTAACCCTAACCCTAACCCTAACCCTAACCCTAACCCTAACCCTAACCCTAACCCTAACCCTAACCCTAACCCTAACCCTAACCCTAACCCTAACCCTAACCCTAACCCTAACCCTAACCCTAACCCTAACCCTAACCCTAACCCTAACCCTAACCCTAACCCTAACCCTAACCCTAACCCTAACCCTAACCCTAACCCTAACCCTAACCCTAACCCTAACCCTAACCCTAACCCTAACCCTAACCCTAACCCTAACCCTAACCCTAACCCTAACCCTAACCCTAACCCTAACCCTAACCCTAACCCTAACCCTAACCCTAACCCTAACCCTAACCCTAACCCTAACCCTAACCCTAACCCTAACCCTAACCCTAACCCTAACCCTAACCCTAACCCTAACCCTAACCCTAACCCTAACCCTAACCCTAACCCTAACCCTAACCCTAACCCTAACCCTAACCCTAACCCTAACCCTAACCCTAACCCTAACCCTAACCCTAACCCTAACCCTAACCCTAACCCTAACCCTAACCCTAACCCTAACCCTAACCCTAACCCTAACCCTAACCCTAACCCTAACCCTAACCCTAACCCTAACCCTAACCCTAACCCTAACCCTAACCCTAACCCTAACCCTAACCCTAACCCTAACCCTAACCCTAACCCTAACCCTAACCCTAACCCTAACCCTAACCCTAACCCTAACCCTAACCCTAACCCTAACCCTAACCCTAACCCTAACCCTAACCCTAACCCTAACCCTAACCCTAACCCTAACCCTAACCCTAACCCTAACCCTAACCCTAACCCTAACCCTAACCCTAACCCTAACCCTAACCCTAACCCTAACCCTAACCCTAACCCTAACCCTAACCCTAACCCTAACCCTAACCCTAACCCTAACCCTAACCCTAACCCTAACCCTAACCCTAACCCTAACCCTAACCCTAACCCTAACCCTAACCCTAACCCTAACCCTAACCCTAACCCTAACCCTAACCCTAACCCTAACCCTAACCCTAACCCTAACCCTAACCCTAACCCTAACCCTAACCCTAACCCTAACCCTAACCCTAACCCTAACCCTAACCCTAACCCTAACCCTAACCCTAACCCTAACCCTAACCCTAACCCTAACCCTAACCCTAACCCTAACCCTAACCCTAACCCTAACCCTAACCCTAACCCTAACCCTAACCCTAACCCTAACCCTAACCCTAACCCTAACCCTAACCCTAACCCTAACCCTAACCCTAACCCTAACCCTAACCCTAACCCTAACCCTAACCCTAACCCTAACCCTAACCCTAACCCTAACCCTAACCCTAACCCTAACCCTAACCCTAACCCTAACCCTAACCCTAACCCTAACCCTAACCCTAACCCTAACCCTAACCCTAACCCTAACCCTAACCCTAACCCTAACCCTAACCCTAACCCTAACCCTAACCCTAACCCTAACCCTAACCCTAACCCTAACCCTAACCCTAACCCTAACCCTAACCCTAACCCTAACCCTAACCCTAACCCTAACCCTAACCCTAACCCTAACCCTAACCCTAACCCTAACCCTAACCCTAACCCTAACCCTAACCCTAACCCTAACCCTAACCCTAACCCTAACCCTAACCCTAACCCTAACCCTAACCCTAACCCTAACCCTAACCCTAACCCTAACCCTAACCCTAACCCTAACCCTAACCCTAACCCTAACCCTAACCCTAACCCTAACCCTAACCCTAACCCTAACCCTAACCCTAACCCTAACCCTAACCCTAACCCTAACCCTAACCCTAACCCTAACCCTAACCCTAACCCTAACCCTAACCCTAACCCTAACCCTAACCCTAACCCTAACCCTAACCCTAACCCTAACCCTAACCCTAACCCTAACCCTAACCCTAACCCTAACCCTAACCCTAACCCTAACCCTAACCCTAACCCTAACCCTAACCCTAACCCTAACCCTAACCCTAACCCTAACCCTAACCCTAACCCTAACCCTAACCCTAACCCTAACCCTAACCCTAACCCTAACCCTAACCCTAACCCTAACCCTAACCCTAACCCTAACCCTAACCCTAACCCTAACCCTAACCCTAACCCTAACCCTAACCCTAACCCTAACCCTAACCCTAACCCTAACCCTAACCCTAACCCTAACCCTAACCCTAACCCTAACCCTAACCCTAACCCTAACCCTAACCCTAACCCTAACCCTAACCCTAACCCTAACCCTAACCCTAACCCTAACCCTAACCCTAACCCTAACCCTAACCCTAACCCTAACCCTAACCCTAACCCTAACCCTAACCCTAACCCTAACCCTAACCCTAACCCTAACCCTAACCCTAACCCTAACCCTAACCCTAACCCTAACCCTAACCCTAACCCTAACCCTAACCCTAACCCTAACCCTAACCCTAACCCTAACCCTAACCCTAACCCTAACCCTAACCCTAACCCTAACCCTAACCCTAACCCTAACCCTAACCCTAACCCTAACCCTAACCCTAACCCTAACCCTAACCCTAACCCTAACCCTAACCCTAACCCTAACCCTAACCCTAACCCTAACCCTAACCCTAACCCTAACCCTAACCCTAACCCTAACCCTAACCCTAACCCTAACCCTAACCCTAACCCTAACCCTAACCCTAACCCTAACCCTAACCCTAACCCTAACCCTAACCCTAACCCTAACCCTAACCCTAACCCTAACCCTAACCCTAACCCTAACCCTAACCCTAACCCTAACCCTAACCCTAACCCTAACCCTAACCCTAACCCTAACCCTAACCCTAACCCTAACCCTAACCCTAACCCTAACCCTAACCCTAACCCTAACCCTAACCCTAACCCTAACCCTAACCCTAACCCTAACCCTAACCCTAACCCTAACCCTAACCCTAACCCTAACCCTAACCCTAACCCTAACCCTAACCCTAACCCTAACCCTAACCCTAACCCTAACCCTAACCCTAACCCTAACCCTAACCCTAACCCTAACCCTAACCCTAACCCTAACCCTAACCCTAACCCTAACCCTAACCCTAACCCTAACCCTAACCCTAACCCTAACCCTAACCCTAACCCTAACCCTAACCCTAACCCTAACCCTAACCCTAACCCTAACCCTAACCCTAACCCTAACCCTAACCCTAACCCTAACCCTAACCCTAACCCTAACCCTAACCCTAACCCTAACCCTAACCCTAACCCTAACCCTAACCCTAACCCTAACCCTAACCCTAACCCTAACCCTAACCCTAACCCTAACCCTAACCCTAACCCTAACCCTAACCCTAACCCTAACCCTAACCCTAACCCTAACCCTAACCCTAACCCTAACCCTAACCCTAACCCTAACCCTAACCCTAACCCTAACCCTAACCCTAACCCTAACCCTAACCCTAACCCTAACCCTAACCCTAACCCTAACCCTAACCCTAACCCTAACCCTAACCCTAACCCTAACCCTAACCCTAACCCTAACCCTAACCCTAACCCTAACCCTAACCCTAACCCTAACCCTAACCCTAACCCTAACCCTAACCCTAACCCTAACCCTAACCCTAACCCTAACCCTAACCCTAACCCTAACCCTAACCCTAACCCTAACCCTAACCCTAACCCTAACCCTAACCCTAACCCTAACCCTAACCCTAACCCTAACCCTAACCCTAACCCTAACCCTAACCCTAACCCTAACCCTAACCCTAACCCTAACCCTAACCCTAACCCTAACCCTAACCCTAACCCTAACCCTAACCCTAACCCTAACCCTAACCCTAACCCTAACCCTAACCCTAACCCTAACCCTAACCCTAACCCTAACCCTAACCCTAACCCTAACCCTAACCCTAACCCTAACCCTAACCCTAACCCTAACCCTAACCCTAACCCTAACCCTAACCCTAACCCTAACCCTAACCCTAACCCTAACCCTAACCCTAACCCTAACCCTAACCCTAACCCTAACCCTAACCCTAACCCTAACCCTAACCCTAACCCTAACCCTAACCCTAACCCTAACCCTAACCCTAACCCTAACCCTAACCCTAACCCTAACCCTAACCCTAACCCTAACCCTAACCCTAACCCTAACCCTAACCCTAACCCTAACCCTAACCCTAACCCTAACCCTAACCCTAACCCTAACCCTAACCCTAACCCTAACCCTAACCCTAACCCTAACCCTAACCCTAACCCTAACCCTAACCCTAACCCTAACCCTAACCCTAACCCTAACCCTAACCCTAACCCTAACCCTAACCCTAACCCTAACCCTAACCCTAACCCTAACCCTAACCCTAACCCTAACCCTAACCCTAACCCTAACCCTAACCCTAACCCTAACCCTAACCCTAACCCTAACCCTAACCCTAACCCTAACCCTAACCCTAACCCTAACCCTAACCCTAACCCTAACCCTAACCCTAACCCTAACCCTAACCCTAACCCTAACCCTAACCCTAACCCTAACCCTAACCCTAACCCTAACCCTAACCCTAACCCTAACCCTAACCCTAACCCTAACCCTAACCCTAACCCTAACCCTAACCCTAACCCTAACCCTAACCCTAACCCTAACCCTAACCCTAACCCTAACCCTAACCCTAACCCTAACCCTAACCCTAACCCTAACCCTAACCCTAACCCTAACCCTAACCCTAACCCTAACCCTAACCCTAACCCTAACCCTAACCCTAACCCTAACCCTAACCCTAACCCTAACCCTAACCCTAACCCTAACCCTAACCCTAACCCTAACCCTAACCCTAACCCTAACCCTAACCCTAACCCTAACCCTAACCCTAACCCTAACCCTAACCCTAACCCTAACCCTAACCCTAACCCTAACCCTAACCCTAACCCTAACCCTAACCCTAACCCTAACCCTAACCCTAACCCTAACCCTAACCCTAACCCTAACCCTAACCCTAACCCTAACCCTAACCCTAACCCTAACCCTAACCCTAACCCTAACCCTAACCCTAACCCTAACCCTAACCCTAACCCTAACCCTAACCCTAACCCTAACCCTAACCCTAACCCTAACCCTAACCCTAACCCTAACCCTAACCCTAACCCTAACCCTAACCCTAACCCTAACCCTAACCCTAACCCTAACCCTAACCCTAACCCTAACCCTAACCCTAACCCTAACCCTAACCCTAACCCTAACCCTAACCCTAACCCTAACCCTAACCCTAACCCTAACCCTAACCCTAACCCTAACCCTAACCCTAACCCTAACCCTAACCCTAACCCTAACCCTAACCCTAACCCTAACCCTAACCCTAACCCTAACCCTAACCCTAACCCTAACCCTAACCCTAACCCTAACCCTAACCCTAACCCTAACCCTAACCCTAACCCTAACCCTAACCCTAACCCTAACCCTAACCCTAACCCTAACCCTAACCCTAACCCTAACCCTAACCCTAACCCTAACCCTAACCCTAACCCTAACCCTAACCCTAACCCTAACCCTAACCCTAACCCTAACCCTAACCCTAACCCTAACCCTAACCCTAACCCTAACCCTAACCCTAACCCTAACCCTAACCCTAACCCTAACCCTAACCCTAACCCTAACCCTAACCCTAACCCTAACCCTAACCCTAACCCTAACCCTAACCCTAACCCTAACCCTAACCCTAACCCTAACCCTAACCCTAACCCTAACCCTAACCCTAACCCTAACCCTAACCCTAACCCTAACCCTAACCCTAACCCTAACCCTAACCCTAACCCTAACCCTAACCCTAACCCTAACCCTAACCCTAACCCTAACCCTAACCCTAACCCTAACCCTAACCCTAACCCTAACCCTAACCCTAACCCTAACCCTAACCCTAACCCTAACCCTAACCCTAACCCTAACCCTAACCCTAACCCTAACCCTAACCCTAACCCTAACCCTAACCCTAACCCTAACCCTAACCCTAACCCTAACCCTAACCCTAACCCTAACCCTAACCCTAACCCTAACCCTAACCCTAACCCTAACCCTAACCCTAACCCTAACCCTAACCCTAACCCTAACCCTAACCCTAACCCTAACCCTAACCCTAACCCTAACCCTAACCCTAACCCTAACCCTAACCCTAACCCTAACCCTAACCCTAACCCTAACCCTAACCCTAACCCTAACCCTAACCCTAACCCTAACCCTAACCCTAACCCTAACCCTAACCCTAACCCTAACCCTAACCCTAACCCTAACCCTAACCCTAACCCTAACCCTAACCCTAACCCTAACCCTAACCCTAACCCTAACCCTAACCCTAACCCTAACCCTAACCCTAACCCTAACCCTAACCCTAACCCTAACCCTAACCCTAACCCTAACCCTAACCCTAACCCTAACCCTAACCCTAACCCTAACCCTAACCCTAACCCTAACCCTAACCCTAACCCTAACCCTAACCCTAACCCTAACCCTAACCCTAACCCTAACCCTAACCCTAACCCTAACCCTAACCCTAACCCTAACCCTAACCCTAACCCTAACCCTAACCCTAACCCTAACCCTAACCCTAACCCTAACCCTAACCCTAACCCTAACCCTAACCCTAACCCTAACCCTAACCCTAACCCTAACCCTAACCCTAACCCTAACCCTAACCCTAACCCTAACCCTAACCCTAACCCTAACCCTAACCCTAACCCTAACCCTAACCCTAACCCTAACCCTAACCCTAACCCTAACCCTAACCCTAACCCTAACCCTAACCCTAACCCTAACCCTAACCCTAACCCTAACCCTAACCCTAACCCTAACCCTAACCCTAACCCTAACCCTAACCCTAACCCTAACCCTAACCCTAACCCTAACCCTAACCCTAACCCTAACCCTAACCCTAACCCTAACCCTAACCCTAACCCTAACCCTAACCCTAACCCTAACCCTAACCCTAACCCTAACCCTAACCCTAACCCTAACCCTAACCCTAACCCTAACCCTAACCCTAACCCTAACCCTAACCCTAACCCTAACCCTAACCCTAACCCTAACCCTAACCCTAACCCTAACCCTAACCCTAACCCTAACCCTAACCCTAACCCTAACCCTAACCCTAACCCTAACCCTAACCCTAACCCTAACCCTAACCCTAACCCTAACCCTAACCCTAACCCTAACCCTAACCCTAACCCTAACCCTAACCCTAACCCTAACCCTAACCCTAACCCTAACCCTAACCCTAACCCTAACCCTAACCCTAACCCTAACCCTAACCCTAACCCTAACCCTAACCCTAACCCTAACCCTAACCCTAACCCTAACCCTAACCCTAACCCTAACCCTAACCCTAACCCTAACCCTAACCCTAACCCTAACCCTAACCCTAACCCTAACCCTAACCCTAACCCTAACCCTAACCCTAACCCTAACCCTAACCCTAACCCTAACCCTAACCCTAACCCTAACCCTAACCCTAACCCTAACCCTAACCCTAACCCTAACCCTAACCCTAACCCTAACCCTAACCCTAACCCTAACCCTAACCCTAACCCTAACCCTAACCCTAACCCTAACCCTAACCCTAACCCTAACCCTAACCCTAACCCTAACCCTAACCCTAACCCTAACCCTAACCCTAACCCTAACCCTAACCCTAACCCTAACCCTAACCCTAACCCTAACCCTAACCCTAACCCTAACCCTAACCCTAACCCTAACCCTAACCCTAACCCTAACCCTAACCCTAACCCTAACCCTAACCCTAACCCTAACCCTAACCCTAACCCTAACCCTAACCCTAACCCTAACCCTAACCCTAACCCTAACCCTAACCCTAACCCTAACCCTAACCCTAACCCTAACCCTAACCCTAACCCTAACCCTAACCCTAACCCTAACCCTAACCCTAACCCTAACCCTAACCCTAACCCTAACCCTAACCCTAACCCTAACCCTAACCCTAACCCTAACCCTAACCCTAACCCTAACCCTAACCCTAACCCTAACCCTAACCCTAACCCTAACCCTAACCCTAACCCTAACCCTAACCCTAACCCTAACCCTAACCCTAACCCTAACCCTAACCCTAACCCTAACCCTAACCCTAACCCTAACCCTAACCCTAACCCTAACCCTAACCCTAACCCTAACCCTAACCCTAACCCTAACCCTAACCCTAACCCTAACCCTAACCCTAACCCTAACCCTAACCCTAACCCTAACCCTAACCCTAACCCTAACCCTAACCCTAACCCTAACCCTAACCCTAACCCTAACCCTAACCCTAACCCTAACCCTAACCCTAACCCTAACCCTAACCCTAACCCTAACCCTAACCCTAACCCTAACCCTAACCCTAACCCTAACCCTAACCCTAACCCTAACCCTAACCCTAACCCTAACCCTAACCCTAACCCTAACCCTAACCCTAACCCTAACCCTAACCCTAACCCTAACCCTAACCCTAACCCTAACCCTAACCCTAACCCTAACCCTAACCCTAACCCTAACCCTAACCCTAACCCTAACCCTAACCCTAACCCTAACCCTAACCCTAACCCTAACCCTAACCCTAACCCTAACCCTAACCCTAACCCTAACCCTAACCCTAACCCTAACCCTAACCCTAACCCTAACCCTAACCCTAACCCTAACCCTAACCCTAACCCTAACCCTAACCCTAACCCTAACCCTAACCCTAACCCTAACCCTAACCCTAACCCTAACCCTAACCCTAACCCTAACCCTAACCCTAACCCTAACCCTAACCCTAACCCTAACCCTAACCCTAACCCTAACCCTAACCCTAACCCTAACCCTAACCCTAACCCTAACCCTAACCCTAACCCTAACCCTAACCCTAACCCTAACCCTAACCCTAACCCTAACCCTAACCCTAACCCTAACCCTAACCCTAACCCTAACCCTAACCCTAACCCTAACCCTAACCCTAACCCTAACCCTAACCCTAACCCTAACCCTAACCCTAACCCTAACCCTAACCCTAACCCTAACCCTAACCCTAACCCTAACCCTAACCCTAACCCTAACCCTAACCCTAACCCTAACCCTAACCCTAACCCTAACCCTAACCCTAACCCTAACCCTAACCCTAACCCTAACCCTAACCCTAACCCTAACCCTAACCCTAACCCTAACCCTAACCCTAACCCTAACCCTAACCCTAACCCTAACCCTAACCCTAACCCTAACCCTAACCCTAACCCTAACCCTAACCCTAACCCTAACCCTAACCCTAACCCTAACCCTAACCCTAACCCTAACCCTAACCCTAACCCTAACCCTAACCCTAACCCTAACCCTAACCCTAACCCTAACCCTAACCCTAACCCTAACCCTAACCCTAACCCTAACCCTAACCCTAACCCTAACCCTAACCCTAACCCTAACCCTAACCCTAACCCTAACCCTAACCCTAACCCTAACCCTAACCCTAACCCTAACCCTAACCCTAACCCTAACCCTAACCCTAACCCTAACCCTAACCCTAACCCTAACCCTAACCCTAACCCTAACCCTAACCCTAACCCTAACCCTAACCCTAACCCTAACCCTAACCCTAACCCTAACCCTAACCCTAACCCTAACCCTAACCCTAACCCTAACCCTAACCCTAACCCTAACCCTAACCCTAACCCTAACCCTAACCCTAACCCTAACCCTAACCCTAACCCTAACCCTAACCCTAACCCTAACCCTAACCCTAACCCTAACCCTAACCCTAACCCTAACCCTAACCCTAACCCTAACCCTAACCCTAACCCTAACCCTAACCCTAACCCTAACCCTAACCCTAACCCTAACCCTAACCCTAACCCTAACCCTAACCCTAACCCTAACCCTAACCCTAACCCTAACCCTAACCCTAACCCTAACCCTAACCCTAACCCTAACCCTAACCCTAACCCTAACCCTAACCCTAACCCTAACCCTAACCCTAACCCTAACCCTAACCCTAACCCTAACCCTAACCCTAACCCTAACCCTAACCCTAACCCTAACCCTAACCCTAACCCTAACCCTAACCCTAACCCTAACCCTAACCCTAACCCTAACCCTAACCCTAACCCTAACCCTAACCCTAACCCTAACCCTAACCCTAACCCTAACCCTAACCCTAACCCTAACCCTAACCCTAACCCTAACCCTAACCCTAACCCTAACCCTAACCCTAACCCTAACCCTAACCCTAACCCTAACCCTAACCCTAACCCTAACCCTAACCCTAACCCTAACCCTAACCCTAACCCTAACCCTAACCCTAACCCTAACCCTAACCCTAACCCTAACCCTAACCCTAACCCTAACCCTAACCCTAACCCTAACCCTAACCCTAACCCTAACCCTAACCCTAACCCTAACCCTAACCCTAACCCTAACCCTAACCCTAACCCTAACCCTAACCCTAACCCTAACCCTAACCCTAACCCTAACCCTAACCCTAACCCTAACCCTAACCCTAACCCTAACCCTAACCCTAACCCTAACCCTAACCCTAACCCTAACCCTAACCCTAACCCTAACCCTAACCCTAACCCTAACCCTAACCCTAACCCTAACCCTAACCCTAACCCTAACCCTAACCCTAACCCTAACCCTAACCCTAACCCTAACCCTAACCCTAACCCTAACCCTAACCCTAACCCTAACCCTAACCCTAACCCTAACCCTAACCCTAACCCTAACCCTAACCCTAACCCTAACCCTAACCCTAACCCTAACCCTAACCCTAACCCTAACCCTAACCCTAACCCTAACCCTAACCCTAACCCTAACCCTAACCCTAACCCTAACCCTAACCCTAACCCTAACCCTAACCCTAACCCTAACCCTAACCCTAACCCTAACCCTAACCCTAACCCTAACCCTAACCCTAACCCTAACCCTAACCCTAACCCTAACCCTAACCCTAACCCTAACCCTAACCCTAACCCTAACCCTAACCCTAACCCTAACCCTAACCCTAACCCTAACCCTAACCCTAACCCTAACCCTAACCCTAACCCTAACCCTAACCCTAACCCTAACCCTAACCCTAACCCTAACCCTAACCCTAACCCTAACCCTAACCCTAACCCTAACCCTAACCCTAACCCTAACCCTAACCCTAACCCTAACCCTAACCCTAACCCTAACCCTAACCCTAACCCTAACCCTAACCCTAACCCTAACCCTAACCCTAACCCTAACCCTAACCCTAACCCTAACCCTAACCCTAACCCTAACCCTAACCCTAACCCTAACCCTAACCCTAACCCTAACCCTAACCCTAACCCTAACCCTAACCCTAACCCTAACCCTAACCCTAACCCTAACCCTAACCCTAACCCTAACCCTAACCCTAACCCTAACCCTAACCCTAACCCTAACCCTAACCCTAACCCTAACCCTAACCCTAACCCTAACCCTAACCCTAACCCTAACCCTAACCCTAACCCTAACCCTAACCCTAACCCTAACCCTAACCCTAACCCTAACCCTAACCCTAACCCTAACCCTAACCCTAACCCTAACCCTAACCCTAACCCTAACCCTAACCCTAACCCTAACCCTAACCCTAACCCTAACCCTAACCCTAACCCTAACCCTAACCCTAACCCTAACCCTAACCCTAACCCTAACCCTAACCCTAACCCTAACCCTAACCCTAACCCTAACCCTAACCCTAACCCTAACCCTAACCCTAACCCTAACCCTAACCCTAACCCTAACCCTAACCCTAACCCTAACCCTAACCCTAACCCTAACCCTAACCCTAACCCTAACCCTAACCCTAACCCTAACCCTAACCCTAACCCTAACCCTAACCCTAACCCTAACCCTAACCCTAACCCTAACCCTAACCCTAACCCTAACCCTAACCCTAACCCTAACCCTAACCCTAACCCTAACCCTAACCCTAACCCTAACCCTAACCCTAACCCTAACCCTAACCCTAACCCTAACCCTAACCCTAACCCTAACCCTAACCCTAACCCTAACCCTAACCCTAACCCTAACCCTAACCCTAACCCTAACCCTAACCCTAACCCTAACCCTAACCCTAACCCTAACCCTAACCCTAACCCTAACCCTAACCCTAACCCTAACCCTAACCCTAACCCTAACCCTAACCCTAACCCTAACCCTAACCCTAACCCTAACCCTAACCCTAACCCTAACCCTAACCCTAACCCTAACCCTAACCCTAACCCTAACCCTAACCCTAACCCTAACCCTAACCCTAACCCTAACCCTAACCCTAACCCTAACCCTAACCCTAACCCTAACCCTAACCCTAACCCTAACCCTAACCCTAACCCTAACCCTAACCCTAACCCTAACCCTAACCCTAACCCTAACCCTAACCCTAACCCTAACCCTAACCCTAACCCTAACCCTAACCCTAACCCTAACCCTAACCCTAACCCTAACCCTAACCCTAACCCTAACCCTAACCCTAACCCTAACCCTAACCCTAACCCTAACCCTAACCCTAACCCTAACCCTAACCCTAACCCTAACCCTAACCCTAACCCTAACCCTAACCCTAACCCTAACCCTAACCCTAACCCTAACCCTAACCCTAACCCTAACCCTAACCCTAACCCTAACCCTAACCCTAACCCTAACCCTAACCCTAACCCTAACCCTAACCCTAACCCTAACCCTAACCCTAACCCTAACCCTAACCCTAACCCTAACCCTAACCCTAACCCTAACCCTAACCCTAACCCTAACCCTAACCCTAACCCTAACCCTAACCCTAACCCTAACCCTAACCCTAACCCTAACCCTAACCCTAACCCTAACCCTAACCCTAACCCTAACCCTAACCCTAACCCTAACCCTAACCCTAACCCTAACCCTAACCCTAACCCTAACCCTAACCCTAACCCTAACCCTAACCCTAACCCTAACCCTAACCCTAACCCTAACCCTAACCCTAACCCTAACCCTAACCCTAACCCTAACCCTAACCCTAACCCTAACCCTAACCCTAACCCTAACCCTAACCCTAACCCTAACCCTAACCCTAACCCTAACCCTAACCCTAACCCTAACCCTAACCCTAACCCTAACCCTAACCCTAACCCTAACCCTAACCCTAACCCTAACCCTAACCCTAACCCTAACCCTAACCCTAACCCTAACCCTAACCCTAACCCTAACCCTAACCCTAACCCTAACCCTAACCCTAACCCTAACCCTAACCCTAACCCTAACCCTAACCCTAACCCTAACCCTAACCCTAACCCTAACCCTAACCCTAACCCTAACCCTAACCCTAACCCTAACCCTAACCCTAACCCTAACCCTAACCCTAACCCTAACCCTAACCCTAACCCTAACCCTAACCCTAACCCTAACCCTAACCCTAACCCTAACCCTAACCCTAACCCTAACCCTAACCCTAACCCTAACCCTAACCCTAACCCTAACCCTAACCCTAACCCTAACCCTAACCCTAACCCTAACCCTAACCCTAACCCTAACCCTAACCCTAACCCTAACCCTAACCCTAACCCTAACCCTAACCCTAACCCTAACCCTAACCCTAACCCTAACCCTAACCCTAACCCTAACCCTAACCCTAACCCTAACCCTAACCCTAACCCTAACCCTAACCCTAACCCTAACCCTAACCCTAACCCTAACCCTAACCCTAACCCTAACCCTAACCCTAACCCTAACCCTAACCCTAACCCTAACCCTAACCCTAACCCTAACCCTAACCCTAACCCTAACCCTAACCCTAACCCTAACCCTAACCCTAACCCTAACCCTAACCCTAACCCTAACCCTAACCCTAACCCTAACCCTAACCCTAACCCTAACCCTAACCCTAACCCTAACCCTAACCCTAACCCTAACCCTAACCCTAACCCTAACCCTAACCCTAACCCTAACCCTAACCCTAACCCTAACCCTAACCCTAACCCTAACCCTAACCCTAACCCTAACCCTAACCCTAACCCTAACCCTAACCCTAACCCTAACCCTAACCCTAACCCTAACCCTAACCCTAACCCTAACCCTAACCCTAACCCTAACCCTAACCCTAACCCTAACCCTAACCCTAACCCTAACCCTAACCCTAACCCTAACCCTAACCCTAACCCTAACCCTAACCCTAACCCTAACCCTAACCCTAACCCTAACCCTAACCCTAACCCTAACCCTAACCCTAACCCTAACCCTAACCCTAACCCTAACCCTAACCCTAACCCTAACCCTAACCCTAACCCTAACCCTAACCCTAACCCTAACCCTAACCCTAACCCTAACCCTAACCCTAACCCTAACCCTAACCCTAACCCTAACCCTAACCCTAACCCTAACCCTAACCCTAACCCTAACCCTAACCCTAACCCTAACCCTAACCCTAACCCTAACCCTAACCCTAACCCTAACCCTAACCCTAACCCTAACCCTAACCCTAACCCTAACCCTAACCCTAACCCTAACCCTAACCCTAACCCTAACCCTAACCCTAACCCTAACCCTAACCCTAACCCTAACCCTAACCCTAACCCTAACCCTAACCCTAACCCTAACCCTAACCCTAACCCTAACCCTAACCCTAACCCTAACCCTAACCCTAACCCTAACCCTAACCCTAACCCTAACCCTAACCCTAACCCTAACCCTAACCCTAACCCTAACCCTAACCCTAACCCTAACCCTAACCCTAACCCTAACCCTAACCCTAACCCTAACCCTAACCCTAACCCTAACCCTAACCCTAACCCTAACCCTAACCCTAACCCTAACCCTAACCCTAACCCTAACCCTAACCCTAACCCTAACCCTAACCCTAACCCTAACCCTAACCCTAACCCTAACCCTAACCCTAACCCTAACCCTAACCCTAACCCTAACCCTAACCCTAACCCTAACCCTAACCCTAACCCTAACCCTAACCCTAACCCTAACCCTAACCCTAACCCTAACCCTAACCCTAACCCTAACCCTAACCCTAACCCTAACCCTAACCCTAACCCTAACCCTAACCCTAACCCTAACCCTAACCCTAACCCTAACCCTAACCCTAACCCTAACCCTAACCCTAACCCTAACCCTAACCCTAACCCTAACCCTAACCCTAACCCTAACCCTAACCCTAACCCTAACCCTAACCCTAACCCTAACCCTAACCCTAACCCTAACCCTAACCCTAACCCTAACCCTAACCCTAACCCTAACCCTAACCCTAACCCTAACCCTAACCCTAACCCTAACCCTAACCCTAACCCTAACCCTAACCCTAACCCTAACCCTAACCCTAACCCTAACCCTAACCCTAACCCTAACCCTAACCCTAACCCTAACCCTAACCCTAACCCTAACCCTAACCCTAACCCTAACCCTAACCCTAACCCTAACCCTAACCCTAACCCTAACCCTAACCCTAACCCTAACCCTAACCCTAACCCTAACCCTAACCCTAACCCTAACCCTAACCCTAACCCTAACCCTAACCCTAACCCTAACCCTAACCCTAACCCTAACCCTAACCCTAACCCTAACCCTAACCCTAACCCTAACCCTAACCCTAACCCTAACCCTAACCCTAACCCTAACCCTAACCCTAACCCTAACCCTAACCCTAACCCTAACCCTAACCCTAACCCTAACCCTAACCCTAACCCTAACCCTAACCCTAACCCTAACCCTAACCCTAACCCTAACCCTAACCCTAACCCTAACCCTAACCCTAACCCTAACCCTAACCCTAACCCTAACCCTAACCCTAACCCTAACCCTAACCCTAACCCTAACCCTAACCCTAACCCTAACCCTAACCCTAACCCTAACCCTAACCCTAACCCTAACCCTAACCCTAACCCTAACCCTAACCCTAACCCTAACCCTAACCCTAACCCTAACCCTAACCCTAACCCTAACCCTAACCCTAACCCTAACCCTAACCCTAACCCTAACCCTAACCCTAACCCTAACCCTAACCCTAACCCTAACCCTAACCCTAACCCTAACCCTAACCCTAACCCTAACCCTAACCCTAACCCTAACCCTAACCCTAACCCTAACCCTAACCCTAACCCTAACCCTAACCCTAACCCTAACCCTAACCCTAACCCTAACCCTAACCCTAACCCTAACCCTAACCCTAACCCTAACCCTAACCCTAACCCTAACCCTAACCCTAACCCTAACCCTAACCCTAACCCTAACCCTAACCCTAACCCTAACCCTAACCCTAACCCTAACCCTAACCCTAACCCTAACCCTAACCCTAACCCTAACCCTAACCCTAACCCTAACCCTAACCCTAACCCTAACCCTAACCCTAACCCTAACCCTAACCCTAACCCTAACCCTAACCCTAACCCTAACCCTAACCCTAACCCTAACCCTAACCCTAACCCTAACCCTAACCCTAACCCTAACCCTAACCCTAACCCTAACCCTAACCCTAACCCTAACCCTAACCCTAACCCTAACCCTAACCCTAACCCTAACCCTAACCCTAACCCTAACCCTAACCCTAACCCTAACCCTAACCCTAACCCTAACCCTAACCCTAACCCTAACCCTAACCCTAACCCTAACCCTAACCCTAACCCTAACCCTAACCCTAACCCTAACCCTAACCCTAACCCTAACCCTAACCCTAACCCTAACCCTAACCCTAACCCTAACCCTAACCCTAACCCTAACCCTAACCCTAACCCTAACCCTAACCCTAACCCTAACCCTAACCCTAACCCTAACCCTAACCCTAACCCTAACCCTAACCCTAACCCTAACCCTAACCCTAACCCTAACCCTAACCCTAACCCTAACCCTAACCCTAACCCTAACCCTAACCCTAACCCTAACCCTAACCCTAACCCTAACCCTAACCCTAACCCTAACCCTAACCCTAACCCTAACCCTAACCCTAACCCTAACCCTAACCCTAACCCTAACCCTAACCCTAACCCTAACCCTAACCCTAACCCTAACCCTAACCCTAACCCTAACCCTAACCCTAACCCTAACCCTAACCCTAACCCTAACCCTAACCCTAACCCTAACCCTAACCCTAACCCTAACCCTAACCCTAACCCTAACCCTAACCCTAACCCTAACCCTAACCCTAACCCTAACCCTAACCCTAACCCTAACCCTAACCCTAACCCTAACCCTAACCCTAACCCTAACCCTAACCCTAACCCTAACCCTAACCCTAACCCTAACCCTAACCCTAACCCTAACCCTAACCCTAACCCTAACCCTAACCCTAACCCTAACCCTAACCCTAACCCTAACCCTAACCCTAACCCTAACCCTAACCCTAACCCTAACCCTAACCCTAACCCTAACCCTAACCCTAACCCTAACCCTAACCCTAACCCTAACCCTAACCCTAACCCTAACCCTAACCCTAACCCTAACCCTAACCCTAACCCTAACCCTAACCCTAACCCTAACCCTAACCCTAACCCTAACCCTAACCCTAACCCTAACCCTAACCCTAACCCTAACCCTAACCCTAACCCTAACCCTAACCCTAACCCTAACCCTAACCCTAACCCTAACCCTAACCCTAACCCTAACCCTAACCCTAACCCTAACCCTAACCCTAACCCTAACCCTAACCCTAACCCTAACCCTAACCCTAACCCTAACCCTAACCCTAACCCTAACCCTAACCCTAACCCTAACCCTAACCCTAACCCTAACCCTAACCCTAACCCTAACCCTAACCCTAACCCTAACCCTAACCCTAACCCTAACCCTAACCCTAACCCTAACCCTAACCCTAACCCTAACCCTAACCCTAACCCTAACCCTAACCCTAACCCTAACCCTAACCCTAACCCTAACCCTAACCCTAACCCTAACCCTAACCCTAACCCTAACCCTAACCCTAACCCTAACCCTAACCCTAACCCTAACCCTAACCCTAACCCTAACCCTAACCCTAACCCTAACCCTAACCCTAACCCTAACCCTAACCCTAACCCTAACCCTAACCCTAACCCTAACCCTAACCCTAACCCTAACCCTAACCCTAACCCTAACCCTAACCCTAACCCTAACCCTAACCCTAACCCTAACCCTAACCCTAACCCTAACCCTAACCCTAACCCTAACCCTAACCCTAACCCTAACCCTAACCCTAACCCTAACCCTAACCCTAACCCTAACCCTAACCCTAACCCTAACCCTAACCCTAACCCTAACCCTAACCCTAACCCTAACCCTAACCCTAACCCTAACCCTAACCCTAACCCTAACCCTAACCCTAACCCTAACCCTAACCCTAACCCTAACCCTAACCCTAACCCTAACCCTAACCCTAACCCTAACCCTAACCCTAACCCTAACCCTAACCCTAACCCTAACCCTAACCCTAACCCTAACCCTAACCCTAACCCTAACCCTAACCCTAACCCTAACCCTAACCCTAACCCTAACCCTAACCCTAACCCTAACCCTAACCCTAACCCTAACCCTAACCCTAACCCTAACCCTAACCCTAACCCTAACCCTAACCCTAACCCTAACCCTAACCCTAACCCTAACCCTAACCCTAACCCTAACCCTAACCCTAACCCTAACCCTAACCCTAACCCTAACCCTAACCCTAACCCTAACCCTAACCCTAACCCTAACCCTAACCCTAACCCTAACCCTAACCCTAACCCTAACCCTAACCCTAACCCTAACCCTAACCCTAACCCTAACCCTAACCCTAACCCTAACCCTAACCCTAACCCTAACCCTAACCCTAACCCTAACCCTAACCCTAACCCTAACCCTAACCCTAACCCTAACCCTAACCCTAACCCTAACCCTAACCCTAACCCTAACCCTAACCCTAACCCTAACCCTAACCCTAACCCTAACCCTAACCCTAACCCTAACCCTAACCCTAACCCTAACCCTAACCCTAACCCTAACCCTAACCCTAACCCTAACCCTAACCCTAACCCTAACCCTAACCCTAACCCTAACCCTAACCCTAACCCTAACCCTAACCCTAACCCTAACCCTAACCCTAACCCTAACCCTAACCCTAACCCTAACCCTAACCCTAACCCTAACCCTAACCCTAACCCTAACCCTAACCCTAACCCTAACCCTAACCCTAACCCTAACCCTAACCCTAACCCTAACCCTAACCCTAACCCTAACCCTAACCCTAACCCTAACCCTAACCCTAACCCTAACCCTAACCCTAACCCTAACCCTAACCCTAACCCTAACCCTAACCCTAACCCTAACCCTAACCCTAACCCTAACCCTAACCCTAACCCTAACCCTAACCCTAACCCTAACCCTAACCCTAACCCTAACCCTAACCCTAACCCTAACCCTAACCCTAACCCTAACCCTAACCCTAACCCTAACCCTAACCCTAACCCTAACCCTAACCCTAACCCTAACCCTAACCCTAACCCTAACCCTAACCCTAACCCTAACCCTAACCCTAACCCTAACCCTAACCCTAACCCTAACCCTAACCCTAACCCTAACCCTAACCCTAACCCTAACCCTAACCCTAACCCTAACCCTAACCCTAACCCTAACCCTAACCCTAACCCTAACCCTAACCCTAACCCTAACCCTAACCCTAACCCTAACCCTAACCCTAACCCTAACCCTAACCCTAACCCTAACCCTAACCCTAACCCTAACCCTAACCCTAACCCTAACCCTAACCCTAACCCTAACCCTAACCCTAACCCTAACCCTAACCCTAACCCTAACCCTAACCCTAACCCTAACCCTAACCCTAACCCTAACCCTAACCCTAACCCTAACCCTAACCCTAACCCTAACCCTAACCCTAACCCTAACCCTAACCCTAACCCTAACCCTAACCCTAACCCTAACCCTAACCCTAACCCTAACCCTAACCCTAACCCTAACCCTAACCCTAACCCTAACCCTAACCCTAACCCTAACCCTAACCCTAACCCTAACCCTAACCCTAACCCTAACCCTAACCCTAACCCTAACCCTAACCCTAACCCTAACCCTAACCCTAACCCTAACCCTAACCCTAACCCTAACCCTAACCCTAACCCTAACCCTAACCCTAACCCTAACCCTAACCCTAACCCTAACCCTAACCCTAACCCTAACCCTAACCCTAACCCTAACCCTAACCCTAACCCTAACCCTAACCCTAACCCTAACCCTAACCCTAACCCTAACCCTAACCCTAACCCTAACCCTAACCCTAACCCTAACCCTAACCCTAACCCTAACCCTAACCCTAACCCTAACCCTAACCCTAACCCTAACCCTAACCCTAACCCTAACCCTAACCCTAACCCTAACCCTAACCCTAACCCTAACCCTAACCCTAACCCTAACCCTAACCCTAACCCTAACCCTAACCCTAACCCTAACCCTAACCCTAACCCTAACCCTAACCCTAACCCTAACCCTAACCCTAACCCTAACCCTAACCCTAACCCTAACCCTAACCCTAACCCTAACCCTAACCCTAACCCTAACCCTAACCCTAACCCTAACCCTAACCCTAACCCTAACCCTAACCCTAACCCTAACCCTAACCCTAACCCTAACCCTAACCCTAACCCTAACCCTAACCCTAACCCTAACCCTAACCCTAACCCTAACCCTAACCCTAACCCTAACCCTAACCCTAACCCTAACCCTAACCCTAACCCTAACCCTAACCCTAACCCTAACCCTAACCCTAACCCTAACCCTAACCCTAACCCTAACCCTAACCCTAACCCTAACCCTAACCCTAACCCTAACCCTAACCCTAACCCTAACCCTAACCCTAACCCTAACCCTAACCCTAACCCTAACCCTAACCCTAACCCTAACCCTAACCCTAACCCTAACCCTAACCCTAACCCTAACCCTAACCCTAACCCTAACCCTAACCCTAACCCTAACCCTAACCCTAACCCTAACCCTAACCCTAACCCTAACCCTAACCCTAACCCTAACCCTAACCCTAACCCTAACCCTAACCCTAACCCTAACCCTAACCCTAACCCTAACCCTAACCCTAACCCTAACCCTAACCCTAACCCTAACCCTAACCCTAACCCTAACCCTAACCCTAACCCTAACCCTAACCCTAACCCTAACCCTAACCCTAACCCTAACCCTAACCCTAACCCTAACCCTAACCCTAACCCTAACCCTAACCCTAACCCTAACCCTAACCCTAACCCTAACCCTAACCCTAACCCTAACCCTAACCCTAACCCTAACCCTAACCCTAACCCTAACCCTAACCCTAACCCTAACCCTAACCCTAACCCTAACCCTAACCCTAACCCTAACCCTAACCCTAACCCTAACCCTAACCCTAACCCTAACCCTAACCCTAACCCTAACCCTAACCCTAACCCTAACCCTAACCCTAACCCTAACCCTAACCCTAACCCTAACCCTAACCCTAACCCTAACCCTAACCCTAACCCTAACCCTAACCCTAACCCTAACCCTAACCCTAACCCTAACCCTAACCCTAACCCTAACCCTAACCCTAACCCTAACCCTAACCCTAACCCTAACCCTAACCCTAACCCTAACCCTAACCCTAACCCTAACCCTAACCCTAACCCTAACCCTAACCCTAACCCTAACCCTAACCCTAACCCTAACCCTAACCCTAACCCTAACCCTAACCCTAACCCTAACCCTAACCCTAACCCTAACCCTAACCCTAACCCTAACCCTAACCCTAACCCTAACCCTAACCCTAACCCTAACCCTAACCCTAACCCTAACCCTAACCCTAACCCTAACCCTAACCCTAACCCTAACCCTAACCCTAACCCTAACCCTAACCCTAACCCTAACCCTAACCCTAACCCTAACCCTAACCCTAACCCTAACCCTAACCCTAACCCTAACCCTAACCCTAACCCTAACCCTAACCCTAACCCTAACCCTAACCCTAACCCTAACCCTAACCCTAACCCTAACCCTAACCCTAACCCTAACCCTAACCCTAACCCTAACCCTAACCCTAACCCTAACCCTAACCCTAACCCTAACCCTAACCCTAACCCTAACCCTAACCCTAACCCTAACCCTAACCCTAACCCTAACCCTAACCCTAACCCTAACCCTAACCCTAACCCTAACCCTAACCCTAACCCTAACCCTAACCCTAACCCTAACCCTAACCCTAACCCTAACCCTAACCCTAACCCTAACCCTAACCCTAACCCTAACCCTAACCCTAACCCTAACCCTAACCCTAACCCTAACCCTAACCCTAACCCTAACCCTAACCCTAACCCTAACCCTAACCCTAACCCTAACCCTAACCCTAACCCTAACCCTAACCCTAACCCTAACCCTAACCCTAACCCTAACCCTAACCCTAACCCTAACCCTAACCCTAACCCTAACCCTAACCCTAACCCTAACCCTAACCCTAACCCTAACCCTAACCCTAACCCTAACCCTAACCCTAACCCTAACCCTAACCCTAACCCTAACCCTAACCCTAACCCTAACCCTAACCCTAACCCTAACCCTAACCCTAACCCTAACCCTAACCCTAACCCTAACCCTAACCCTAACCCTAACCCTAACCCTAACCCTAACCCTAACCCTAACCCTAACCCTAACCCTAACCCTAACCCTAACCCTAACCCTAACCCTAACCCTAACCCTAACCCTAACCCTAACCCTAACCCTAACCCTAACCCTAACCCTAACCCTAACCCTAACCCTAACCCTAACCCTAACCCTAACCCTAACCCTAACCCTAACCCTAACCCTAACCCTAACCCTAACCCTAACCCTAACCCTAACCCTAACCCTAACCCTAACCCTAACCCTAACCCTAACCCTAACCCTAACCCTAACCCTAACCCTAACCCTAACCCTAACCCTAACCCTAACCCTAACCCTAACCCTAACCCTAACCCTAACCCTAACCCTAACCCTAACCCTAACCCTAACCCTAACCCTAACCCTAACCCTAACCCTAACCCTAACCCTAACCCTAACCCTAACCCTAACCCTAACCCTAACCCTAACCCTAACCCTAACCCTAACCCTAACCCTAACCCTAACCCTAACCCTAACCCTAACCCTAACCCTAACCCTAACCCTAACCCTAACCCTAACCCTAACCCTAACCCTAACCCTAACCCTAACCCTAACCCTAACCCTAACCCTAACCCTAACCCTAACCCTAACCCTAACCCTAACCCTAACCCTAACCCTAACCCTAACCCTAACCCTAACCCTAACCCTAACCCTAACCCTAACCCTAACCCTAACCCTAACCCTAACCCTAACCCTAACCCTAACCCTAACCCTAACCCTAACCCTAACCCTAACCCTAACCCTAACCCTAACCCTAACCCTAACCCTAACCCTAACCCTAACCCTAACCCTAACCCTAACCCTAACCCTAACCCTAACCCTAACCCTAACCCTAACCCTAACCCTAACCCTAACCCTAACCCTAACCCTAACCCTAACCCTAACCCTAACCCTAACCCTAACCCTAACCCTAACCCTAACCCTAACCCTAACCCTAACCCTAACCCTAACCCTAACCCTAACCCTAACCCTAACCCTAACCCTAACCCTAACCCTAACCCTAACCCTAACCCTAACCCTAACCCTAACCCTAACCCTAACCCTAACCCTAACCCTAACCCTAACCCTAACCCTAACCCTAACCCTAACCCTAACCCTAACCCTAACCCTAACCCTAACCCTAACCCTAACCCTAACCCTAACCCTAACCCTAACCCTAACCCTAACCCTAACCCTAACCCTAACCCTAACCCTAACCCTAACCCTAACCCTAACCCTAACCCTAACCCTAACCCTAACCCTAACCCTAACCCTAACCCTAACCCTAACCCTAACCCTAACCCTAACCCTAACCCTAACCCTAACCCTAACCCTAACCCTAACCCTAACCCTAACCCTAACCCTAACCCTAACCCTAACCCTAACCCTAACCCTAACCCTAACCCTAACCCTAACCCTAACCCTAACCCTAACCCTAACCCTAACCCTAACCCTAACCCTAACCCTAACCCTAACCCTAACCCTAACCCTAACCCTAACCCTAACCCTAACCCTAACCCTAACCCTAACCCTAACCCTAACCCTAACCCTAACCCTAACCCTAACCCTAACCCTAACCCTAACCCTAACCCTAACCCTAACCCTAACCCTAACCCTAACCCTAACCCTAACCCTAACCCTAACCCTAACCCTAACCCTAACCCTAACCCTAACCCTAACCCTAACCCTAACCCTAACCCTAACCCTAACCCTAACCCTAACCCTAACCCTAACCCTAACCCTAACCCTAACCCTAACCCTAACCCTAACCCTAACCCTAACCCTAACCCTAACCCTAACCCTAACCCTAACCCTAACCCTAACCCTAACCCTAACCCTAACCCTAACCCTAACCCTAACCCTAACCCTAACCCTAACCCTAACCCTAACCCTAACCCTAACCCTAACCCTAACCCTAACCCTAACCCTAACCCTAACCCTAACCCTAACCCTAACCCTAACCCTAACCCTAACCCTAACCCTAACCCTAACCCTAACCCTAACCCTAACCCTAACCCTAACCCTAACCCTAACCCTAACCCTAACCCTAACCCTAACCCTAACCCTAACCCTAACCCTAACCCTAACCCTAACCCTAACCCTAACCCTAACCCTAACCCTAACCCTAACCCTAACCCTAACCCTAACCCTAACCCTAACCCTAACCCTAACCCTAACCCTAACCCTAACCCTAACCCTAACCCTAACCCTAACCCTAACCCTAACCCTAACCCTAACCCTAACCCTAACCCTAACCCTAACCCTAACCCTAACCCTAACCCTAACCCTAACCCTAACCCTAACCCTAACCCTAACCCTAACCCTAACCCTAACCCTAACCCTAACCCTAACCCTAACCCTAACCCTAACCCTAACCCTAACCCTAACCCTAACCCTAACCCTAACCCTAACCCTAACCCTAACCCTAACCCTAACCCTAACCCTAACCCTAACCCTAACCCTAACCCTAACCCTAACCCTAACCCTAACCCTAACCCTAACCCTAACCCTAACCCTAACCCTAACCCTAACCCTAACCCTAACCCTAACCCTAACCCTAACCCTAACCCTAACCCTAACCCTAACCCTAACCCTAACCCTAACCCTAACCCTAACCCTAACCCTAACCCTAACCCTAACCCTAACCCTAACCCTAACCCTAACCCTAACCCTAACCCTAACCCTAACCCTAACCCTAACCCTAACCCTAACCCTAACCCTAACCCTAACCCTAACCCTAACCCTAACCCTAACCCTAACCCTAACCCTAACCCTAACCCTAACCCTAACCCTAACCCTAACCCTAACCCTAACCCTAACCCTAACCCTAACCCTAACCCTAACCCTAACCCTAACCCTAACCCTAACCCTAACCCTAACCCTAACCCTAACCCTAACCCTAACCCTAACCCTAACCCTAACCCTAACCCTAACCCTAACCCTAACCCTAACCCTAACCCTAACCCTAACCCTAACCCTAACCCTAACCCTAACCCTAACCCTAACCCTAACCCTAACCCTAACCCTAACCCTAACCCTAACCCTAACCCTAACCCTAACCCTAACCCTAACCCTAACCCTAACCCTAACCCTAACCCTAACCCTAACCCTAACCCTAACCCTAACCCTAACCCTAACCCTAACCCTAACCCTAACCCTAACCCTAACCCTAACCCTAACCCTAACCCTAACCCTAACCCTAACCCTAACCCTAACCCTAACCCTAACCCTAACCCTAACCCTAACCCTAACCCTAACCCTAACCCTAACCCTAACCCTAACCCTAACCCTAACCCTAACCCTAACCCTAACCCTAACCCTAACCCTAACCCTAACCCTAACCCTAACCCTAACCCTAACCCTAACCCTAACCCTAACCCTAACCCTAACCCTAACCCTAACCCTAACCCTAACCCTAACCCTAACCCTAACCCTAACCCTAACCCTAACCCTAACCCTAACCCTAACCCTAACCCTAACCCTAACCCTAACCCTAACCCTAACCCTAACCCTAACCCTAACCCTAACCCTAACCCTAACCCTAACCCTAACCCTAACCCTAACCCTAACCCTAACCCTAACCCTAACCCTAACCCTAACCCTAACCCTAACCCTAACCCTAACCCTAACCCTAACCCTAACCCTAACCCTAACCCTAACCCTAACCCTAACCCTAACCCTAACCCTAACCCTAACCCTAACCCTAACCCTAACCCTAACCCTAACCCTAACCCTAACCCTAACCCTAACCCTAACCCTAACCCTAACCCTAACCCTAACCCTAACCCTAACCCTAACCCTAACCCTAACCCTAACCCTAACCCTAACCCTAACCCTAACCCTAACCCTAACCCTAACCCTAACCCTAACCCTAACCCTAACCCTAACCCTAACCCTAACCCTAACCCTAACCCTAACCCTAACCCTAACCCTAACCCTAACCCTAACCCTAACCCTAACCCTAACCCTAACCCTAACCCTAACCCTAACCCTAACCCTAACCCTAACCCTAACCCTAACCCTAACCCTAACCCTAACCCTAACCCTAACCCTAACCCTAACCCTAACCCTAACCCTAACCCTAACCCTAACCCTAACCCTAACCCTAACCCTAACCCTAACCCTAACCCTAACCCTAACCCTAACCCTAACCCTAACCCTAACCCTAACCCTAACCCTAACCCTAACCCTAACCCTAACCCTAACCCTAACCCTAACCCTAACCCTAACCCTAACCCTAACCCTAACCCTAACCCTAACCCTAACCCTAACCCTAACCCTAACCCTAACCCTAACCCTAACCCTAACCCTAACCCTAACCCTAACCCTAACCCTAACCCTAACCCTAACCCTAACCCTAACCCTAACCCTAACCCTAACCCTAACCCTAACCCTAACCCTAACCCTAACCCTAACCCTAACCCTAACCCTAACCCTAACCCTAACCCTAACCCTAACCCTAACCCTAACCCTAACCCTAACCCTAACCCTAACCCTAACCCTAACCCTAACCCTAACCCTAACCCTAACCCTAACCCTAACCCTAACCCTAACCCTAACCCTAACCCTAACCCTAACCCTAACCCTAACCCTAACCCTAACCCTAACCCTAACCCTAACCCTAACCCTAACCCTAACCCTAACCCTAACCCTAACCCTAACCCTAACCCTAACCCTAACCCTAACCCTAACCCTAACCCTAACCCTAACCCTAACCCTAACCCTAACCCTAACCCTAACCCTAACCCTAACCCTAACCCTAACCCTAACCCTAACCCTAACCCTAACCCTAACCCTAACCCTAACCCTAACCCTAACCCTAACCCTAACCCTAACCCTAACCCTAACCCTAACCCTAACCCTAACCCTAACCCTAACCCTAACCCTAACCCTAACCCTAACCCTAACCCTAACCCTAACCCTAACCCTAACCCTAACCCTAACCCTAACCCTAACCCTAACCCTAACCCTAACCCTAACCCTAACCCTAACCCTAACCCTAACCCTAACCCTAACCCTAACCCTAACCCTAACCCTAACCCTAACCCTAACCCTAACCCTAACCCTAACCCTAACCCTAACCCTAACCCTAACCCTAACCCTAACCCTAACCCTAACCCTAACCCTAACCCTAACCCTAACCCTAACCCTAACCCTAACCCTAACCCTAACCCTAACCCTAACCCTAACCCTAACCCTAACCCTAACCCTAACCCTAACCCTAACCCTAACCCTAACCCTAACCCTAACCCTAACCCTAACCCTAACCCTAACCCTAACCCTAACCCTAACCCTAACCCTAACCCTAACCCTAACCCTAACCCTAACCCTAACCCTAACCCTAACCCTAACCCTAACCCTAACCCTAACCCTAACCCTAACCCTAACCCTAACCCTAACCCTAACCCTAACCCTAACCCTAACCCTAACCCTAACCCTAACCCTAACCCTAACCCTAACCCTAACCCTAACCCTAACCCTAACCCTAACCCTAACCCTAACCCTAACCCTAACCCTAACCCTAACCCTAACCCTAACCCTAACCCTAACCCTAACCCTAACCCTAACCCTAACCCTAACCCTAACCCTAACCCTAACCCTAACCCTAACCCTAACCCTAACCCTAACCCTAACCCTAACCCTAACCCTAACCCTAACCCTAACCCTAACCCTAACCCTAACCCTAACCCTAACCCTAACCCTAACCCTAACCCTAACCCTAACCCTAACCCTAACCCTAACCCTAACCCTAACCCTAACCCTAACCCTAACCCTAACCCTAACCCTAACCCTAACCCTAACCCTAACCCTAACCCTAACCCTAACCCTAACCCTAACCCTAACCCTAACCCTAACCCTAACCCTAACCCTAACCCTAACCCTAACCCTAACCCTAACCCTAACCCTAACCCTAACCCTAACCCTAACCCTAACCCTAACCCTAACCCTAACCCTAACCCTAACCCTAACCCTAACCCTAACCCTAACCCTAACCCTAACCCTAACCCTAACCCTAACCCTAACCCTAACCCTAACCCTAACCCTAACCCTAACCCTAACCCTAACCCTAACCCTAACCCTAACCCTAACCCTAACCCTAACCCTAACCCTAACCCTAACCCTAACCCTAACCCTAACCCTAACCCTAACCCTAACCCTAACCCTAACCCTAACCCTAACCCTAACCCTAACCCTAACCCTAACCCTAACCCTAACCCTAACCCTAACCCTAACCCTAACCCTAACCCTAACCCTAACCCTAACCCTAACCCTAACCCTAACCCTAACCCTAACCCTAACCCTAACCCTAACCCTAACCCTAACCCTAACCCTAACCCTAACCCTAACCCTAACCCTAACCCTAACCCTAACCCTAACCCTAACCCTAACCCTAACCCTAACCCTAACCCTAACCCTAACCCTAACCCTAACCCTAACCCTAACCCTAACCCTAACCCTAACCCTAACCCTAACCCTAACCCTAACCCTAACCCTAACCCTAACCCTAACCCTAACCCTAACCCTAACCCTAACCCTAACCCTAACCCTAACCCTAACCCTAACCCTAACCCTAACCCTAACCCTAACCCTAACCCTAACCCTAACCCTAACCCTAACCCTAACCCTAACCCTAACCCTAACCCTAACCCTAACCCTAACCCTAACCCTAACCCTAACCCTAACCCTAACCCTAACCCTAACCCTAACCCTAACCCTAACCCTAACCCTAACCCTAACCCTA
>NC_139469.1:43387500-43545000 GCF_057233095.1 Heloderma suspectum | reverse complement strand
AACCCTAACCCTAACCCTAACCCTAACCCTAACCCTAACCCTAACCCTAACCCTAACCCTAACCCTAACCCTAACCCTAACCCTAACCCTAACCCTAACCCTAACCCTAACCCTAACCCTAACCCTAACCCTAACCCTAACCCTAACCCTAACCCTAACCCTAACCCTAACCCTAACCCTAACCCTAACCCTAACCCTAACCCTAACCCTAACCCTAACCCTAACCCTAACCCTAACCCTAACCCTAACCCTAACCCTAACCCTAACCCTAACCCTAACCCTAACCCTAACCCTAACCCTAACCCTAACCCTAACCCTAACCCTAACCCTAACCCTAACCCTAACCCTAACCCTAACCCTAACCCTAACCCTAACCCTAACCCTAACCCTAACCCTAACCCTAACCCTAACCCTAACCCTAACCCTAACCCTAACCCTAACCCTAACCCTAACCCTAACCCTAACCCTAACCCTAACCCTAACCCTAACCCTAACCCTAACCCTAACCCTAACCCTAACCCTAACCCTAACCCTAACCCTAACCCTAACCCTAACCCTAACCCTAACCCTAACCCTAACCCTAACCCTAACCCTAACCCTAACCCTAACCCTAACCCTAACCCTAACCCTAACCCTAACCCTAACCCTAACCCTAACCCTAACCCTAACCCTAACCCTAACCCTAACCCTAACCCTAACCCTAACCCTAACCCTAACCCTAACCCTAACCCTAACCCTAACCCTAACCCTAACCCTAACCCTAACCCTAACCCTAACCCTAACCCTAACCCTAACCCTAACCCTAACCCTAACCCTAACCCTAACCCTAACCCTAACCCTAACCCTAACCCTAACCCTAACCCTAACCCTAACCCTAACCCTAACCCTAACCCTAACCCTAACCCTAACCCTAACCCTAACCCTAACCCTAACCCTAACCCTAACCCTAACCCTAACCCTAACCCTAACCCTAACCCTAACCCTAACCCTAACCCTAACCCTAACCCTAACCCTAACCCTAACCCTAACCCTAACCCTAACCCTAACCCTAACCCTAACCCTAACCCTAACCCTAACCCTAACCCTAACCCTAACCCTAACCCTAACCCTAACCCTAACCCTAACCCTAACCCTAACCCTAACCCTAACCCTAACCCTAACCCTAACCCTAACCCTAACCCTAACCCTAACCCTAACCCTAACCCTAACCCTAACCCTAACCCTAACCCTAACCCTAACCCTAACCCTAACCCTAACCCTAACCCTAACCCTAACCCTAACCCTAACCCTAACCCTAACCCTAACCCTAACCCTAACCCTAACCCTAACCCTAACCCTAACCCTAACCCTAACCCTAACCCTAACCCTAACCCTAACCCTAACCCTAACCCTAACCCTAACCCTAACCCTAACCCTAACCCTAACCCTAACCCTAACCCTAACCCTAACCCTAACCCTAACCCTAACCCTAACCCTAACCCTAACCCTAACCCTAACCCTAACCCTAACCCTAACCCTAACCCTAACCCTAACCCTAACCCTAACCCTAACCCTAACCCTAACCCTAACCCTAACCCTAACCCTAACCCTAACCCTAACCCTAACCCTAACCCTAACCCTAACCCTAACCCTAACCCTAACCCTAACCCTAACCCTAACCCTAACCCTAACCCTAACCCTAACCCTAACCCTAACCCTAACCCTAACCCTAACCCTAACCCTAACCCTAACCCTAACCCTAACCCTAACCCTAACCCTAACCCTAACCCTAACCCTAACCCTAACCCTAACCCTAACCCTAACCCTAACCCTAACCCTAACCCTAACCCTAACCCTAACCCTAACCCTAACCCTAACCCTAACCCTAACCCTAACCCTAACCCTAACCCTAACCCTAACCCTAACCCTAACCCTAACCCTAACCCTAACCCTAACCCTAACCCTAACCCTAACCCTAACCCTAACCCTAACCCTAACCCTAACCCTAACCCTAACCCTAACCCTAACCCTAACCCTAACCCTAACCCTAACCCTAACCCTAACCCTAACCCTAACCCTAACCCTAACCCTAACCCTAACCCTAACCCTAACCCTAACCCTAACCCTAACCCTAACCCTAACCCTAACCCTAACCCTAACCCTAACCCTAACCCTAACCCTAACCCTAACCCTAACCCTAACCCTAACCCTAACCCTAACCCTAACCCTAACCCTAACCCTAACCCTAACCCTAACCCTAACCCTAACCCTAACCCTAACCCTAACCCTAACCCTAACCCTAACCCTAACCCTAACCCTAACCCTAACCCTAACCCTAACCCTAACCCTAACCCTAACCCTAACCCTAACCCTAACCCTAACCCTAACCCTAACCCTAACCCTAACCCTAACCCTAACCCTAACCCTAACCCTAACCCTAACCCTAACCCTAACCCTAACCCTAACCCTAACCCTAACCCTAACCCTAACCCTAACCCTAACCCTAACCCTAACCCTAACCCTAACCCTAACCCTAACCCTAACCCTAACCCTAACCCTAACCCTAACCCTAACCCTAACCCTAACCCTAACCCTAACCCTAACCCTAACCCTAACCCTAACCCTAACCCTAACCCTAACCCTAACCCTAACCCTAACCCTAACCCTAACCCTAACCCTAACCCTAACCCTAACCCTAACCCTAACCCTAACCCTAACCCTAACCCTAACCCTAACCCTAACCCTAACCCTAACCCTAACCCTAACCCTAACCCTAACCCTAACCCTAACCCTAACCCTAACCCTAACCCTAACCCTAACCCTAACCCTAACCCTAACCCTAACCCTAACCCTAACCCTAACCCTAACCCTAACCCTAACCCTAACCCTAACCCTAACCCTAACCCTAACCCTAACCCTAACCCTAACCCTAACCCTAACCCTAACCCTAACCCTAACCCTAACCCTAACCCTAACCCTAACCCTAACCCTAACCCTAACCCTAACCCTAACCCTAACCCTAACCCTAACCCTAACCCTAACCCTAACCCTAACCCTAACCCTAACCCTAACCCTAACCCTAACCCTAACCCTAACCCTAACCCTAACCCTAACCCTAACCCTAACCCTAACCCTAACCCTAACCCTAACCCTAACCCTAACCCTAACCCTAACCCTAACCCTAACCCTAACCCTAACCCTAACCCTAACCCTAACCCTAACCCTAACCCTAACCCTAACCCTAACCCTAACCCTAACCCTAACCCTAACCCTAACCCTAACCCTAACCCTAACCCTAACCCTAACCCTAACCCTAACCCTAACCCTAACCCTAACCCTAACCCTAACCCTAACCCTAACCCTAACCCTAACCCTAACCCTAACCCTAACCCTAACCCTAACCCTAACCCTAACCCTAACCCTAACCCTAACCCTAACCCTAACCCTAACCCTAACCCTAACCCTAACCCTAACCCTAACCCTAACCCTAACCCTAACCCTAACCCTAACCCTAACCCTAACCCTAACCCTAACCCTAACCCTAACCCTAACCCTAACCCTAACCCTAACCCTAACCCTAACCCTAACCCTAACCCTAACCCTAACCCTAACCCTAACCCTAACCCTAACCCTAACCCTAACCCTAACCCTAACCCTAACCCTAACCCTAACCCTAACCCTAACCCTAACCCTAACCCTAACCCTAACCCTAACCCTAACCCTAACCCTAACCCTAACCCTAACCCTAACCCTAACCCTAACCCTAACCCTAACCCTAACCCTAACCCTAACCCTAACCCTAACCCTAACCCTAACCCTAACCCTAACCCTAACCCTAACCCTAACCCTAACCCTAACCCTAACCCTAACCCTAACCCTAACCCTAACCCTAACCCTAACCCTAACCCTAACCCTAACCCTAACCCTAACCCTAACCCTAACCCTAACCCTAACCCTAACCCTAACCCTAACCCTAACCCTAACCCTAACCCTAACCCTAACCCTAACCCTAACCCTAACCCTAACCCTAACCCTAACCCTAACCCTAACCCTAACCCTAACCCTAACCCTAACCCTAACCCTAACCCTAACCCTAACCCTAACCCTAACCCTAACCCTAACCCTAACCCTAACCCTAACCCTAACCCTAACCCTAACCCTAACCCTAACCCTAACCCTAACCCTAACCCTAACCCTAACCCTAACCCTAACCCTAACCCTAACCCTAACCCTAACCCTAACCCTAACCCTAACCCTAACCCTAACCCTAACCCTAACCCTAACCCTAACCCTAACCCTAACCCTAACCCTAACCCTAACCCTAACCCTAACCCTAACCCTAACCCTAACCCTAACCCTAACCCTAACCCTAACCCTAACCCTAACCCTAACCCTAACCCTAACCCTAACCCTAACCCTAACCCTAACCCTAACCCTAACCCTAACCCTAACCCTAACCCTAACCCTAACCCTAACCCTAACCCTAACCCTAACCCTAACCCTAACCCTAACCCTAACCCTAACCCTAACCCTAACCCTAACCCTAACCCTAACCCTAACCCTAACCCTAACCCTAACCCTAACCCTAACCCTAACCCTAACCCTAACCCTAACCCTAACCCTAACCCTAACCCTAACCCTAACCCTAACCCTAACCCTAACCCTAACCCTAACCCTAACCCTAACCCTAACCCTAACCCTAACCCTAACCCTAACCCTAACCCTAACCCTAACCCTAACCCTAACCCTAACCCTAACCCTAACCCTAACCCTAACCCTAACCCTAACCCTAACCCTAACCCTAACCCTAACCCTAACCCTAACCCTAACCCTAACCCTAACCCTAACCCTAACCCTAACCCTAACCCTAACCCTAACCCTAACCCTAACCCTAACCCTAACCCTAACCCTAACCCTAACCCTAACCCTAACCCTAACCCTAACCCTAACCCTAACCCTAACCCTAACCCTAACCCTAACCCTAACCCTAACCCTAACCCTAACCCTAACCCTAACCCTAACCCTAACCCTAACCCTAACCCTAACCCTAACCCTAACCCTAACCCTAACCCTAACCCTAACCCTAACCCTAACCCTAACCCTAACCCTAACCCTAACCCTAACCCTAACCCTAACCCTAACCCTAACCCTAACCCTAACCCTAACCCTAACCCTAACCCTAACCCTAACCCTAACCCTAACCCTAACCCTAACCCTAACCCTAACCCTAACCCTAACCCTAACCCTAACCCTAACCCTAACCCTAACCCTAACCCTAACCCTAACCCTAACCCTAACCCTAACCCTAACCCTAACCCTAACCCTAACCCTAACCCTAACCCTAACCCTAACCCTAACCCTAACCCTAACCCTAACCCTAACCCTAACCCTAACCCTAACCCTAACCCTAACCCTAACCCTAACCCTAACCCTAACCCTAACCCTAACCCTAACCCTAACCCTAACCCTAACCCTAACCCTAACCCTAACCCTAACCCTAACCCTAACCCTAACCCTAACCCTAACCCTAACCCTAACCCTAACCCTAACCCTAACCCTAACCCTAACCCTAACCCTAACCCTAACCCTAACCCTAACCCTAACCCTAACCCTAACCCTAACCCTAACCCTAACCCTAACCCTAACCCTAACCCTAACCCTAACCCTAACCCTAACCCTAACCCTAACCCTAACCCTAACCCTAACCCTAACCCTAACCCTAACCCTAACCCTAACCCTAACCCTAACCCTAACCCTAACCCTAACCCTAACCCTAACCCTAACCCTAACCCTAACCCTAACCCTAACCCTAACCCTAACCCTAACCCTAACCCTAACCCTAACCCTAACCCTAACCCTAACCCTAACCCTAACCCTAACCCTAACCCTAACCCTAACCCTAACCCTAACCCTAACCCTAACCCTAACCCTAACCCTAACCCTAACCCTAACCCTAACCCTAACCCTAACCCTAACCCTAACCCTAACCCTAACCCTAACCCTAACCCTAACCCTAACCCTAACCCTAACCCTAACCCTAACCCTAACCCTAACCCTAACCCTAACCCTAACCCTAACCCTAACCCTAACCCTAACCCTAACCCTAACCCTAACCCTAACCCTAACCCTAACCCTAACCCTAACCCTAACCCTAACCCTAACCCTAACCCTAACCCTAACCCTAACCCTAACCCTAACCCTAACCCTAACCCTAACCCTAACCCTAACCCTAACCCTAACCCTAACCCTAACCCTAACCCTAACCCTAACCCTAACCCTAACCCTAACCCTAACCCTAACCCTAACCCTAACCCTAACCCTAACCCTAACCCTAACCCTAACCCTAACCCTAACCCTAACCCTAACCCTAACCCTAACCCTAACCCTAACCCTAACCCTAACCCTAACCCTAACCCTAACCCTAACCCTAACCCTAACCCTAACCCTAACCCTAACCCTAACCCTAACCCTAACCCTAACCCTAACCCTAACCCTAACCCTAACCCTAACCCTAACCCTAACCCTAACCCTAACCCTAACCCTAACCCTAACCCTAACCCTAACCCTAACCCTAACCCTAACCCTAACCCTAACCCTAACCCTAACCCTAACCCTAACCCTAACCCTAACCCTAACCCTAACCCTAACCCTAACCCTAACCCTAACCCTAACCCTAACCCTAACCCTAACCCTAACCCTAACCCTAACCCTAACCCTAACCCTAACCCTAACCCTAACCCTAACCCTAACCCTAACCCTAACCCTAACCCTAACCCTAACCCTAACCCTAACCCTAACCCTAACCCTAACCCTAACCCTAACCCTAACCCTAACCCTAACCCTAACCCTAACCCTAACCCTAACCCTAACCCTAACCCTAACCCTAACCCTAACCCTAACCCTAACCCTAACCCTAACCCTAACCCTAACCCTAACCCTAACCCTAACCCTAACCCTAACCCTAACCCTAACCCTAACCCTAACCCTAACCCTAACCCTAACCCTAACCCTAACCCTAACCCTAACCCTAACCCTAACCCTAACCCTAACCCTAACCCTAACCCTAACCCTAACCCTAACCCTAACCCTAACCCTAACCCTAACCCTAACCCTAACCCTAACCCTAACCCTAACCCTAACCCTAACCCTAACCCTAACCCTAACCCTAACCCTAACCCTAACCCTAACCCTAACCCTAACCCTAACCCTAACCCTAACCCTAACCCTAACCCTAACCCTAACCCTAACCCTAACCCTAACCCTAACCCTAACCCTAACCCTAACCCTAACCCTAACCCTAACCCTAACCCTAACCCTAACCCTAACCCTAACCCTAACCCTAACCCTAACCCTAACCCTAACCCTAACCCTAACCCTAACCCTAACCCTAACCCTAACCCTAACCCTAACCCTAACCCTAACCCTAACCCTAACCCTAACCCTAACCCTAACCCTAACCCTAACCCTAACCCTAACCCTAACCCTAACCCTAACCCTAACCCTAACCCTAACCCTAACCCTAACCCTAACCCTAACCCTAACCCTAACCCTAACCCTAACCCTAACCCTAACCCTAACCCTAACCCTAACCCTAACCCTAACCCTAACCCTAACCCTAACCCTAACCCTAACCCTAACCCTAACCCTAACCCTAACCCTAACCCTAACCCTAACCCTAACCCTAACCCTAACCCTAACCCTAACCCTAACCCTAACCCTAACCCTAACCCTAACCCTAACCCTAACCCTAACCCTAACCCTAACCCTAACCCTAACCCTAACCCTAACCCTAACCCTAACCCTAACCCTAACCCTAACCCTAACCCTAACCCTAACCCTAACCCTAACCCTAACCCTAACCCTAACCCTAACCCTAACCCTAACCCTAACCCTAACCCTAACCCTAACCCTAACCCTAACCCTAACCCTAACCCTAACCCTAACCCTAACCCTAACCCTAACCCTAACCCTAACCCTAACCCTAACCCTAACCCTAACCCTAACCCTAACCCTAACCCTAACCCTAACCCTAACCCTAACCCTAACCCTAACCCTAACCCTAACCCTAACCCTAACCCTAACCCTAACCCTAACCCTAACCCTAACCCTAACCCTAACCCTAACCCTAACCCTAACCCTAACCCTAACCCTAACCCTAACCCTAACCCTAACCCTAACCCTAACCCTAACCCTAACCCTAACCCTAACCCTAACCCTAACCCTAACCCTAACCCTAACCCTAACCCTAACCCTAACCCTAACCCTAACCCTAACCCTAACCCTAACCCTAACCCTAACCCTAACCCTAACCCTAACCCTAACCCTAACCCTAACCCTAACCCTAACCCTAACCCTAACCCTAACCCTAACCCTAACCCTAACCCTAACCCTAACCCTAACCCTAACCCTAACCCTAACCCTAACCCTAACCCTAACCCTAACCCTAACCCTAACCCTAACCCTAACCCTAACCCTAACCCTAACCCTAACCCTAACCCTAACCCTAACCCTAACCCTAACCCTAACCCTAACCCTAACCCTAACCCTAACCCTAACCCTAACCCTAACCCTAACCCTAACCCTAACCCTAACCCTAACCCTAACCCTAACCCTAACCCTAACCCTAACCCTAACCCTAACCCTAACCCTAACCCTAACCCTAACCCTAACCCTAACCCTAACCCTAACCCTAACCCTAACCCTAACCCTAACCCTAACCCTAACCCTAACCCTAACCCTAACCCTAACCCTAACCCTAACCCTAACCCTAACCCTAACCCTAACCCTAACCCTAACCCTAACCCTAACCCTAACCCTAACCCTAACCCTAACCCTAACCCTAACCCTAACCCTAACCCTAACCCTAACCCTAACCCTAACCCTAACCCTAACCCTAACCCTAACCCTAACCCTAACCCTAACCCTAACCCTAACCCTAACCCTAACCCTAACCCTAACCCTAACCCTAACCCTAACCCTAACCCTAACCCTAACCCTAACCCTAACCCTAACCCTAACCCTAACCCTAACCCTAACCCTAACCCTAACCCTAACCCTAACCCTAACCCTAACCCTAACCCTAACCCTAACCCTAACCCTAACCCTAACCCTAACCCTAACCCTAACCCTAACCCTAACCCTAACCCTAACCCTAACCCTAACCCTAACCCTAACCCTAACCCTAACCCTAACCCTAACCCTAACCCTAACCCTAACCCTAACCCTAACCCTAACCCTAACCCTAACCCTAACCCTAACCCTAACCCTAACCCTAACCCTAACCCTAACCCTAACCCTAACCCTAACCCTAACCCTAACCCTAACCCTAACCCTAACCCTAACCCTAACCCTAACCCTAACCCTAACCCTAACCCTAACCCTAACCCTAACCCTAACCCTAACCCTAACCCTAACCCTAACCCTAACCCTAACCCTAACCCTAACCCTAACCCTAACCCTAACCCTAACCCTAACCCTAACCCTAACCCTAACCCTAACCCTAACCCTAACCCTAACCCTAACCCTAACCCTAACCCTAACCCTAACCCTAACCCTAACCCTAACCCTAACCCTAACCCTAACCCTAACCCTAACCCTAACCCTAACCCTAACCCTAACCCTAACCCTAACCCTAACCCTAACCCTAACCCTAACCCTAACCCTAACCCTAACCCTAACCCTAACCCTAACCCTAACCCTAACCCTAACCCTAACCCTAACCCTAACCCTAACCCTAACCCTAACCCTAACCCTAACCCTAACCCTAACCCTAACCCTAACCCTAACCCTAACCCTAACCCTAACCCTAACCCTAACCCTAACCCTAACCCTAACCCTAACCCTAACCCTAACCCTAACCCTAACCCTAACCCTAACCCTAACCCTAACCCTAACCCTAACCCTAACCCTAACCCTAACCCTAACCCTAACCCTAACCCTAACCCTAACCCTAACCCTAACCCTAACCCTAACCCTAACCCTAACCCTAACCCTAACCCTAACCCTAACCCTAACCCTAACCCTAACCCTAACCCTAACCCTAACCCTAACCCTAACCCTAACCCTAACCCTAACCCTAACCCTAACCCTAACCCTAACCCTAACCCTAACCCTAACCCTAACCCTAACCCTAACCCTAACCCTAACCCTAACCCTAACCCTAACCCTAACCCTAACCCTAACCCTAACCCTAACCCTAACCCTAACCCTAACCCTAACCCTAACCCTAACCCTAACCCTAACCCTAACCCTAACCCTAACCCTAACCCTAACCCTAACCCTAACCCTAACCCTAACCCTAACCCTAACCCTAACCCTAACCCTAACCCTAACCCTAACCCTAACCCTAACCCTAACCCTAACCCTAACCCTAACCCTAACCCTAACCCTAACCCTAACCCTAACCCTAACCCTAACCCTAACCCTAACCCTAACCCTAACCCTAACCCTAACCCTAACCCTAACCCTAACCCTAACCCTAACCCTAACCCTAACCCTAACCCTAACCCTAACCCTAACCCTAACCCTAACCCTAACCCTAACCCTAACCCTAACCCTAACCCTAACCCTAACCCTAACCCTAACCCTAACCCTAACCCTAACCCTAACCCTAACCCTAACCCTAACCCTAACCCTAACCCTAACCCTAACCCTAACCCTAACCCTAACCCTAACCCTAACCCTAACCCTAACCCTAACCCTAACCCTAACCCTAACCCTAACCCTAACCCTAACCCTAACCCTAACCCTAACCCTAACCCTAACCCTAACCCTAACCCTAACCCTAACCCTAACCCTAACCCTAACCCTAACCCTAACCCTAACCCTAACCCTAACCCTAACCCTAACCCTAACCCTAACCCTAACCCTAACCCTAACCCTAACCCTAACCCTAACCCTAACCCTAACCCTAACCCTAACCCTAACCCTAACCCTAACCCTAACCCTAACCCTAACCCTAACCCTAACCCTAACCCTAACCCTAACCCTAACCCTAACCCTAACCCTAACCCTAACCCTAACCCTAACCCTAACCCTAACCCTAACCCTAACCCTAACCCTAACCCTAACCCTAACCCTAACCCTAACCCTAACCCTAACCCTAACCCTAACCCTAACCCTAACCCTAACCCTAACCCTAACCCTAACCCTAACCCTAACCCTAACCCTAACCCTAACCCTAACCCTAACCCTAACCCTAACCCTAACCCTAACCCTAACCCTAACCCTAACCCTAACCCTAACCCTAACCCTAACCCTAACCCTAACCCTAACCCTAACCCTAACCCTAACCCTAACCCTAACCCTAACCCTAACCCTAACCCTAACCCTAACCCTAACCCTAACCCTAACCCTAACCCTAACCCTAACCCTAACCCTAACCCTAACCCTAACCCTAACCCTAACCCTAACCCTAACCCTAACCCTAACCCTAACCCTAACCCTAACCCTAACCCTAACCCTAACCCTAACCCTAACCCTAACCCTAACCCTAACCCTAACCCTAACCCTAACCCTAACCCTAACCCTAACCCTAACCCTAACCCTAACCCTAACCCTAACCCTAACCCTAACCCTAACCCTAACCCTAACCCTAACCCTAACCCTAACCCTAACCCTAACCCTAACCCTAACCCTAACCCTAACCCTAACCCTAACCCTAACCCTAACCCTAACCCTAACCCTAACCCTAACCCTAACCCTAACCCTAACCCTAACCCTAACCCTAACCCTAACCCTAACCCTAACCCTAACCCTAACCCTAACCCTAACCCTAACCCTAACCCTAACCCTAACCCTAACCCTAACCCTAACCCTAACCCTAACCCTAACCCTAACCCTAACCCTAACCCTAACCCTAACCCTAACCCTAACCCTAACCCTAACCCTAACCCTAACCCTAACCCTAACCCTAACCCTAACCCTAACCCTAACCCTAACCCTAACCCTAACCCTAACCCTAACCCTAACCCTAACCCTAACCCTAACCCTAACCCTAACCCTAACCCTAACCCTAACCCTAACCCTAACCCTAACCCTAACCCTAACCCTAACCCTAACCCTAACCCTAACCCTAACCCTAACCCTAACCCTAACCCTAACCCTAACCCTAACCCTAACCCTAACCCTAACCCTAACCCTAACCCTAACCCTAACCCTAACCCTAACCCTAACCCTAACCCTAACCCTAACCCTAACCCTAACCCTAACCCTAACCCTAACCCTAACCCTAACCCTAACCCTAACCCTAACCCTAACCCTAACCCTAACCCTAACCCTAACCCTAACCCTAACCCTAACCCTAACCCTAACCCTAACCCTAACCCTAACCCTAACCCTAACCCTAACCCTAACCCTAACCCTAACCCTAACCCTAACCCTAACCCTAACCCTAACCCTAACCCTAACCCTAACCCTAACCCTAACCCTAACCCTAACCCTAACCCTAACCCTAACCCTAACCCTAACCCTAACCCTAACCCTAACCCTAACCCTAACCCTAACCCTAACCCTAACCCTAACCCTAACCCTAACCCTAACCCTAACCCTAACCCTAACCCTAACCCTAACCCTAACCCTAACCCTAACCCTAACCCTAACCCTAACCCTAACCCTAACCCTAACCCTAACCCTAACCCTAACCCTAACCCTAACCCTAACCCTAACCCTAACCCTAACCCTAACCCTAACCCTAACCCTAACCCTAACCCTAACCCTAACCCTAACCCTAACCCTAACCCTAACCCTAACCCTAACCCTAACCCTAACCCTAACCCTAACCCTAACCCTAACCCTAACCCTAACCCTAACCCTAACCCTAACCCTAACCCTAACCCTAACCCTAACCCTAACCCTAACCCTAACCCTAACCCTAACCCTAACCCTAACCCTAACCCTAACCCTAACCCTAACCCTAACCCTAACCCTAACCCTAACCCTAACCCTAACCCTAACCCTAACCCTAACCCTAACCCTAACCCTAACCCTAACCCTAACCCTAACCCTAACCCTAACCCTAACCCTAACCCTAACCCTAACCCTAACCCTAACCCTAACCCTAACCCTAACCCTAACCCTAACCCTAACCCTAACCCTAACCCTAACCCTAACCCTAACCCTAACCCTAACCCTAACCCTAACCCTAACCCTAACCCTAACCCTAACCCTAACCCTAACCCTAACCCTAACCCTAACCCTAACCCTAACCCTAACCCTAACCCTAACCCTAACCCTAACCCTAACCCTAACCCTAACCCTAACCCTAACCCTAACCCTAACCCTAACCCTAACCCTAACCCTAACCCTAACCCTAACCCTAACCCTAACCCTAACCCTAACCCTAACCCTAACCCTAACCCTAACCCTAACCCTAACCCTAACCCTAACCCTAACCCTAACCCTAACCCTAACCCTAACCCTAACCCTAACCCTAACCCTAACCCTAACCCTAACCCTAACCCTAACCCTAACCCTAACCCTAACCCTAACCCTAACCCTAACCCTAACCCTAACCCTAACCCTAACCCTAACCCTAACCCTAACCCTAACCCTAACCCTAACCCTAACCCTAACCCTAACCCTAACCCTAACCCTAACCCTAACCCTAACCCTAACCCTAACCCTAACCCTAACCCTAACCCTAACCCTAACCCTAACCCTAACCCTAACCCTAACCCTAACCCTAACCCTAACCCTAACCCTAACCCTAACCCTAACCCTAACCCTAACCCTAACCCTAACCCTAACCCTAACCCTAACCCTAACCCTAACCCTAACCCTAACCCTAACCCTAACCCTAACCCTAACCCTAACCCTAACCCTAACCCTAACCCTAACCCTAACCCTAACCCTAACCCTAACCCTAACCCTAACCCTAACCCTAACCCTAACCCTAACCCTAACCCTAACCCTAACCCTAACCCTAACCCTAACCCTAACCCTAACCCTAACCCTAACCCTAACCCTAACCCTAACCCTAACCCTAACCCTAACCCTAACCCTAACCCTAACCCTAACCCTAACCCTAACCCTAACCCTAACCCTAACCCTAACCCTAACCCTAACCCTAACCCTAACCCTAACCCTAACCCTAACCCTAACCCTAACCCTAACCCTAACCCTAACCCTAACCCTAACCCTAACCCTAACCCTAACCCTAACCCTAACCCTAACCCTAACCCTAACCCTAACCCTAACCCTAACCCTAACCCTAACCCTAACCCTAACCCTAACCCTAACCCTAACCCTAACCCTAACCCTAACCCTAACCCTAACCCTAACCCTAACCCTAACCCTAACCCTAACCCTAACCCTAACCCTAACCCTAACCCTAACCCTAACCCTAACCCTAACCCTAACCCTAACCCTAACCCTAACCCTAACCCTAACCCTAACCCTAACCCTAACCCTAACCCTAACCCTAACCCTAACCCTAACCCTAACCCTAACCCTAACCCTAACCCTAACCCTAACCCTAACCCTAACCCTAACCCTAACCCTAACCCTAACCCTAACCCTAACCCTAACCCTAACCCTAACCCTAACCCTAACCCTAACCCTAACCCTAACCCTAACCCTAACCCTAACCCTAACCCTAACCCTAACCCTAACCCTAACCCTAACCCTAACCCTAACCCTAACCCTAACCCTAACCCTAACCCTAACCCTAACCCTAACCCTAACCCTAACCCTAACCCTAACCCTAACCCTAACCCTAACCCTAACCCTAACCCTAACCCTAACCCTAACCCTAACCCTAACCCTAACCCTAACCCTAACCCTAACCCTAACCCTAACCCTAACCCTAACCCTAACCCTAACCCTAACCCTAACCCTAACCCTAACCCTAACCCTAACCCTAACCCTAACCCTAACCCTAACCCTAACCCTAACCCTAACCCTAACCCTAACCCTAACCCTAACCCTAACCCTAACCCTAACCCTAACCCTAACCCTAACCCTAACCCTAACCCTAACCCTAACCCTAACCCTAACCCTAACCCTAACCCTAACCCTAACCCTAACCCTAACCCTAACCCTAACCCTAACCCTAACCCTAACCCTAACCCTAACCCTAACCCTAACCCTAACCCTAACCCTAACCCTAACCCTAACCCTAACCCTAACCCTAACCCTAACCCTAACCCTAACCCTAACCCTAACCCTAACCCTAACCCTAACCCTAACCCTAACCCTAACCCTAACCCTAACCCTAACCCTAACCCTAACCCTAACCCTAACCCTAACCCTAACCCTAACCCTAACCCTAACCCTAACCCTAACCCTAACCCTAACCCTAACCCTAACCCTAACCCTAACCCTAACCCTAACCCTAACCCTAACCCTAACCCTAACCCTAACCCTAACCCTAACCCTAACCCTAACCCTAACCCTAACCCTAACCCTAACCCTAACCCTAACCCTAACCCTAACCCTAACCCTAACCCTAACCCTAACCCTAACCCTAACCCTAACCCTAACCCTAACCCTAACCCTAACCCTAACCCTAACCCTAACCCTAACCCTAACCCTAACCCTAACCCTAACCCTAACCCTAACCCTAACCCTAACCCTAACCCTAACCCTAACCCTAACCCTAACCCTAACCCTAACCCTAACCCTAACCCTAACCCTAACCCTAACCCTAACCCTAACCCTAACCCTAACCCTAACCCTAACCCTAACCCTAACCCTAACCCTAACCCTAACCCTAACCCTAACCCTAACCCTAACCCTAACCCTAACCCTAACCCTAACCCTAACCCTAACCCTAACCCTAACCCTAACCCTAACCCTAACCCTAACCCTAACCCTAACCCTAACCCTAACCCTAACCCTAACCCTAACCCTAACCCTAACCCTAACCCTAACCCTAACCCTAACCCTAACCCTAACCCTAACCCTAACCCTAACCCTAACCCTAACCCTAACCCTAACCCTAACCCTAACCCTAACCCTAACCCTAACCCTAACCCTAACCCTAACCCTAACCCTAACCCTAACCCTAACCCTAACCCTAACCCTAACCCTAACCCTAACCCTAACCCTAACCCTAACCCTAACCCTAACCCTAACCCTAACCCTAACCCTAACCCTAACCCTAACCCTAACCCTAACCCTAACCCTAACCCTAACCCTAACCCTAACCCTAACCCTAACCCTAACCCTAACCCTAACCCTAACCCTAACCCTAACCCTAACCCTAACCCTAACCCTAACCCTAACCCTAACCCTAACCCTAACCCTAACCCTAACCCTAACCCTAACCCTAACCCTAACCCTAACCCTAACCCTAACCCTAACCCTAACCCTAACCCTAACCCTAACCCTAACCCTAACCCTAACCCTAACCCTAACCCTAACCCTAACCCTAACCCTAACCCTAACCCTAACCCTAACCCTAACCCTAACCCTAACCCTAACCCTAACCCTAACCCTAACCCTAACCCTAACCCTAACCCTAACCCTAACCCTAACCCTAACCCTAACCCTAACCCTAACCCTAACCCTAACCCTAACCCTAACCCTAACCCTAACCCTAACCCTAACCCTAACCCTAACCCTAACCCTAACCCTAACCCTAACCCTAACCCTAACCCTAACCCTAACCCTAACCCTAACCCTAACCCTAACCCTAACCCTAACCCTAACCCTAACCCTAACCCTAACCCTAACCCTAACCCTAACCCTAACCCTAACCCTAACCCTAACCCTAACCCTAACCCTAACCCTAACCCTAACCCTAACCCTAACCCTAACCCTAACCCTAACCCTAACCCTAACCCTAACCCTAACCCTAACCCTAACCCTAACCCTAACCCTAACCCTAACCCTAACCCTAACCCTAACCCTAACCCTAACCCTAACCCTAACCCTAACCCTAACCCTAACCCTAACCCTAACCCTAACCCTAACCCTAACCCTAACCCTAACCCTAACCCTAACCCTAACCCTAACCCTAACCCTAACCCTAACCCTAACCCTAACCCTAACCCTAACCCTAACCCTAACCCTAACCCTAACCCTAACCCTAACCCTAACCCTAACCCTAACCCTAACCCTAACCCTAACCCTAACCCTAACCCTAACCCTAACCCTAACCCTAACCCTAACCCTAACCCTAACCCTAACCCTAACCCTAACCCTAACCCTAACCCTAACCCTAACCCTAACCCTAACCCTAACCCTAACCCTAACCCTAACCCTAACCCTAACCCTAACCCTAACCCTAACCCTAACCCTAACCCTAACCCTAACCCTAACCCTAACCCTAACCCTAACCCTAACCCTAACCCTAACCCTAACCCTAACCCTAACCCTAACCCTAACCCTAACCCTAACCCTAACCCTAACCCTAACCCTAACCCTAACCCTAACCCTAACCCTAACCCTAACCCTAACCCTAACCCTAACCCTAACCCTAACCCTAACCCTAACCCTAACCCTAACCCTAACCCTAACCCTAACCCTAACCCTAACCCTAACCCTAACCCTAACCCTAACCCTAACCCTAACCCTAACCCTAACCCTAACCCTAACCCTAACCCTAACCCTAACCCTAACCCTAACCCTAACCCTAACCCTAACCCTAACCCTAACCCTAACCCTAACCCTAACCCTAACCCTAACCCTAACCCTAACCCTAACCCTAACCCTAACCCTAACCCTAACCCTAACCCTAACCCTAACCCTAACCCTAACCCTAACCCTAACCCTAACCCTAACCCTAACCCTAACCCTAACCCTAACCCTAACCCTAACCCTAACCCTAACCCTAACCCTAACCCTAACCCTAACCCTAACCCTAACCCTAACCCTAACCCTAACCCTAACCCTAACCCTAACCCTAACCCTAACCCTAACCCTAACCCTAACCCTAACCCTAACCCTAACCCTAACCCTAACCCTAACCCTAACCCTAACCCTAACCCTAACCCTAACCCTAACCCTAACCCTAACCCTAACCCTAACCCTAACCCTAACCCTAACCCTAACCCTAACCCTAACCCTAACCCTAACCCTAACCCTAACCCTAACCCTAACCCTAACCCTAACCCTAACCCTAACCCTAACCCTAACCCTAACCCTAACCCTAACCCTAACCCTAACCCTAACCCTAACCCTAACCCTAACCCTAACCCTAACCCTAACCCTAACCCTAACCCTAACCCTAACCCTAACCCTAACCCTAACCCTAACCCTAACCCTAACCCTAACCCTAACCCTAACCCTAACCCTAACCCTAACCCTAACCCTAACCCTAACCCTAACCCTAACCCTAACCCTAACCCTAACCCTAACCCTAACCCTAACCCTAACCCTAACCCTAACCCTAACCCTAACCCTAACCCTAACCCTAACCCTAACCCTAACCCTAACCCTAACCCTAACCCTAACCCTAACCCTAACCCTAACCCTAACCCTAACCCTAACCCTAACCCTAACCCTAACCCTAACCCTAACCCTAACCCTAACCCTAACCCTAACCCTAACCCTAACCCTAACCCTAACCCTAACCCTAACCCTAACCCTAACCCTAACCCTAACCCTAACCCTAACCCTAACCCTAACCCTAACCCTAACCCTAACCCTAACCCTAACCCTAACCCTAACCCTAACCCTAACCCTAACCCTAACCCTAACCCTAACCCTAACCCTAACCCTAACCCTAACCCTAACCCTAACCCTAACCCTAACCCTAACCCTAACCCTAACCCTAACCCTAACCCTAACCCTAACCCTAACCCTAACCCTAACCCTAACCCTAACCCTAACCCTAACCCTAACCCTAACCCTAACCCTAACCCTAACCCTAACCCTAACCCTAACCCTAACCCTAACCCTAACCCTAACCCTAACCCTAACCCTAACCCTAACCCTAACCCTAACCCTAACCCTAACCCTAACCCTAACCCTAACCCTAACCCTAACCCTAACCCTAACCCTAACCCTAACCCTAACCCTAACCCTAACCCTAACCCTAACCCTAACCCTAACCCTAACCCTAACCCTAACCCTAACCCTAACCCTAACCCTAACCCTAACCCTAACCCTAACCCTAACCCTAACCCTAACCCTAACCCTAACCCTAACCCTAACCCTAACCCTAACCCTAACCCTAACCCTAACCCTAACCCTAACCCTAACCCTAACCCTAACCCTAACCCTAACCCTAACCCTAACCCTAACCCTAACCCTAACCCTAACCCTAACCCTAACCCTAACCCTAACCCTAACCCTAACCCTAACCCTAACCCTAACCCTAACCCTAACCCTAACCCTAACCCTAACCCTAACCCTAACCCTAACCCTAACCCTAACCCTAACCCTAACCCTAACCCTAACCCTAACCCTAACCCTAACCCTAACCCTAACCCTAACCCTAACCCTAACCCTAACCCTAACCCTAACCCTAACCCTAACCCTAACCCTAACCCTAACCCTAACCCTAACCCTAACCCTAACCCTAACCCTAACCCTAACCCTAACCCTAACCCTAACCCTAACCCTAACCCTAACCCTAACCCTAACCCTAACCCTAACCCTAACCCTAACCCTAACCCTAACCCTAACCCTAACCCTAACCCTAACCCTAACCCTAACCCTAACCCTAACCCTAACCCTAACCCTAACCCTAACCCTAACCCTAACCCTAACCCTAACCCTAACCCTAACCCTAACCCTAACCCTAACCCTAACCCTAACCCTAACCCTAACCCTAACCCTAACCCTAACCCTAACCCTAACCCTAACCCTAACCCTAACCCTAACCCTAACCCTAACCCTAACCCTAACCCTAACCCTAACCCTAACCCTAACCCTAACCCTAACCCTAACCCTAACCCTAACCCTAACCCTAACCCTAACCCTAACCCTAACCCTAACCCTAACCCTAACCCTAACCCTAACCCTAACCCTAACCCTAACCCTAACCCTAACCCTAACCCTAACCCTAACCCTAACCCTAACCCTAACCCTAACCCTAACCCTAACCCTAACCCTAACCCTAACCCTAACCCTAACCCTAACCCTAACCCTAACCCTAACCCTAACCCTAACCCTAACCCTAACCCTAACCCTAACCCTAACCCTAACCCTAACCCTAACCCTAACCCTAACCCTAACCCTAACCCTAACCCTAACCCTAACCCTAACCCTAACCCTAACCCTAACCCTAACCCTAACCCTAACCCTAACCCTAACCCTAACCCTAACCCTAACCCTAACCCTAACCCTAACCCTAACCCTAACCCTAACCCTAACCCTAACCCTAACCCTAACCCTAACCCTAACCCTAACCCTAACCCTAACCCTAACCCTAACCCTAACCCTAACCCTAACCCTAACCCTAACCCTAACCCTAACCCTAACCCTAACCCTAACCCTAACCCTAACCCTAACCCTAACCCTAACCCTAACCCTAACCCTAACCCTAACCCTAACCCTAACCCTAACCCTAACCCTAACCCTAACCCTAACCCTAACCCTAACCCTAACCCTAACCCTAACCCTAACCCTAACCCTAACCCTAACCCTAACCCTAACCCTAACCCTAACCCTAACCCTAACCCTAACCCTAACCCTAACCCTAACCCTAACCCTAACCCTAACCCTAACCCTAACCCTAACCCTAACCCTAACCCTAACCCTAACCCTAACCCTAACCCTAACCCTAACCCTAACCCTAACCCTAACCCTAACCCTAACCCTAACCCTAACCCTAACCCTAACCCTAACCCTAACCCTAACCCTAACCCTAACCCTAACCCTAACCCTAACCCTAACCCTAACCCTAACCCTAACCCTAACCCTAACCCTAACCCTAACCCTAACCCTAACCCTAACCCTAACCCTAACCCTAACCCTAACCCTAACCCTAACCCTAACCCTAACCCTAACCCTAACCCTAACCCTAACCCTAACCCTAACCCTAACCCTAACCCTAACCCTAACCCTAACCCTAACCCTAACCCTAACCCTAACCCTAACCCTAACCCTAACCCTAACCCTAACCCTAACCCTAACCCTAACCCTAACCCTAACCCTAACCCTAACCCTAACCCTAACCCTAACCCTAACCCTAACCCTAACCCTAACCCTAACCCTAACCCTAACCCTAACCCTAACCCTAACCCTAACCCTAACCCTAACCCTAACCCTAACCCTAACCCTAACCCTAACCCTAACCCTAACCCTAACCCTAACCCTAACCCTAACCCTAACCCTAACCCTAACCCTAACCCTAACCCTAACCCTAACCCTAACCCTAACCCTAACCCTAACCCTAACCCTAACCCTAACCCTAACCCTAACCCTAACCCTAACCCTAACCCTAACCCTAACCCTAACCCTAACCCTAACCCTAACCCTAACCCTAACCCTAACCCTAACCCTAACCCTAACCCTAACCCTAACCCTAACCCTAACCCTAACCCTAACCCTAACCCTAACCCTAACCCTAACCCTAACCCTAACCCTAACCCTAACCCTAACCCTAACCCTAACCCTAACCCTAACCCTAACCCTAACCCTAACCCTAACCCTAACCCTAACCCTAACCCTAACCCTAACCCTAACCCTAACCCTAACCCTAACCCTAACCCTAACCCTAACCCTAACCCTAACCCTAACCCTAACCCTAACCCTAACCCTAACCCTAACCCTAACCCTAACCCTAACCCTAACCCTAACCCTAACCCTAACCCTAACCCTAACCCTAACCCTAACCCTAACCCTAACCCTAACCCTAACCCTAACCCTAACCCTAACCCTAACCCTAACCCTAACCCTAACCCTAACCCTAACCCTAACCCTAACCCTAACCCTAACCCTAACCCTAACCCTAACCCTAACCCTAACCCTAACCCTAACCCTAACCCTAACCCTAACCCTAACCCTAACCCTAACCCTAACCCTAACCCTAACCCTAACCCTAACCCTAACCCTAACCCTAACCCTAACCCTAACCCTAACCCTAACCCTAACCCTAACCCTAACCCTAACCCTAACCCTAACCCTAACCCTAACCCTAACCCTAACCCTAACCCTAACCCTAACCCTAACCCTAACCCTAACCCTAACCCTAACCCTAACCCTAACCCTAACCCTAACCCTAACCCTAACCCTAACCCTAACCCTAACCCTAACCCTAACCCTAACCCTAACCCTAACCCTAACCCTAACCCTAACCCTAACCCTAACCCTAACCCTAACCCTAACCCTAACCCTAACCCTAACCCTAACCCTAACCCTAACCCTAACCCTAACCCTAACCCTAACCCTAACCCTAACCCTAACCCTAACCCTAACCCTAACCCTAACCCTAACCCTAACCCTAACCCTAACCCTAACCCTAACCCTAACCCTAACCCTAACCCTAACCCTAACCCTAACCCTAACCCTAACCCTAACCCTAACCCTAACCCTAACCCTAACCCTAACCCTAACCCTAACCCTAACCCTAACCCTAACCCTAACCCTAACCCTAACCCTAACCCTAACCCTAACCCTAACCCTAACCCTAACCCTAACCCTAACCCTAACCCTAACCCTAACCCTAACCCTAACCCTAACCCTAACCCTAACCCTAACCCTAACCCTAACCCTAACCCTAACCCTAACCCTAACCCTAACCCTAACCCTAACCCTAACCCTAACCCTAACCCTAACCCTAACCCTAACCCTAACCCTAACCCTAACCCTAACCCTAACCCTAACCCTAACCCTAACCCTAACCCTAACCCTAACCCTAACCCTAACCCTAACCCTAACCCTAACCCTAACCCTAACCCTAACCCTAACCCTAACCCTAACCCTAACCCTAACCCTAACCCTAACCCTAACCCTAACCCTAACCCTAACCCTAACCCTAACCCTAACCCTAACCCTAACCCTAACCCTAACCCTAACCCTAACCCTAACCCTAACCCTAACCCTAACCCTAACCCTAACCCTAACCCTAACCCTAACCCTAACCCTAACCCTAACCCTAACCCTAACCCTAACCCTAACCCTAACCCTAACCCTAACCCTAACCCTAACCCTAACCCTAACCCTAACCCTAACCCTAACCCTAACCCTAACCCTAACCCTAACCCTAACCCTAACCCTAACCCTAACCCTAACCCTAACCCTAACCCTAACCCTAACCCTAACCCTAACCCTAACCCTAACCCTAACCCTAACCCTAACCCTAACCCTAACCCTAACCCTAACCCTAACCCTAACCCTAACCCTAACCCTAACCCTAACCCTAACCCTAACCCTAACCCTAACCCTAACCCTAACCCTAACCCTAACCCTAACCCTAACCCTAACCCTAACCCTAACCCTAACCCTAACCCTAACCCTAACCCTAACCCTAACCCTAACCCTAACCCTAACCCTAACCCTAACCCTAACCCTAACCCTAACCCTAACCCTAACCCTAACCCTAACCCTAACCCTAACCCTAACCCTAACCCTAACCCTAACCCTAACCCTAACCCTAACCCTAACCCTAACCCTAACCCTAACCCTAACCCTAACCCTAACCCTAACCCTAACCCTAACCCTAACCCTAACCCTAACCCTAACCCTAACCCTAACCCTAACCCTAACCCTAACCCTAACCCTAACCCTAACCCTAACCCTAACCCTAACCCTAACCCTAACCCTAACCCTAACCCTAACCCTAACCCTAACCCTAACCCTAACCCTAACCCTAACCCTAACCCTAACCCTAACCCTAACCCTAACCCTAACCCTAACCCTAACCCTAACCCTAACCCTAACCCTAACCCTAACCCTAACCCTAACCCTAACCCTAACCCTAACCCTAACCCTAACCCTAACCCTAACCCTAACCCTAACCCTAACCCTAACCCTAACCCTAACCCTAACCCTAACCCTAACCCTAACCCTAACCCTAACCCTAACCCTAACCCTAACCCTAACCCTAACCCTAACCCTAACCCTAACCCTAACCCTAACCCTAACCCTAACCCTAACCCTAACCCTAACCCTAACCCTAACCCTAACCCTAACCCTAACCCTAACCCTAACCCTAACCCTAACCCTAACCCTAACCCTAACCCTAACCCTAACCCTAACCCTAACCCTAACCCTAACCCTAACCCTAACCCTAACCCTAACCCTAACCCTAACCCTAACCCTAACCCTAACCCTAACCCTAACCCTAACCCTAACCCTAACCCTAACCCTAACCCTAACCCTAACCCTAACCCTAACCCTAACCCTAACCCTAACCCTAACCCTAACCCTAACCCTAACCCTAACCCTAACCCTAACCCTAACCCTAACCCTAACCCTAACCCTAACCCTAACCCTAACCCTAACCCTAACCCTAACCCTAACCCTAACCCTAACCCTAACCCTAACCCTAACCCTAACCCTAACCCTAACCCTAACCCTAACCCTAACCCTAACCCTAACCCTAACCCTAACCCTAACCCTAACCCTAACCCTAACCCTAACCCTAACCCTAACCCTAACCCTAACCCTAACCCTAACCCTAACCCTAACCCTAACCCTAACCCTAACCCTAACCCTAACCCTAACCCTAACCCTAACCCTAACCCTAACCCTAACCCTAACCCTAACCCTAACCCTAACCCTAACCCTAACCCTAACCCTAACCCTAACCCTAACCCTAACCCTAACCCTAACCCTAACCCTAACCCTAACCCTAACCCTAACCCTAACCCTAACCCTAACCCTAACCCTAACCCTAACCCTAACCCTAACCCTAACCCTAACCCTAACCCTAACCCTAACCCTAACCCTAACCCTAACCCTAACCCTAACCCTAACCCTAACCCTAACCCTAACCCTAACCCTAACCCTAACCCTAACCCTAACCCTAACCCTAACCCTAACCCTAACCCTAACCCTAACCCTAACCCTAACCCTAACCCTAACCCTAACCCTAACCCTAACCCTAACCCTAACCCTAACCCTAACCCTAACCCTAACCCTAACCCTAACCCTAACCCTAACCCTAACCCTAACCCTAACCCTAACCCTAACCCTAACCCTAACCCTAACCCTAACCCTAACCCTAACCCTAACCCTAACCCTAACCCTAACCCTAACCCTAACCCTAACCCTAACCCTAACCCTAACCCTAACCCTAACCCTAACCCTAACCCTAACCCTAACCCTAACCCTAACCCTAACCCTAACCCTAACCCTAACCCTAACCCTAACCCTAACCCTAACCCTAACCCTAACCCTAACCCTAACCCTAACCCTAACCCTAACCCTAACCCTAACCCTAACCCTAACCCTAACCCTAACCCTAACCCTAACCCTAACCCTAACCCTAACCCTAACCCTAACCCTAACCCTAACCCTAACCCTAACCCTAACCCTAACCCTAACCCTAACCCTAACCCTAACCCTAACCCTAACCCTAACCCTAACCCTAACCCTAACCCTAACCCTAACCCTAACCCTAACCCTAACCCTAACCCTAACCCTAACCCTAACCCTAACCCTAACCCTAACCCTAACCCTAACCCTAACCCTAACCCTAACCCTAACCCTAACCCTAACCCTAACCCTAACCCTAACCCTAACCCTAACCCTAACCCTAACCCTAACCCTAACCCTAACCCTAACCCTAACCCTAACCCTAACCCTAACCCTAACCCTAACCCTAACCCTAACCCTAACCCTAACCCTAACCCTAACCCTAACCCTAACCCTAACCCTAACCCTAACCCTAACCCTAACCCTAACCCTAACCCTAACCCTAACCCTAACCCTAACCCTAACCCTAACCCTAACCCTAACCCTAACCCTAACCCTAACCCTAACCCTAACCCTAACCCTAACCCTAACCCTAACCCTAACCCTAACCCTAACCCTAACCCTAACCCTAACCCTAACCCTAACCCTAACCCTAACCCTAACCCTAACCCTAACCCTAACCCTAACCCTAACCCTAACCCTAACCCTAACCCTAACCCTAACCCTAACCCTAACCCTAACCCTAACCCTAACCCTAACCCTAACCCTAACCCTAACCCTAACCCTAACCCTAACCCTAACCCTAACCCTAACCCTAACCCTAACCCTAACCCTAACCCTAACCCTAACCCTAACCCTAACCCTAACCCTAACCCTAACCCTAACCCTAACCCTAACCCTAACCCTAACCCTAACCCTAACCCTAACCCTAACCCTAACCCTAACCCTAACCCTAACCCTAACCCTAACCCTAACCCTAACCCTAACCCTAACCCTAACCCTAACCCTAACCCTAACCCTAACCCTAACCCTAACCCTAACCCTAACCCTAACCCTAACCCTAACCCTAACCCTAACCCTAACCCTAACCCTAACCCTAACCCTAACCCTAACCCTAACCCTAACCCTAACCCTAACCCTAACCCTAACCCTAACCCTAACCCTAACCCTAACCCTAACCCTAACCCTAACCCTAACCCTAACCCTAACCCTAACCCTAACCCTAACCCTAACCCTAACCCTAACCCTAACCCTAACCCTAACCCTAACCCTAACCCTAACCCTAACCCTAACCCTAACCCTAACCCTAACCCTAACCCTAACCCTAACCCTAACCCTAACCCTAACCCTAACCCTAACCCTAACCCTAACCCTAACCCTAACCCTAACCCTAACCCTAACCCTAACCCTAACCCTAACCCTAACCCTAACCCTAACCCTAACCCTAACCCTAACCCTAACCCTAACCCTAACCCTAACCCTAACCCTAACCCTAACCCTAACCCTAACCCTAACCCTAACCCTAACCCTAACCCTAACCCTAACCCTAACCCTAACCCTAACCCTAACCCTAACCCTAACCCTAACCCTAACCCTAACCCTAACCCTAACCCTAACCCTAACCCTAACCCTAACCCTAACCCTAACCCTAACCCTAACCCTAACCCTAACCCTAACCCTAACCCTAACCCTAACCCTAACCCTAACCCTAACCCTAACCCTAACCCTAACCCTAACCCTAACCCTAACCCTAACCCTAACCCTAACCCTAACCCTAACCCTAACCCTAACCCTAACCCTAACCCTAACCCTAACCCTAACCCTAACCCTAACCCTAACCCTAACCCTAACCCTAACCCTAACCCTAACCCTAACCCTAACCCTAACCCTAACCCTAACCCTAACCCTAACCCTAACCCTAACCCTAACCCTAACCCTAACCCTAACCCTAACCCTAACCCTAACCCTAACCCTAACCCTAACCCTAACCCTAACCCTAACCCTAACCCTAACCCTAACCCTAACCCTAACCCTAACCCTAACCCTAACCCTAACCCTAACCCTAACCCTAACCCTAACCCTAACCCTAACCCTAACCCTAACCCTAACCCTAACCCTAACCCTAACCCTAACCCTAACCCTAACCCTAACCCTAACCCTAACCCTAACCCTAACCCTAACCCTAACCCTAACCCTAACCCTAACCCTAACCCTAACCCTAACCCTAACCCTAACCCTAACCCTAACCCTAACCCTAACCCTAACCCTAACCCTAACCCTAACCCTAACCCTAACCCTAACCCTAACCCTAACCCTAACCCTAACCCTAACCCTAACCCTAACCCTAACCCTAACCCTAACCCTAACCCTAACCCTAACCCTAACCCTAACCCTAACCCTAACCCTAACCCTAACCCTAACCCTAACCCTAACCCTAACCCTAACCCTAACCCTAACCCTAACCCTAACCCTAACCCTAACCCTAACCCTAACCCTAACCCTAACCCTAACCCTAACCCTAACCCTAACCCTAACCCTAACCCTAACCCTAACCCTAACCCTAACCCTAACCCTAACCCTAACCCTAACCCTAACCCTAACCCTAACCCTAACCCTAACCCTAACCCTAACCCTAACCCTAACCCTAACCCTAACCCTAACCCTAACCCTAACCCTAACCCTAACCCTAACCCTAACCCTAACCCTAACCCTAACCCTAACCCTAACCCTAACCCTAACCCTAACCCTAACCCTAACCCTAACCCTAACCCTAACCCTAACCCTAACCCTAACCCTAACCCTAACCCTAACCCTAACCCTAACCCTAACCCTAACCCTAACCCTAACCCTAACCCTAACCCTAACCCTAACCCTAACCCTAACCCTAACCCTAACCCTAACCCTAACCCTAACCCTAACCCTAACCCTAACCCTAACCCTAACCCTAACCCTAACCCTAACCCTAACCCTAACCCTAACCCTAACCCTAACCCTAACCCTAACCCTAACCCTAACCCTAACCCTAACCCTAACCCTAACCCTAACCCTAACCCTAACCCTAACCCTAACCCTAACCCTAACCCTAACCCTAACCCTAACCCTAACCCTAACCCTAACCCTAACCCTAACCCTAACCCTAACCCTAACCCTAACCCTAACCCTAACCCTAACCCTAACCCTAACCCTAACCCTAACCCTAACCCTAACCCTAACCCTAACCCTAACCCTAACCCTAACCCTAACCCTAACCCTAACCCTAACCCTAACCCTAACCCTAACCCTAACCCTAACCCTAACCCTAACCCTAACCCTAACCCTAACCCTAACCCTAACCCTAACCCTAACCCTAACCCTAACCCTAACCCTAACCCTAACCCTAACCCTAACCCTAACCCTAACCCTAACCCTAACCCTAACCCTAACCCTAACCCTAACCCTAACCCTAACCCTAACCCTAACCCTAACCCTAACCCTAACCCTAACCCTAACCCTAACCCTAACCCTAACCCTAACCCTAACCCTAACCCTAACCCTAACCCTAACCCTAACCCTAACCCTAACCCTAACCCTAACCCTAACCCTAACCCTAACCCTAACCCTAACCCTAACCCTAACCCTAACCCTAACCCTAACCCTAACCCTAACCCTAACCCTAACCCTAACCCTAACCCTAACCCTAACCCTAACCCTAACCCTAACCCTAACCCTAACCCTAACCCTAACCCTAACCCTAACCCTAACCCTAACCCTAACCCTAACCCTAACCCTAACCCTAACCCTAACCCTAACCCTAACCCTAACCCTAACCCTAACCCTAACCCTAACCCTAACCCTAACCCTAACCCTAACCCTAACCCTAACCCTAACCCTAACCCTAACCCTAACCCTAACCCTAACCCTAACCCTAACCCTAACCCTAACCCTAACCCTAACCCTAACCCTAACCCTAACCCTAACCCTAACCCTAACCCTAACCCTAACCCTAACCCTAACCCTAACCCTAACCCTAACCCTAACCCTAACCCTAACCCTAACCCTAACCCTAACCCTAACCCTAACCCTAACCCTAACCCTAACCCTAACCCTAACCCTAACCCTAACCCTAACCCTAACCCTAACCCTAACCCTAACCCTAACCCTAACCCTAACCCTAACCCTAACCCTAACCCTAACCCTAACCCTAACCCTAACCCTAACCCTAACCCTAACCCTAACCCTAACCCTAACCCTAACCCTAACCCTAACCCTAACCCTAACCCTAACCCTAACCCTAACCCTAACCCTAACCCTAACCCTAACCCTAACCCTAACCCTAACCCTAACCCTAACCCTAACCCTAACCCTAACCCTAACCCTAACCCTAACCCTAACCCTAACCCTAACCCTAACCCTAACCCTAACCCTAACCCTAACCCTAACCCTAACCCTAACCCTAACCCTAACCCTAACCCTAACCCTAACCCTAACCCTAACCCTAACCCTAACCCTAACCCTAACCCTAACCCTAACCCTAACCCTAACCCTAACCCTAACCCTAACCCTAACCCTAACCCTAACCCTAACCCTAACCCTAACCCTAACCCTAACCCTAACCCTAACCCTAACCCTAACCCTAACCCTAACCCTAACCCTAACCCTAACCCTAACCCTAACCCTAACCCTAACCCTAACCCTAACCCTAACCCTAACCCTAACCCTAACCCTAACCCTAACCCTAACCCTAACCCTAACCCTAACCCTAACCCTAACCCTAACCCTAACCCTAACCCTAACCCTAACCCTAACCCTAACCCTAACCCTAACCCTAACCCTAACCCTAACCCTAACCCTAACCCTAACCCTAACCCTAACCCTAACCCTAACCCTAACCCTAACCCTAACCCTAACCCTAACCCTAACCCTAACCCTAACCCTAACCCTAACCCTAACCCTAACCCTAACCCTAACCCTAACCCTAACCCTAACCCTAACCCTAACCCTAACCCTAACCCTAACCCTAACCCTAACCCTAACCCTAACCCTAACCCTAACCCTAACCCTAACCCTAACCCTAACCCTAACCCTAACCCTAACCCTAACCCTAACCCTAACCCTAACCCTAACCCTAACCCTAACCCTAACCCTAACCCTAACCCTAACCCTAACCCTAACCCTAACCCTAACCCTAACCCTAACCCTAACCCTAACCCTAACCCTAACCCTAACCCTAACCCTAACCCTAACCCTAACCCTAACCCTAACCCTAACCCTAACCCTAACCCTAACCCTAACCCTAACCCTAACCCTAACCCTAACCCTAACCCTAACCCTAACCCTAACCCTAACCCTAACCCTAACCCTAACCCTAACCCTAACCCTAACCCTAACCCTAACCCTAACCCTAACCCTAACCCTAACCCTAACCCTAACCCTAACCCTAACCCTAACCCTAACCCTAACCCTAACCCTAACCCTAACCCTAACCCTAACCCTAACCCTAACCCTAACCCTAACCCTAACCCTAACCCTAACCCTAACCCTAACCCTAACCCTAACCCTAACCCTAACCCTAACCCTAACCCTAACCCTAACCCTAACCCTAACCCTAACCCTAACCCTAACCCTAACCCTAACCCTAACCCTAACCCTAACCCTAACCCTAACCCTAACCCTAACCCTAACCCTAACCCTAACCCTAACCCTAACCCTAACCCTAACCCTAACCCTAACCCTAACCCTAACCCTAACCCTAACCCTAACCCTAACCCTAACCCTAACCCTAACCCTAACCCTAACCCTAACCCTAACCCTAACCCTAACCCTAACCCTAACCCTAACCCTAACCCTAACCCTAACCCTAACCCTAACCCTAACCCTAACCCTAACCCTAACCCTAACCCTAACCCTAACCCTAACCCTAACCCTAACCCTAACCCTAACCCTAACCCTAACCCTAACCCTAACCCTAACCCTAACCCTAACCCTAACCCTAACCCTAACCCTAACCCTAACCCTAACCCTAACCCTAACCCTAACCCTAACCCTAACCCTAACCCTAACCCTAACCCTAACCCTAACCCTAACCCTAACCCTAACCCTAACCCTAACCCTAACCCTAACCCTAACCCTAACCCTAACCCTAACCCTAACCCTAACCCTAACCCTAACCCTAACCCTAACCCTAACCCTAACCCTAACCCTAACCCTAACCCTAACCCTAACCCTAACCCTAACCCTAACCCTAACCCTAACCCTAACCCTAACCCTAACCCTAACCCTAACCCTAACCCTAACCCTAACCCTAACCCTAACCCTAACCCTAACCCTAACCCTAACCCTAACCCTAACCCTAACCCTAACCCTAACCCTAACCCTAACCCTAACCCTAACCCTAACCCTAACCCTAACCCTAACCCTAACCCTAACCCTAACCCTAACCCTAACCCTAACCCTAACCCTAACCCTAACCCTAACCCTAACCCTAACCCTAACCCTAACCCTAACCCTAACCCTAACCCTAACCCTAACCCTAACCCTAACCCTAACCCTAACCCTAACCCTAACCCTAACCCTAACCCTAACCCTAACCCTAACCCTAACCCTAACCCTAACCCTAACCCTAACCCTAACCCTAACCCTAACCCTAACCCTAACCCTAACCCTAACCCTAACCCTAACCCTAACCCTAACCCTAACCCTAACCCTAACCCTAACCCTAACCCTAACCCTAACCCTAACCCTAACCCTAACCCTAACCCTAACCCTAACCCTAACCCTAACCCTAACCCTAACCCTAACCCTAACCCTAACCCTAACCCTAACCCTAACCCTAACCCTAACCCTAACCCTAACCCTAACCCTAACCCTAACCCTAACCCTAACCCTAACCCTAACCCTAACCCTAACCCTAACCCTAACCCTAACCCTAACCCTAACCCTAACCCTAACCCTAACCCTAACCCTAACCCTAACCCTAACCCTAACCCTAACCCTAACCCTAACCCTAACCCTAACCCTAACCCTAACCCTAACCCTAACCCTAACCCTAACCCTAACCCTAACCCTAACCCTAACCCTAACCCTAACCCTAACCCTAACCCTAACCCTAACCCTAACCCTAACCCTAACCCTAACCCTAACCCTAACCCTAACCCTAACCCTAACCCTAACCCTAACCCTAACCCTAACCCTAACCCTAACCCTAACCCTAACCCTAACCCTAACCCTAACCCTAACCCTAACCCTAACCCTAACCCTAACCCTAACCCTAACCCTAACCCTAACCCTAACCCTAACCCTAACCCTAACCCTAACCCTAACCCTAACCCTAACCCTAACCCTAACCCTAACCCTAACCCTAACCCTAACCCTAACCCTAACCCTAACCCTAACCCTAACCCTAACCCTAACCCTAACCCTAACCCTAACCCTAACCCTAACCCTAACCCTAACCCTAACCCTAACCCTAACCCTAACCCTAACCCTAACCCTAACCCTAACCCTAACCCTAACCCTAACCCTAACCCTAACCCTAACCCTAACCCTAACCCTAACCCTAACCCTAACCCTAACCCTAACCCTAACCCTAACCCTAACCCTAACCCTAACCCTAACCCTAACCCTAACCCTAACCCTAACCCTAACCCTAACCCTAACCCTAACCCTAACCCTAACCCTAACCCTAACCCTAACCCTAACCCTAACCCTAACCCTAACCCTAACCCTAACCCTAACCCTAACCCTAACCCTAACCCTAACCCTAACCCTAACCCTAACCCTAACCCTAACCCTAACCCTAACCCTAACCCTAACCCTAACCCTAACCCTAACCCTAACCCTAACCCTAACCCTAACCCTAACCCTAACCCTAACCCTAACCCTAACCCTAACCCTAACCCTAACCCTAACCCTAACCCTAACCCTAACCCTAACCCTAACCCTAACCCTAACCCTAACCCTAACCCTAACCCTAACCCTAACCCTAACCCTAACCCTAACCCTAACCCTAACCCTAACCCTAACCCTAACCCTAACCCTAACCCTAACCCTAACCCTAACCCTAACCCTAACCCTAACCCTAACCCTAACCCTAACCCTAACCCTAACCCTAACCCTAACCCTAACCCTAACCCTAACCCTAACCCTAACCCTAACCCTAACCCTAACCCTAACCCTAACCCTAACCCTAACCCTAACCCTAACCCTAACCCTAACCCTAACCCTAACCCTAACCCTAACCCTAACCCTAACCCTAACCCTAACCCTAACCCTAACCCTAACCCTAACCCTAACCCTAACCCTAACCCTAACCCTAACCCTAACCCTAACCCTAACCCTAACCCTAACCCTAACCCTAACCCTAACCCTAACCCTAACCCTAACCCTAACCCTAACCCTAACCCTAACCCTAACCCTAACCCTAACCCTAACCCTAACCCTAACCCTAACCCTAACCCTAACCCTAACCCTAACCCTAACCCTAACCCTAACCCTAACCCTAACCCTAACCCTAACCCTAACCCTAACCCTAACCCTAACCCTAACCCTAACCCTAACCCTAACCCTAACCCTAACCCTAACCCTAACCCTAACCCTAACCCTAACCCTAACCCTAACCCTAACCCTAACCCTAACCCTAACCCTAACCCTAACCCTAACCCTAACCCTAACCCTAACCCTAACCCTAACCCTAACCCTAACCCTAACCCTAACCCTAACCCTAACCCTAACCCTAACCCTAACCCTAACCCTAACCCTAACCCTAACCCTAACCCTAACCCTAACCCTAACCCTAACCCTAACCCTAACCCTAACCCTAACCCTAACCCTAACCCTAACCCTAACCCTAACCCTAACCCTAACCCTAACCCTAACCCTAACCCTAACCCTAACCCTAACCCTAACCCTAACCCTAACCCTAACCCTAACCCTAACCCTAACCCTAACCCTAACCCTAACCCTAACCCTAACCCTAACCCTAACCCTAACCCTAACCCTAACCCTAACCCTAACCCTAACCCTAACCCTAACCCTAACCCTAACCCTAACCCTAACCCTAACCCTAACCCTAACCCTAACCCTAACCCTAACCCTAACCCTAACCCTAACCCTAACCCTAACCCTAACCCTAACCCTAACCCTAACCCTAACCCTAACCCTAACCCTAACCCTAACCCTAACCCTAACCCTAACCCTAACCCTAACCCTAACCCTAACCCTAACCCTAACCCTAACCCTAACCCTAACCCTAACCCTAACCCTAACCCTAACCCTAACCCTAACCCTAACCCTAACCCTAACCCTAACCCTAACCCTAACCCTAACCCTAACCCTAACCCTAACCCTAACCCTAACCCTAACCCTAACCCTAACCCTAACCCTAACCCTAACCCTAACCCTAACCCTAACCCTAACCCTAACCCTAACCCTAACCCTAACCCTAACCCTAACCCTAACCCTAACCCTAACCCTAACCCTAACCCTAACCCTAACCCTAACCCTAACCCTAACCCTAACCCTAACCCTAACCCTAACCCTAACCCTAACCCTAACCCTAACCCTAACCCTAACCCTAACCCTAACCCTAACCCTAACCCTAACCCTAACCCTAACCCTAACCCTAACCCTAACCCTAACCCTAACCCTAACCCTAACCCTAACCCTAACCCTAACCCTAACCCTAACCCTAACCCTAACCCTAACCCTAACCCTAACCCTAACCCTAACCCTAACCCTAACCCTAACCCTAACCCTAACCCTAACCCTAACCCTAACCCTAACCCTAACCCTAACCCTAACCCTAACCCTAACCCTAACCCTAACCCTAACCCTAACCCTAACCCTAACCCTAACCCTAACCCTAACCCTAACCCTAACCCTAACCCTAACCCTAACCCTAACCCTAACCCTAACCCTAACCCTAACCCTAACCCTAACCCTAACCCTAACCCTAACCCTAACCCTAACCCTAACCCTAACCCTAACCCTAACCCTAACCCTAACCCTAACCCTAACCCTAACCCTAACCCTAACCCTAACCCTAACCCTAACCCTAACCCTAACCCTAACCCTAACCCTAACCCTAACCCTAACCCTAACCCTAACCCTAACCCTAACCCTAACCCTAACCCTAACCCTAACCCTAACCCTAACCCTAACCCTAACCCTAACCCTAACCCTAACCCTAACCCTAACCCTAACCCTAACCCTAACCCTAACCCTAACCCTAACCCTAACCCTAACCCTAACCCTAACCCTAACCCTAACCCTAACCCTAACCCTAACCCTAACCCTAACCCTAACCCTAACCCTAACCCTAACCCTAACCCTAACCCTAACCCTAACCCTAACCCTAACCCTAACCCTAACCCTAACCCTAACCCTAACCCTAACCCTAACCCTAACCCTAACCCTAACCCTAACCCTAACCCTAACCCTAACCCTAACCCTAACCCTAACCCTAACCCTAACCCTAACCCTAACCCTAACCCTAACCCTAACCCTAACCCTAACCCTAACCCTAACCCTAACCCTAACCCTAACCCTAACCCTAACCCTAACCCTAACCCTAACCCTAACCCTAACCCTAACCCTAACCCTAACCCTAACCCTAACCCTAACCCTAACCCTAACCCTAACCCTAACCCTAACCCTAACCCTAACCCTAACCCTAACCCTAACCCTAACCCTAACCCTAACCCTAACCCTAACCCTAACCCTAACCCTAACCCTAACCCTAACCCTAACCCTAACCCTAACCCTAACCCTAACCCTAACCCTAACCCTAACCCTAACCCTAACCCTAACCCTAACCCTAACCCTAACCCTAACCCTAACCCTAACCCTAACCCTAACCCTAACCCTAACCCTAACCCTAACCCTAACCCTAACCCTAACCCTAACCCTAACCCTAACCCTAACCCTAACCCTAACCCTAACCCTAACCCTAACCCTAACCCTAACCCTAACCCTAACCCTAACCCTAACCCTAACCCTAACCCTAACCCTAACCCTAACCCTAACCCTAACCCTAACCCTAACCCTAACCCTAACCCTAACCCTAACCCTAACCCTAACCCTAACCCTAACCCTAACCCTAACCCTAACCCTAACCCTAACCCTAACCCTAACCCTAACCCTAACCCTAACCCTAACCCTAACCCTAACCCTAACCCTAACCCTAACCCTAACCCTAACCCTAACCCTAACCCTAACCCTAACCCTAACCCTAACCCTAACCCTAACCCTAACCCTAACCCTAACCCTAACCCTAACCCTAACCCTAACCCTAACCCTAACCCTAACCCTAACCCTAACCCTAACCCTAACCCTAACCCTAACCCTAACCCTAACCCTAACCCTAACCCTAACCCTAACCCTAACCCTAACCCTAACCCTAACCCTAACCCTAACCCTAACCCTAACCCTAACCCTAACCCTAACCCTAACCCTAACCCTAACCCTAACCCTAACCCTAACCCTAACCCTAACCCTAACCCTAACCCTAACCCTAACCCTAACCCTAACCCTAACCCTAACCCTAACCCTAACCCTAACCCTAACCCTAACCCTAACCCTAACCCTAACCCTAACCCTAACCCTAACCCTAACCCTAACCCTAACCCTAACCCTAACCCTAACCCTAACCCTAACCCTAACCCTAACCCTAACCCTAACCCTAACCCTAACCCTAACCCTAACCCTAACCCTAACCCTAACCCTAACCCTAACCCTAACCCTAACCCTAACCCTAACCCTAACCCTAACCCTAACCCTAACCCTAACCCTAACCCTAACCCTAACCCTAACCCTAACCCTAACCCTAACCCTAACCCTAACCCTAACCCTAACCCTAACCCTAACCCTAACCCTAACCCTAACCCTAACCCTAACCCTAACCCTAACCCTAACCCTAACCCTAACCCTAACCCTAACCCTAACCCTAACCCTAACCCTAACCCTAACCCTAACCCTAACCCTAACCCTAACCCTAACCCTAACCCTAACCCTAACCCTAACCCTAACCCTAACCCTAACCCTAACCCTAACCCTAACCCTAACCCTAACCCTAACCCTAACCCTAACCCTAACCCTAACCCTAACCCTAACCCTAACCCTAACCCTAACCCTAACCCTAACCCTAACCCTAACCCTAACCCTAACCCTAACCCTAACCCTAACCCTAACCCTAACCCTAACCCTAACCCTAACCCTAACCCTAACCCTAACCCTAACCCTAACCCTAACCCTAACCCTAACCCTAACCCTAACCCTAACCCTAACCCTAACCCTAACCCTAACCCTAACCCTAACCCTAACCCTAACCCTAACCCTAACCCTAACCCTAACCCTAACCCTAACCCTAACCCTAACCCTAACCCTAACCCTAACCCTAACCCTAACCCTAACCCTAACCCTAACCCTAACCCTAACCCTAACCCTAACCCTAACCCTAACCCTAACCCTAACCCTAACCCTAACCCTAACCCTAACCCTAACCCTAACCCTAACCCTAACCCTAACCCTAACCCTAACCCTAACCCTAACCCTAACCCTAACCCTAACCCTAACCCTAACCCTAACCCTAACCCTAACCCTAACCCTAACCCTAACCCTAACCCTAACCCTAACCCTAACCCTAACCCTAACCCTAACCCTAACCCTAACCCTAACCCTAACCCTAACCCTAACCCTAACCCTAACCCTAACCCTAACCCTAACCCTAACCCTAACCCTAACCCTAACCCTAACCCTAACCCTAACCCTAACCCTAACCCTAACCCTAACCCTAACCCTAACCCTAACCCTAACCCTAACCCTAACCCTAACCCTAACCCTAACCCTAACCCTAACCCTAACCCTAACCCTAACCCTAACCCTAACCCTAACCCTAACCCTAACCCTAACCCTAACCCTAACCCTAACCCTAACCCTAACCCTAACCCTAACCCTAACCCTAACCCTAACCCTAACCCTAACCCTAACCCTAACCCTAACCCTAACCCTAACCCTAACCCTAACCCTAACCCTAACCCTAACCCTAACCCTAACCCTAACCCTAACCCTAACCCTAACCCTAACCCTAACCCTAACCCTAACCCTAACCCTAACCCTAACCCTAACCCTAACCCTAACCCTAACCCTAACCCTAACCCTAACCCTAACCCTAACCCTAACCCTAACCCTAACCCTAACCCTAACCCTAACCCTAACCCTAACCCTAACCCTAACCCTAACCCTAACCCTAACCCTAACCCTAACCCTAACCCTAACCCTAACCCTAACCCTAACCCTAACCCTAACCCTAACCCTAACCCTAACCCTAACCCTAACCCTAACCCTAACCCTAACCCTAACCCTAACCCTAACCCTAACCCTAACCCTAACCCTAACCCTAACCCTAACCCTAACCCTAACCCTAACCCTAACCCTAACCCTAACCCTAACCCTAACCCTAACCCTAACCCTAACCCTAACCCTAACCCTAACCCTAACCCTAACCCTAACCCTAACCCTAACCCTAACCCTAACCCTAACCCTAACCCTAACCCTAACCCTAACCCTAACCCTAACCCTAACCCTAACCCTAACCCTAACCCTAACCCTAACCCTAACCCTAACCCTAACCCTAACCCTAACCCTAACCCTAACCCTAACCCTAACCCTAACCCTAACCCTAACCCTAACCCTAACCCTAACCCTAACCCTAACCCTAACCCTAACCCTAACCCTAACCCTAACCCTAACCCTAACCCTAACCCTAACCCTAACCCTAACCCTAACCCTAACCCTAACCCTAACCCTAACCCTAACCCTAACCCTAACCCTAACCCTAACCCTAACCCTAACCCTAACCCTAACCCTAACCCTAACCCTAACCCTAACCCTAACCCTAACCCTAACCCTAACCCTAACCCTAACCCTAACCCTAACCCTAACCCTAACCCTAACCCTAACCCTAACCCTAACCCTAACCCTAACCCTAACCCTAACCCTAACCCTAACCCTAACCCTAACCCTAACCCTAACCCTAACCCTAACCCTAACCCTAACCCTAACCCTAACCCTAACCCTAACCCTAACCCTAACCCTAACCCTAACCCTAACCCTAACCCTAACCCTAACCCTAACCCTAACCCTAACCCTAACCCTAACCCTAACCCTAACCCTAACCCTAACCCTAACCCTAACCCTAACCCTAACCCTAACCCTAACCCTAACCCTAACCCTAACCCTAACCCTAACCCTAACCCTAACCCTAACCCTAACCCTAACCCTAACCCTAACCCTAACCCTAACCCTAACCCTAACCCTAACCCTAACCCTAACCCTAACCCTAACCCTAACCCTAACCCTAACCCTAACCCTAACCCTAACCCTAACCCTAACCCTAACCCTAACCCTAACCCTAACCCTAACCCTAACCCTAACCCTAACCCTAACCCTAACCCTAACCCTAACCCTAACCCTAACCCTAACCCTAACCCTAACCCTAACCCTAACCCTAACCCTAACCCTAACCCTAACCCTAACCCTAACCCTAACCCTAACCCTAACCCTAACCCTAACCCTAACCCTAACCCTAACCCTAACCCTAACCCTAACCCTAACCCTAACCCTAACCCTAACCCTAACCCTAACCCTAACCCTAACCCTAACCCTAACCCTAACCCTAACCCTAACCCTAACCCTAACCCTAACCCTAACCCTAACCCTAACCCTAACCCTAACCCTAACCCTAACCCTAACCCTAACCCTAACCCTAACCCTAACCCTAACCCTAACCCTAACCCTAACCCTAACCCTAACCCTAACCCTAACCCTAACCCTAACCCTAACCCTAACCCTAACCCTAACCCTAACCCTAACCCTAACCCTAACCCTAACCCTAACCCTAACCCTAACCCTAACCCTAACCCTAACCCTAACCCTAACCCTAACCCTAACCCTAACCCTAACCCTAACCCTAACCCTAACCCTAACCCTAACCCTAACCCTAACCCTAACCCTAACCCTAACCCTAACCCTAACCCTAACCCTAACCCTAACCCTAACCCTAACCCTAACCCTAACCCTAACCCTAACCCTAACCCTAACCCTAACCCTAACCCTAACCCTAACCCTAACCCTAACCCTAACCCTAACCCTAACCCTAACCCTAACCCTAACCCTAACCCTAACCCTAACCCTAACCCTAACCCTAACCCTAACCCTAACCCTAACCCTAACCCTAACCCTAACCCTAACCCTAACCCTAACCCTAACCCTAACCCTAACCCTAACCCTAACCCTAACCCTAACCCTAACCCTAACCCTAACCCTAACCCTAACCCTAACCCTAACCCTAACCCTAACCCTAACCCTAACCCTAACCCTAACCCTAACCCTAACCCTAACCCTAACCCTAACCCTAACCCTAACCCTAACCCTAACCCTAACCCTAACCCTAACCCTAACCCTAACCCTAACCCTAACCCTAACCCTAACCCTAACCCTAACCCTAACCCTAACCCTAACCCTAACCCTAACCCTAACCCTAACCCTAACCCTAACCCTAACCCTAACCCTAACCCTAACCCTAACCCTAACCCTAACCCTAACCCTAACCCTAACCCTAACCCTAACCCTAACCCTAACCCTAACCCTAACCCTAACCCTAACCCTAACCCTAACCCTAACCCTAACCCTAACCCTAACCCTAACCCTAACCCTAACCCTAACCCTAACCCTAACCCTAACCCTAACCCTAACCCTAACCCTAACCCTAACCCTAACCCTAACCCTAACCCTAACCCTAACCCTAACCCTAACCCTAACCCTAACCCTAACCCTAACCCTAACCCTAACCCTAACCCTAACCCTAACCCTAACCCTAACCCTAACCCTAACCCTAACCCTAACCCTAACCCTAACCCTAACCCTAACCCTAACCCTAACCCTAACCCTAACCCTAACCCTAACCCTAACCCTAACCCTAACCCTAACCCTAACCCTAACCCTAACCCTAACCCTAACCCTAACCCTAACCCTAACCCTAACCCTAACCCTAACCCTAACCCTAACCCTAACCCTAACCCTAACCCTAACCCTAACCCTAACCCTAACCCTAACCCTAACCCTAACCCTAACCCTAACCCTAACCCTAACCCTAACCCTAACCCTAACCCTAACCCTAACCCTAACCCTAACCCTAACCCTAACCCTAACCCTAACCCTAACCCTAACCCTAACCCTAACCCTAACCCTAACCCTAACCCTAACCCTAACCCTAACCCTAACCCTAACCCTAACCCTAACCCTAACCCTAACCCTAACCCTAACCCTAACCCTAACCCTAACCCTAACCCTAACCCTAACCCTAACCCTAACCCTAACCCTAACCCTAACCCTAACCCTAACCCTAACCCTAACCCTAACCCTAACCCTAACCCTAACCCTAACCCTAACCCTAACCCTAACCCTAACCCTAACCCTAACCCTAACCCTAACCCTAACCCTAACCCTAACCCTAACCCTAACCCTAACCCTAACCCTAACCCTAACCCTAACCCTAACCCTAACCCTAACCCTAACCCTAACCCTAACCCTAACCCTAACCCTAACCCTAACCCTAACCCTAACCCTAACCCTAACCCTAACCCTAACCCTAACCCTAACCCTAACCCTAACCCTAACCCTAACCCTAACCCTAACCCTAACCCTAACCCTAACCCTAACCCTAACCCTAACCCTAACCCTAACCCTAACCCTAACCCTAACCCTAACCCTAACCCTAACCCTAACCCTAACCCTAACCCTAACCCTAACCCTAACCCTAACCCTAACCCTAACCCTAACCCTAACCCTAACCCTAACCCTAACCCTAACCCTAACCCTAACCCTAACCCTAACCCTAACCCTAACCCTAACCCTAACCCTAACCCTAACCCTAACCCTAACCCTAACCCTAACCCTAACCCTAACCCTAACCCTAACCCTAACCCTAACCCTAACCCTAACCCTAACCCTAACCCTAACCCTAACCCTAACCCTAACCCTAACCCTAACCCTAACCCTAACCCTAACCCTAACCCTAACCCTAACCCTAACCCTAACCCTAACCCTAACCCTAACCCTAACCCTAACCCTAACCCTAACCCTAACCCTAACCCTAACCCTAACCCTAACCCTAACCCTAACCCTAACCCTAACCCTAACCCTAACCCTAACCCTAACCCTAACCCTAACCCTAACCCTAACCCTAACCCTAACCCTAACCCTAACCCTAACCCTAACCCTAACCCTAACCCTAACCCTAACCCTAACCCTAACCCTAACCCTAACCCTAACCCTAACCCTAACCCTAACCCTAACCCTAACCCTAACCCTAACCCTAACCCTAACCCTAACCCTAACCCTAACCCTAACCCTAACCCTAACCCTAACCCTAACCCTAACCCTAACCCTAACCCTAACCCTAACCCTAACCCTAACCCTAACCCTAACCCTAACCCTAACCCTAACCCTAACCCTAACCCTAACCCTAACCCTAACCCTAACCCTAACCCTAACCCTAACCCTAACCCTAACCCTAACCCTAACCCTAACCCTAACCCTAACCCTAACCCTAACCCTAACCCTAACCCTAACCCTAACCCTAACCCTAACCCTAACCCTAACCCTAACCCTAACCCTAACCCTAACCCTAACCCTAACCCTAACCCTAACCCTAACCCTAACCCTAACCCTAACCCTAACCCTAACCCTAACCCTAACCCTAACCCTAACCCTAACCCTAACCCTAACCCTAACCCTAACCCTAACCCTAACCCTAACCCTAACCCTAACCCTAACCCTAACCCTAACCCTAACCCTAACCCTAACCCTAACCCTAACCCTAACCCTAACCCTAACCCTAACCCTAACCCTAACCCTAACCCTAACCCTAACCCTAACCCTAACCCTAACCCTAACCCTAACCCTAACCCTAACCCTAACCCTAACCCTAACCCTAACCCTAACCCTAACCCTAACCCTAACCCTAACCCTAACCCTAACCCTAACCCTAACCCTAACCCTAACCCTAACCCTAACCCTAACCCTAACCCTAACCCTAACCCTAACCCTAACCCTAACCCTAACCCTAACCCTAACCCTAACCCTAACCCTAACCCTAACCCTAACCCTAACCCTAACCCTAACCCTAACCCTAACCCTAACCCTAACCCTAACCCTAACCCTAACCCTAACCCTAACCCTAACCCTAACCCTAACCCTAACCCTAACCCTAACCCTAACCCTAACCCTAACCCTAACCCTAACCCTAACCCTAACCCTAACCCTAACCCTAACCCTAACCCTAACCCTAACCCTAACCCTAACCCTAACCCTAACCCTAACCCTAACCCTAACCCTAACCCTAACCCTAACCCTAACCCTAACCCTAACCCTAACCCTAACCCTAACCCTAACCCTAACCCTAACCCTAACCCTAACCCTAACCCTAACCCTAACCCTAACCCTAACCCTAACCCTAACCCTAACCCTAACCCTAACCCTAACCCTAACCCTAACCCTAACCCTAACCCTAACCCTAACCCTAACCCTAACCCTAACCCTAACCCTAACCCTAACCCTAACCCTAACCCTAACCCTAACCCTAACCCTAACCCTAACCCTAACCCTAACCCTAACCCTAACCCTAACCCTAACCCTAACCCTAACCCTAACCCTAACCCTAACCCTAACCCTAACCCTAACCCTAACCCTAACCCTAACCCTAACCCTAACCCTAACCCTAACCCTAACCCTAACCCTAACCCTAACCCTAACCCTAACCCTAACCCTAACCCTAACCCTAACCCTAACCCTAACCCTAACCCTAACCCTAACCCTAACCCTAACCCTAACCCTAACCCTAACCCTAACCCTAACCCTAACCCTAACCCTAACCCTAACCCTAACCCTAACCCTAACCCTAACCCTAACCCTAACCCTAACCCTAACCCTAACCCTAACCCTAACCCTAACCCTAACCCTAACCCTAACCCTAACCCTAACCCTAACCCTAACCCTAACCCTAACCCTAACCCTAACCCTAACCCTAACCCTAACCCTAACCCTAACCCTAACCCTAACCCTAACCCTAACCCTAACCCTAACCCTAACCCTAACCCTAACCCTAACCCTAACCCTAACCCTAACCCTAACCCTAACCCTAACCCTAACCCTAACCCTAACCCTAACCCTAACCCTAACCCTAACCCTAACCCTAACCCTAACCCTAACCCTAACCCTAACCCTAACCCTAACCCTAACCCTAACCCTAACCCTAACCCTAACCCTAACCCTAACCCTAACCCTAACCCTAACCCTAACCCTAACCCTAACCCTAACCCTAACCCTAACCCTAACCCTAACCCTAACCCTAACCCTAACCCTAACCCTAACCCTAACCCTAACCCTAACCCTAACCCTAACCCTAACCCTAACCCTAACCCTAACCCTAACCCTAACCCTAACCCTAACCCTAACCCTAACCCTAACCCTAACCCTAACCCTAACCCTAACCCTAACCCTAACCCTAACCCTAACCCTAACCCTAACCCTAACCCTAACCCTAACCCTAACCCTAACCCTAACCCTAACCCTAACCCTAACCCTAACCCTAACCCTAACCCTAACCCTAACCCTAACCCTAACCCTAACCCTAACCCTAACCCTAACCCTAACCCTAACCCTAACCCTAACCCTAACCCTAACCCTAACCCTAACCCTAACCCTAACCCTAACCCTAACCCTAACCCTAACCCTAACCCTAACCCTAACCCTAACCCTAACCCTAACCCTAACCCTAACCCTAACCCTAACCCTAACCCTAACCCTAACCCTAACCCTAACCCTAACCCTAACCCTAACCCTAACCCTAACCCTAACCCTAACCCTAACCCTAACCCTAACCCTAACCCTAACCCTAACCCTAACCCTAACCCTAACCCTAACCCTAACCCTAACCCTAACCCTAACCCTAACCCTAACCCTAACCCTAACCCTAACCCTAACCCTAACCCTAACCCTAACCCTAACCCTAACCCTAACCCTAACCCTAACCCTAACCCTAACCCTAACCCTAACCCTAACCCTAACCCTAACCCTAACCCTAACCCTAACCCTAACCCTAACCCTAACCCTAACCCTAACCCTAACCCTAACCCTAACCCTAACCCTAACCCTAACCCTAACCCTAACCCTAACCCTAACCCTAACCCTAACCCTAACCCTAACCCTAACCCTAACCCTAACCCTAACCCTAACCCTAACCCTAACCCTAACCCTAACCCTAACCCTAACCCTAACCCTAACCCTAACCCTAACCCTAACCCTAACCCTAACCCTAACCCTAACCCTAACCCTAACCCTAACCCTAACCCTAACCCTAACCCTAACCCTAACCCTAACCCTAACCCTAACCCTAACCCTAACCCTAACCCTAACCCTAACCCTAACCCTAACCCTAACCCTAACCCTAACCCTAACCCTAACCCTAACCCTAACCCTAACCCTAACCCTAACCCTAACCCTAACCCTAACCCTAACCCTAACCCTAACCCTAACCCTAACCCTAACCCTAACCCTAACCCTAACCCTAACCCTAACCCTAACCCTAACCCTAACCCTAACCCTAACCCTAACCCTAACCCTAACCCTAACCCTAACCCTAACCCTAACCCTAACCCTAACCCTAACCCTAACCCTAACCCTAACCCTAACCCTAACCCTAACCCTAACCCTAACCCTAACCCTAACCCTAACCCTAACCCTAACCCTAACCCTAACCCTAACCCTAACCCTAACCCTAACCCTAACCCTAACCCTAACCCTAACCCTAACCCTAACCCTAACCCTAACCCTAACCCTAACCCTAACCCTAACCCTAACCCTAACCCTAACCCTAACCCTAACCCTAACCCTAACCCTAACCCTAACCCTAACCCTAACCCTAACCCTAACCCTAACCCTAACCCTAACCCTAACCCTAACCCTAACCCTAACCCTAACCCTAACCCTAACCCTAACCCTAACCCTAACCCTAACCCTAACCCTAACCCTAACCCTAACCCTAACCCTAACCCTAACCCTAACCCTAACCCTAACCCTAACCCTAACCCTAACCCTAACCCTAACCCTAACCCTAACCCTAACCCTAACCCTAACCCTAACCCTAACCCTAACCCTAACCCTAACCCTAACCCTAACCCTAACCCTAACCCTAACCCTAACCCTAACCCTAACCCTAACCCTAACCCTAACCCTAACCCTAACCCTAACCCTAACCCTAACCCTAACCCTAACCCTAACCCTAACCCTAACCCTAACCCTAACCCTAACCCTAACCCTAACCCTAACCCTAACCCTAACCCTAACCCTAACCCTAACCCTAACCCTAACCCTAACCCTAACCCTAACCCTAACCCTAACCCTAACCCTAACCCTAACCCTAACCCTAACCCTAACCCTAACCCTAACCCTAACCCTAACCCTAACCCTAACCCTAACCCTAACCCTAACCCTAACCCTAACCCTAACCCTAACCCTAACCCTAACCCTAACCCTAACCCTAACCCTAACCCTAACCCTAACCCTAACCCTAACCCTAACCCTAACCCTAACCCTAACCCTAACCCTAACCCTAACCCTAACCCTAACCCTAACCCTAACCCTAACCCTAACCCTAACCCTAACCCTAACCCTAACCCTAACCCTAACCCTAACCCTAACCCTAACCCTAACCCTAACCCTAACCCTAACCCTAACCCTAACCCTAACCCTAACCCTAACCCTAACCCTAACCCTAACCCTAACCCTAACCCTAACCCTAACCCTAACCCTAACCCTAACCCTAACCCTAACCCTAACCCTAACCCTAACCCTAACCCTAACCCTAACCCTAACCCTAACCCTAACCCTAACCCTAACCCTAACCCTAACCCTAACCCTAACCCTAACCCTAACCCTAACCCTAACCCTAACCCTAACCCTAACCCTAACCCTAACCCTAACCCTAACCCTAACCCTAACCCTAACCCTAACCCTAACCCTAACCCTAACCCTAACCCTAACCCTAACCCTAACCCTAACCCTAACCCTAACCCTAACCCTAACCCTAACCCTAACCCTAACCCTAACCCTAACCCTAACCCTAACCCTAACCCTAACCCTAACCCTAACCCTAACCCTAACCCTAACCCTAACCCTAACCCTAACCCTAACCCTAACCCTAACCCTAACCCTAACCCTAACCCTAACCCTAACCCTAACCCTAACCCTAACCCTAACCCTAACCCTAACCCTAACCCTAACCCTAACCCTAACCCTAACCCTAACCCTAACCCTAACCCTAACCCTAACCCTAACCCTAACCCTAACCCTAACCCTAACCCTAACCCTAACCCTAACCCTAACCCTAACCCTAACCCTAACCCTAACCCTAACCCTAACCCTAACCCTAACCCTAACCCTAACCCTAACCCTAACCCTAACCCTAACCCTAACCCTAACCCTAACCCTAACCCTAACCCTAACCCTAACCCTAACCCTAACCCTAACCCTAACCCTAACCCTAACCCTAACCCTAACCCTAACCCTAACCCTAACCCTAACCCTAACCCTAACCCTAACCCTAACCCTAACCCTAACCCTAACCCTAACCCTAACCCTAACCCTAACCCTAACCCTAACCCTAACCCTAACCCTAACCCTAACCCTAACCCTAACCCTAACCCTAACCCTAACCCTAACCCTAACCCTAACCCTAACCCTAACCCTAACCCTAACCCTAACCCTAACCCTAACCCTAACCCTAACCCTAACCCTAACCCTAACCCTAACCCTAACCCTAACCCTAACCCTAACCCTAACCCTAACCCTAACCCTAACCCTAACCCTAACCCTAACCCTAACCCTAACCCTAACCCTAACCCTAACCCTAACCCTAACCCTAACCCTAACCCTAACCCTAACCCTAACCCTAACCCTAACCCTAACCCTAACCCTAACCCTAACCCTAACCCTAACCCTAACCCTAACCCTAACCCTAACCCTAACCCTAACCCTAACCCTAACCCTAACCCTAACCCTAACCCTAACCCTAACCCTAACCCTAACCCTAACCCTAACCCTAACCCTAACCCTAACCCTAACCCTAACCCTAACCCTAACCCTAACCCTAACCCTAACCCTAACCCTAACCCTAACCCTAACCCTAACCCTAACCCTAACCCTAACCCTAACCCTAACCCTAACCCTAACCCTAACCCTAACCCTAACCCTAACCCTAACCCTAACCCTAACCCTAACCCTAACCCTAACCCTAACCCTAACCCTAACCCTAACCCTAACCCTAACCCTAACCCTAACCCTAACCCTAACCCTAACCCTAACCCTAACCCTAACCCTAACCCTAACCCTAACCCTAACCCTAACCCTAACCCTAACCCTAACCCTAACCCTAACCCTAACCCTAACCCTAACCCTAACCCTAACCCTAACCCTAACCCTAACCCTAACCCTAACCCTAACCCTAACCCTAACCCTAACCCTAACCCTAACCCTAACCCTAACCCTAACCCTAACCCTAACCCTAACCCTAACCCTAACCCTAACCCTAACCCTAACCCTAACCCTAACCCTAACCCTAACCCTAACCCTAACCCTAACCCTAACCCTAACCCTAACCCTAACCCTAACCCTAACCCTAACCCTAACCCTAACCCTAACCCTAACCCTAACCCTAACCCTAACCCTAACCCTAACCCTAACCCTAACCCTAACCCTAACCCTAACCCTAACCCTAACCCTAACCCTAACCCTAACCCTAACCCTAACCCTAACCCTAACCCTAACCCTAACCCTAACCCTAACCCTAACCCTAACCCTAACCCTAACCCTAACCCTAACCCTAACCCTAACCCTAACCCTAACCCTAACCCTAACCCTAACCCTAACCCTAACCCTAACCCTAACCCTAACCCTAACCCTAACCCTAACCCTAACCCTAACCCTAACCCTAACCCTAACCCTAACCCTAACCCTAACCCTAACCCTAACCCTAACCCTAACCCTAACCCTAACCCTAACCCTAACCCTAACCCTAACCCTAACCCTAACCCTAACCCTAACCCTAACCCTAACCCTAACCCTAACCCTAACCCTAACCCTAACCCTAACCCTAACCCTAACCCTAACCCTAACCCTAACCCTAACCCTAACCCTAACCCTAACCCTAACCCTAACCCTAACCCTAACCCTAACCCTAACCCTAACCCTAACCCTAACCCTAACCCTAACCCTAACCCTAACCCTAACCCTAACCCTAACCCTAACCCTAACCCTAACCCTAACCCTAACCCTAACCCTAACCCTAACCCTAACCCTAACCCTAACCCTAACCCTAACCCTAACCCTAACCCTAACCCTAACCCTAACCCTAACCCTAACCCTAACCCTAACCCTAACCCTAACCCTAACCCTAACCCTAACCCTAACCCTAACCCTAACCCTAACCCTAACCCTAACCCTAACCCTAACCCTAACCCTAACCCTAACCCTAACCCTAACCCTAACCCTAACCCTAACCCTAACCCTAACCCTAACCCTAACCCTAACCCTAACCCTAACCCTAACCCTAACCCTAACCCTAACCCTAACCCTAACCCTAACCCTAACCCTAACCCTAACCCTAACCCTAACCCTAACCCTAACCCTAACCCTAACCCTAACCCTAACCCTAACCCTAACCCTAACCCTAACCCTAACCCTAACCCTAACCCTAACCCTAACCCTAACCCTAACCCTAACCCTAACCCTAACCCTAACCCTAACCCTAACCCTAACCCTAACCCTAACCCTAACCCTAACCCTAACCCTAACCCTAACCCTAACCCTAACCCTAACCCTAACCCTAACCCTAACCCTAACCCTAACCCTAACCCTAACCCTAACCCTAACCCTAACCCTAACCCTAACCCTAACCCTAACCCTAACCCTAACCCTAACCCTAACCCTAACCCTAACCCTAACCCTAACCCTAACCCTAACCCTAACCCTAACCCTAACCCTAACCCTAACCCTAACCCTAACCCTAACCCTAACCCTAACCCTAACCCTAACCCTAACCCTAACCCTAACCCTAACCCTAACCCTAACCCTAACCCTAACCCTAACCCTAACCCTAACCCTAACCCTAACCCTAACCCTAACCCTAACCCTAACCCTAACCCTAACCCTAACCCTAACCCTAACCCTAACCCTAACCCTAACCCTAACCCTAACCCTAACCCTAACCCTAACCCTAACCCTAACCCTAACCCTAACCCTAACCCTAACCCTAACCCTAACCCTAACCCTAACCCTAACCCTAACCCTAACCCTAACCCTAACCCTAACCCTAACCCTAACCCTAACCCTAACCCTAACCCTAACCCTAACCCTAACCCTAACCCTAACCCTAACCCTAACCCTAACCCTAACCCTAACCCTAACCCTAACCCTAACCCTAACCCTAACCCTAACCCTAACCCTAACCCTAACCCTAACCCTAACCCTAACCCTAACCCTAACCCTAACCCTAACCCTAACCCTAACCCTAACCCTAACCCTAACCCTAACCCTAACCCTAACCCTAACCCTAACCCTAACCCTAACCCTAACCCTAACCCTAACCCTAACCCTAACCCTAACCCTAACCCTAACCCTAACCCTAACCCTAACCCTAACCCTAACCCTAACCCTAACCCTAACCCTAACCCTAACCCTAACCCTAACCCTAACCCTAACCCTAACCCTAACCCTAACCCTAACCCTAACCCTAACCCTAACCCTAACCCTAACCCTAACCCTAACCCTAACCCTAACCCTAACCCTAACCCTAACCCTAACCCTAACCCTAACCCTAACCCTAACCCTAACCCTAACCCTAACCCTAACCCTAACCCTAACCCTAACCCTAACCCTAACCCTAACCCTAACCCTAACCCTAACCCTAACCCTAACCCTAACCCTAACCCTAACCCTAACCCTAACCCTAACCCTAACCCTAACCCTAACCCTAACCCTAACCCTAACCCTAACCCTAACCCTAACCCTAACCCTAACCCTAACCCTAACCCTAACCCTAACCCTAACCCTAACCCTAACCCTAACCCTAACCCTAACCCTAACCCTAACCCTAACCCTAACCCTAACCCTAACCCTAACCCTAACCCTAACCCTAACCCTAACCCTAACCCTAACCCTAACCCTAACCCTAACCCTAACCCTAACCCTAACCCTAACCCTAACCCTAACCCTAACCCTAACCCTAACCCTAACCCTAACCCTAACCCTAACCCTAACCCTAACCCTAACCCTAACCCTAACCCTAACCCTAACCCTAACCCTAACCCTAACCCTAACCCTAACCCTAACCCTAACCCTAACCCTAACCCTAACCCTAACCCTAACCCTAACCCTAACCCTAACCCTAACCCTAACCCTAACCCTAACCCTAACCCTAACCCTAACCCTAACCCTAACCCTAACCCTAACCCTAACCCTAACCCTAACCCTAACCCTAACCCTAACCCTAACCCTAACCCTAACCCTAACCCTAACCCTAACCCTAACCCTAACCCTAACCCTAACCCTAACCCTAACCCTAACCCTAACCCTAACCCTAACCCTAACCCTAACCCTAACCCTAACCCTAACCCTAACCCTAACCCTAACCCTAACCCTAACCCTAACCCTAACCCTAACCCTAACCCTAACCCTAACCCTAACCCTAACCCTAACCCTAACCCTAACCCTAACCCTAACCCTAACCCTAACCCTAACCCTAACCCTAACCCTAACCCTAACCCTAACCCTAACCCTAACCCTAACCCTAACCCTAACCCTAACCCTAACCCTAACCCTAACCCTAACCCTAACCCTAACCCTAACCCTAACCCTAACCCTAACCCTAACCCTAACCCTAACCCTAACCCTAACCCTAACCCTAACCCTAACCCTAACCCTAACCCTAACCCTAACCCTAACCCTAACCCTAACCCTAACCCTAACCCTAACCCTAACCCTAACCCTAACCCTAACCCTAACCCTAACCCTAACCCTAACCCTAACCCTAACCCTAACCCTAACCCTAACCCTAACCCTAACCCTAACCCTAACCCTAACCCTAACCCTAACCCTAACCCTAACCCTAACCCTAACCCTAACCCTAACCCTAACCCTAACCCTAACCCTAACCCTAACCCTAACCCTAACCCTAACCCTAACCCTAACCCTAACCCTAACCCTAACCCTAACCCTAACCCTAACCCTAACCCTAACCCTAACCCTAACCCTAACCCTAACCCTAACCCTAACCCTAACCCTAACCCTAACCCTAACCCTAACCCTAACCCTAACCCTAACCCTAACCCTAACCCTAACCCTAACCCTAACCCTAACCCTAACCCTAACCCTAACCCTAACCCTAACCCTAACCCTAACCCTAACCCTAACCCTAACCCTAACCCTAACCCTAACCCTAACCCTAACCCTAACCCTAACCCTAACCCTAACCCTAACCCTAACCCTAACCCTAACCCTAACCCTAACCCTAACCCTAACCCTAACCCTAACCCTAACCCTAACCCTAACCCTAACCCTAACCCTAACCCTAACCCTAACCCTAACCCTAACCCTAACCCTAACCCTAACCCTAACCCTAACCCTAACCCTAACCCTAACCCTAACCCTAACCCTAACCCTAACCCTAACCCTAACCCTAACCCTAACCCTAACCCTAACCCTAACCCTAACCCTAACCCTAACCCTAACCCTAACCCTAACCCTAACCCTAACCCTAACCCTAACCCTAACCCTAACCCTAACCCTAACCCTAACCCTAACCCTAACCCTAACCCTAACCCTAACCCTAACCCTAACCCTAACCCTAACCCTAACCCTAACCCTAACCCTAACCCTAACCCTAACCCTAACCCTAACCCTAACCCTAACCCTAACCCTAACCCTAACCCTAACCCTAACCCTAACCCTAACCCTAACCCTAACCCTAACCCTAACCCTAACCCTAACCCTAACCCTAACCCTAACCCTAACCCTAACCCTAACCCTAACCCTAACCCTAACCCTAACCCTAACCCTAACCCTAACCCTAACCCTAACCCTAACCCTAACCCTAACCCTAACCCTAACCCTAACCCTAACCCTAACCCTAACCCTAACCCTAACCCTAACCCTAACCCTAACCCTAACCCTAACCCTAACCCTAACCCTAACCCTAACCCTAACCCTAACCCTAACCCTAACCCTAACCCTAACCCTAACCCTAACCCTAACCCTAACCCTAACCCTAACCCTAACCCTAACCCTAACCCTAACCCTAACCCTAACCCTAACCCTAACCCTAACCCTAACCCTAACCCTAACCCTAACCCTAACCCTAACCCTAACCCTAACCCTAACCCTAACCCTAACCCTAACCCTAACCCTAACCCTAACCCTAACCCTAACCCTAACCCTAACCCTAACCCTAACCCTAACCCTAACCCTAACCCTAACCCTAACCCTAACCCTAACCCTAACCCTAACCCTAACCCTAACCCTAACCCTAACCCTAACCCTAACCCTAACCCTAACCCTAACCCTAACCCTAACCCTAACCCTAACCCTAACCCTAACCCTAACCCTAACCCTAACCCTAACCCTAACCCTAACCCTAACCCTAACCCTAACCCTAACCCTAACCCTAACCCTAACCCTAACCCTAACCCTAACCCTAACCCTAACCCTAACCCTAACCCTAACCCTAACCCTAACCCTAACCCTAACCCTAACCCTAACCCTAACCCTAACCCTAACCCTAACCCTAACCCTAACCCTAACCCTAACCCTAACCCTAACCCTAACCCTAACCCTAACCCTAACCCTAACCCTAACCCTAACCCTAACCCTAACCCTAACCCTAACCCTAACCCTAACCCTAACCCTAACCCTAACCCTAACCCTAACCCTAACCCTAACCCTAACCCTAACCCTAACCCTAACCCTAACCCTAACCCTAACCCTAACCCTAACCCTAACCCTAACCCTAACCCTAACCCTAACCCTAACCCTAACCCTAACCCTAACCCTAACCCTAACCCTAACCCTAACCCTAACCCTAACCCTAACCCTAACCCTAACCCTAACCCTAACCCTAACCCTAACCCTAACCCTAACCCTAACCCTAACCCTAACCCTAACCCTAACCCTAACCCTAACCCTAACCCTAACCCTAACCCTAACCCTAACCCTAACCCTAACCCTAACCCTAACCCTAACCCTAACCCTAACCCTAACCCTAACCCTAACCCTAACCCTAACCCTAACCCTAACCCTAACCCTAACCCTAACCCTAACCCTAACCCTAACCCTAACCCTAACCCTAACCCTAACCCTAACCCTAACCCTAACCCTAACCCTAACCCTAACCCTAACCCTAACCCTAACCCTAACCCTAACCCTAACCCTAACCCTAACCCTAACCCTAACCCTAACCCTAACCCTAACCCTAACCCTAACCCTAACCCTAACCCTAACCCTAACCCTAACCCTAACCCTAACCCTAACCCTAACCCTAACCCTAACCCTAACCCTAACCCTAACCCTAACCCTAACCCTAACCCTAACCCTAACCCTAACCCTAACCCTAACCCTAACCCTAACCCTAACCCTAACCCTAACCCTAACCCTAACCCTAACCCTAACCCTAACCCTAACCCTAACCCTAACCCTAACCCTAACCCTAACCCTAACCCTAACCCTAACCCTAACCCTAACCCTAACCCTAACCCTAACCCTAACCCTAACCCTAACCCTAACCCTAACCCTAACCCTAACCCTAACCCTAACCCTAACCCTAACCCTAACCCTAACCCTAACCCTAACCCTAACCCTAACCCTAACCCTAACCCTAACCCTAACCCTAACCCTAACCCTAACCCTAACCCTAACCCTAACCCTAACCCTAACCCTAACCCTAACCCTAACCCTAACCCTAACCCTAACCCTAACCCTAACCCTAACCCTAACCCTAACCCTAACCCTAACCCTAACCCTAACCCTAACCCTAACCCTAACCCTAACCCTAACCCTAACCCTAACCCTAACCCTAACCCTAACCCTAACCCTAACCCTAACCCTAACCCTAACCCTAACCCTAACCCTAACCCTAACCCTAACCCTAACCCTAACCCTAACCCTAACCCTAACCCTAACCCTAACCCTAACCCTAACCCTAACCCTAACCCTAACCCTAACCCTAACCCTAACCCTAACCCTAACCCTAACCCTAACCCTAACCCTAACCCTAACCCTAACCCTAACCCTAACCCTAACCCTAACCCTAACCCTAACCCTAACCCTAACCCTAACCCTAACCCTAACCCTAACCCTAACCCTAACCCTAACCCTAACCCTAACCCTAACCCTAACCCTAACCCTAACCCTAACCCTAACCCTAACCCTAACCCTAACCCTAACCCTAACCCTAACCCTAACCCTAACCCTAACCCTAACCCTAACCCTAACCCTAACCCTAACCCTAACCCTAACCCTAACCCTAACCCTAACCCTAACCCTAACCCTAACCCTAACCCTAACCCTAACCCTAACCCTAACCCTAACCCTAACCCTAACCCTAACCCTAACCCTAACCCTAACCCTAACCCTAACCCTAACCCTAACCCTAACCCTAACCCTAACCCTAACCCTAACCCTAACCCTAACCCTAACCCTAACCCTAACCCTAACCCTAACCCTAACCCTAACCCTAACCCTAACCCTAACCCTAACCCTAACCCTAACCCTAACCCTAACCCTAACCCTAACCCTAACCCTAACCCTAACCCTAACCCTAACCCTAACCCTAACCCTAACCCTAACCCTAACCCTAACCCTAACCCTAACCCTAACCCTAACCCTAACCCTAACCCTAACCCTAACCCTAACCCTAACCCTAACCCTAACCCTAACCCTAACCCTAACCCTAACCCTAACCCTAACCCTAACCCTAACCCTAACCCTAACCCTAACCCTAACCCTAACCCTAACCCTAACCCTAACCCTAACCCTAACCCTAACCCTAACCCTAACCCTAACCCTAACCCTAACCCTAACCCTAACCCTAACCCTAACCCTAACCCTAACCCTAACCCTAACCCTAACCCTAACCCTAACCCTAACCCTAACCCTAACCCTAACCCTAACCCTAACCCTAACCCTAACCCTAACCCTAACCCTAACCCTAACCCTAACCCTAACCCTAACCCTAACCCTAACCCTAACCCTAACCCTAACCCTAACCCTAACCCTAACCCTAACCCTAACCCTAACCCTAACCCTAACCCTAACCCTAACCCTAACCCTAACCCTAACCCTAACCCTAACCCTAACCCTAACCCTAACCCTAACCCTAACCCTAACCCTAACCCTAACCCTAACCCTAACCCTAACCCTAACCCTAACCCTAACCCTAACCCTAACCCTAACCCTAACCCTAACCCTAACCCTAACCCTAACCCTAACCCTAACCCTAACCCTAACCCTAACCCTAACCCTAACCCTAACCCTAACCCTAACCCTAACCCTAACCCTAACCCTAACCCTAACCCTAACCCTAACCCTAACCCTAACCCTAACCCTAACCCTAACCCTAACCCTAACCCTAACCCTAACCCTAACCCTAACCCTAACCCTAACCCTAACCCTAACCCTAACCCTAACCCTAACCCTAACCCTAACCCTAACCCTAACCCTAACCCTAACCCTAACCCTAACCCTAACCCTAACCCTAACCCTAACCCTAACCCTAACCCTAACCCTAACCCTAACCCTAACCCTAACCCTAACCCTAACCCTAACCCTAACCCTAACCCTAACCCTAACCCTAACCCTAACCCTAACCCTAACCCTAACCCTAACCCTAACCCTAACCCTAACCCTAACCCTAACCCTAACCCTAACCCTAACCCTAACCCTAACCCTAACCCTAACCCTAACCCTAACCCTAACCCTAACCCTAACCCTAACCCTAACCCTAACCCTAACCCTAACCCTAACCCTAACCCTAACCCTAACCCTAACCCTAACCCTAACCCTAACCCTAACCCTAACCCTAACCCTAACCCTAACCCTAACCCTAACCCTAACCCTAACCCTAACCCTAACCCTAACCCTAACCCTAACCCTAACCCTAACCCTAACCCTAACCCTAACCCTAACCCTAACCCTAACCCTAACCCTAACCCTAACCCTAACCCTAACCCTAACCCTAACCCTAACCCTAACCCTAACCCTAACCCTAACCCTAACCCTAACCCTAACCCTAACCCTAACCCTAACCCTAACCCTAACCCTAACCCTAACCCTAACCCTAACCCTAACCCTAACCCTAACCCTAACCCTAACCCTAACCCTAACCCTAACCCTAACCCTAACCCTAACCCTAACCCTAACCCTAACCCTAACCCTAACCCTAACCCTAACCCTAACCCTAACCCTAACCCTAACCCTAACCCTAACCCTAACCCTAACCCTAACCCTAACCCTAACCCTAACCCTAACCCTAACCCTAACCCTAACCCTAACCCTAACCCTAACCCTAACCCTAACCCTAACCCTAACCCTAACCCTAACCCTAACCCTAACCCTAACCCTAACCCTAACCCTAACCCTAACCCTAACCCTAACCCTAACCCTAACCCTAACCCTAACCCTAACCCTAACCCTAACCCTAACCCTAACCCTAACCCTAACCCTAACCCTAACCCTAACCCTAACCCTAACCCTAACCCTAACCCTAACCCTAACCCTAACCCTAACCCTAACCCTAACCCTAACCCTAACCCTAACCCTAACCCTAACCCTAACCCTAACCCTAACCCTAACCCTAACCCTAACCCTAACCCTAACCCTAACCCTAACCCTAACCCTAACCCTAACCCTAACCCTAACCCTAACCCTAACCCTAACCCTAACCCTAACCCTAACCCTAACCCTAACCCTAACCCTAACCCTAACCCTAACCCTAACCCTAACCCTAACCCTAACCCTAACCCTAACCCTAACCCTAACCCTAACCCTAACCCTAACCCTAACCCTAACCCTAACCCTAACCCTAACCCTAACCCTAACCCTAACCCTAACCCTAACCCTAACCCTAACCCTAACCCTAACCCTAACCCTAACCCTAACCCTAACCCTAACCCTAACCCTAACCCTAACCCTAACCCTAACCCTAACCCTAACCCTAACCCTAACCCTAACCCTAACCCTAACCCTAACCCTAACCCTAACCCTAACCCTAACCCTAACCCTAACCCTAACCCTAACCCTAACCCTAACCCTAACCCTAACCCTAACCCTAACCCTAACCCTAACCCTAACCCTAACCCTAACCCTAACCCTAACCCTAACCCTAACCCTAACCCTAACCCTAACCCTAACCCTAACCCTAACCCTAACCCTAACCCTAACCCTAACCCTAACCCTAACCCTAACCCTAACCCTAACCCTAACCCTAACCCTAACCCTAACCCTAACCCTAACCCTAACCCTAACCCTAACCCTAACCCTAACCCTAACCCTAACCCTAACCCTAACCCTAACCCTAACCCTAACCCTAACCCTAACCCTAACCCTAACCCTAACCCTAACCCTAACCCTAACCCTAACCCTAACCCTAACCCTAACCCTAACCCTAACCCTAACCCTAACCCTAACCCTAACCCTAACCCTAACCCTAACCCTAACCCTAACCCTAACCCTAACCCTAACCCTAACCCTAACCCTAACCCTAACCCTAACCCTAACCCTAACCCTAACCCTAACCCTAACCCTAACCCTAACCCTAACCCTAACCCTAACCCTAACCCTAACCCTAACCCTAACCCTAACCCTAACCCTAACCCTAACCCTAACCCTAACCCTAACCCTAACCCTAACCCTAACCCTAACCCTAACCCTAACCCTAACCCTAACCCTAACCCTAACCCTAACCCTAACCCTAACCCTAACCCTAACCCTAACCCTAACCCTAACCCTAACCCTAACCCTAACCCTAACCCTAACCCTAACCCTAACCCTAACCCTAACCCTAACCCTAACCCTAACCCTAACCCTAACCCTAACCCTAACCCTAACCCTAACCCTAACCCTAACCCTAACCCTAACCCTAACCCTAACCCTAACCCTAACCCTAACCCTAACCCTAACCCTAACCCTAGTACCTAGTACCTAGTACCTAGTACCTAGTACCTAGTACCCTAGTACCTAGTACCTAGTACCCTAGTACCTAGTACCTAGTACCTAGTACCCTAGTACCCTAGTACCTAATCCTAGTACCCTAACCCTAACCCTAACCCTAACCCTAACCCTAACCCTAACCCTAACCCTAACCCTAACCCTAACCCTAACCCTAACCCTAACCCTAACCCTAACCCTAACCCTAACCCTAACCCTAACCCTAACCCTAACCCTAACCCTAACCCTAACCCTAACCCTAACCCTAACCCTAACCCTAACCCTAACCCTAACCCTAACCCTAACCCTAACCCTAACCCTAACCCTAACCCTAACCCTAACCCTAACCCTAACCCTAACCCTAACCCTAACCCTAACCCTAACCCTAACCCTAACCCTAACCCTAACCCTAACCCTAACCCTAACCCTAACCCTAACCCTAACCCTAACCCTAACCCTAACCCTAACCCTAACCCTAACCCTAACCCTAACCCTAACCCTAACCCTAACCCTAACCCTAACCCTAACCCTAACCCTAACCCTAACCCTAACCCTAACCCTAACCCTAACCCTAACCCTAACCCTAACCCTAACCCTAACCCTAACCCTAACCCTAACCCTAACCCTAACCCTAACCCTAACCCTAACCCTAACCCTAACCCTAACCCTAACCCTAACCCTAACCCTAACCCTAACCCTAACCCTAACCCTAACCCTAACCCTAACCCTAACCCTAACCCTAACCCTAACCCTAACCCTAACCCTAACCCTAACCCTAACCCTAACCCTAACCCTAACCCTAACCCTAACCCTAACCCTAACCCTAACCCTAACCCTAACCCTAACCCTAACCCTAACCCTAACCCTAACCCTAACCCTAACCCTAACCCTAACCCTAACCCTAACCCTAACCCTAACCCTAACCCTAACCCTAACCCTAACCCTAACCCTAACCCTAACCCTAACCCTAACCCTAACCCTAACCCTAACCCTAACCCTAACCCTAACCCTAACCCTAACCCTAACCCTAACCCTAACCCTAACCCTAACCCTAACCCTAACCCTAACCCTAACCCTAACCCTAACCCTAACCCTAACCCTAACCCTAACCCTAACCCTAACCCTAACCCTAACCCTAACCCTAACCCTAACCCTAACCCTAACCCTAACCCTAACCCTAACCCTAACCCTAACCCTAACCCTAACCCTAACCCTAACCCTAACCCTAACCCTAACCCTAACCCTAACCCTAACCCTAACCCTAACCCTAACCCTAACCCTAACCCTAACCCTAACCCTAACCCTAACCCTAACCCTAACCCTAACCCTAACCCTAACCCTAACCCTAACCCTAACCCTAACCCTAACCCTAACCCTAACCCTAACCCTAACCCTAACCCTAACCCTAACCCTAACCCTAACCCTAACCCTAACCCTAACCCTAACCCTAACCCTAACCCTAACCCTAACCCTAACCCTAACCCTAACCCTAACCCTAACCCTAACCCTAACCCTAACCCTAACCCTAACCCTAACCCTAACCCTAACCCTAACCCTAACCCTAACCCTAACCCTAACCCTAACCCTAACCCTAACCCTAACCCTAACCCTAACCCTAACCCTAACCCTAACCCTAACCCTAACCCTAACCCTAACCCTAACCCTAACCCTAACCCTAACCCTAACCCTAACCCTAACCCTAACCCTAACCCTAACCCTAACCCTAACCCTAACCCTAACCCTAACCCTAACCCTAACCCTAACCCTAACCCTAACCCTAACCCTAACCCTAACCCTAACCCTAACCCTAACCCTAACCCTAACCCTAACCCTAACCCTAACCCTAACCCTAACCCTAACCCTAACCCTAACCCTAACCCTAACCCTAACCCTAACCCTAACCCTAACCCTAACCCTAACCCTAACCCTAACCCTAACCCTAACCCTAACCCTAACCCTAACCCTAACCCTAACCCTAACCCTAACCCTAACCCTAACCCTAACCCTAACCCTAACCCTAACCCTAACCCTAACCCTAACCCTAACCCTAACCCTAACCCTAACCCTAACCCTAACCCTAACCCTAACCCTAACCCTAACCCTAACCCTAACCCTAACCCTAACCCTAACCCTAACCCTAACCCTAACCCTAACCCTAACCCTAACCCTAACCCTAACCCTAACCCTAACCCTAACCCTAACCCTAACCCTAACCCTAACCCTAACCCTAACCCTAACCCTAACCCTAACCCTAACCCTAACCCTAACCCTAACCCTAACCCTAACCCTAACCCTAACCCTAACCCTAACCCTAACCCTAACCCTAACCCTAACCCTAACCCTAACCCTAACCCTAACCCTAACCCTAACCCTAACCCTAACCCTAACCCTAACCCTAACCCTAACCCTAACCCTAACCCTAACCCTAACCCTAACCCTAACCCTAACCCTAACCCTAACCCTAACCCTAACCCTAACCCTAACCCTAACCCTAACCCTAACCCTAACCCTAACCCTAACCCTAACCCTAACCCTAACCCTAACCCTAACCCTAACCCTAACCCTAACCCTAACCCTAACCCTAACCCTAACCCTAACCCTAACCCTAACCCTAACCCTAACCCTAACCCTAACCCTAACCCTAACCCTAACCCTAACCCTAACCCTAACCCTAACCCTAACCCTAACCCTAACCCTAACCCTAACCCTAACCCTAACCCTAACCCTAACCCTAACCCTAACCCTAACCCTAACCCTAACCCTAACCCTAACCCTAACCCTAACCCTAACCCTAACCCTAACCCTAACCCTAACCCTAACCCTAACCCTAACCCTAACCCTAACCCTAACCCTAACCCTAACCCTAACCCTAACCCTAACCCTAACCCTAACCCTAACCCTAACCCTAACCCTAACCCTAACCCTAACCCTAACCCTAACCCTAACCCTAACCCTAACCCTAACCCTAACCCTAACCCTAACCCTAACCCTAACCCTAACCCTAACCCTAACCCTAACCCTAACCCTAACCCTAACCCTAACCCTAACCCTAACCCTAACCCTAACCCTAACCCTAACCCTAACCCTAACCCTAACCCTAACCCTAACCCTAACCCTAACCCTAACCCTAACCCTAACCCTAACCCTAACCCTAACCCTAACCCTAACCCTAACCCTAACCCTAACCCTAACCCTAACCCTAACCCTAACCCTAACCCTAACCCTAACCCTAACCCTAACCCTAACCCTAACCCTAACCCTAACCCTAACCCTAACCCTAACCCTAACCCTAACCCTAACCCTAACCCTAACCCTAACCCTAACCCTAACCCTAACCCTAACCCTAACCCTAACCCTAACCCTAACCCTAACCCTAACCCTAACCCTAACCCTAACCCTAACCCTAACCCTAACCCTAACCCTAACCCTAACCCTAACCCTAACCCTAACCCTAACCCTAACCCTAACCCTAACCCTAACCCTAACCCTAACCCTAACCCTAACCCTAACCCTAACCCTAACCCTAACCCTAACCCTAACCCTAACCCTAACCCTAACCCTAACCCTAACCCTAACCCTAACCCTAACCCTAACCCTAACCCTAACCCTAACCCTAACCCTAACCCTAACCCTAACCCTAACCCTAACCCTAACCCTAACCCTAACCCTAACCCTAACCCTAACCCTAACCCTAACCCTAACCCTAACCCTAACCCTAACCCTAACCCTAACCCTAACCCTAACCCTAACCCTAACCCTAACCCTAACCCTAACCCTAACCCTAACCCTAACCCTAACCCTAACCCTAACCCTAACCCTAACCCTAACCCTAACCCTAACCCTAACCCTAACCCTAACCCTAACCCTAACCCTAACCCTAACCCTAACCCTAACCCTAACCCTAACCCTAACCCTAACCCTAACCCTAACCCTAACCCTAACCCTAACCCTAACCCTAACCCTAACCCTAACCCTAACCCTAACCCTAACCCTAACCCTAACCCTAACCCTAACCCTAACCCTAACCCTAACCCTAACCCTAACCCTAACCCTAACCCTAACCCTAACCCTAACCCTAACCCTAACCCTAACCCTAACCCTAACCCTAACCCTAACCCTAACCCTAACCCTAACCCTAACCCTAACCCTAACCCTAACCCTAACCCTAACCCTAACCCTAACCCTAACCCTAACCCTAACCCTAACCCTAACCCTAACCCTAACCCTAACCCTAACCCTAACCCTAACCCTAACCCTAACCCTAACCCTAACCCTAACCCTAACCCTAACCCTAACCCTAACCCTAACCCTAACCCTAACCCTAACCCTAACCCTAACCCTAACCCTAACCCTAACCCTAACCCTAACCCTAACCCTAACCCTAACCCTAACCCTAACCCTAACCCTAACCCTAACCCTAACCCTAACCCTAACCCTAACCCTAACCCTAACCCTAACCCTAACCCTAACCCTAACCCTAACCCTAACCCTAACCCTAACCCTAACCCTAACCCTAACCCTAACCCTAACCCTAACCCTAACCCTAACCCTAACCCTAACCCTAACCCTAACCCTAACCCTAACCCTAACCCTAACCCTAACCCTAACCCTAACCCTAACCCTAACCCTAACCCTAACCCTAACCCTAACCCTAACCCTAACCCTAACCCTAACCCTAACCCTAACCCTAACCCTAACCCTAACCCTAACCCTAACCCTAACCCTAACCCTAACCCTAACCCTAACCCTAACCCTAACCCTAACCCTAACCCTAACCCTAACCCTAACCCTAACCCTAACCCTAACCCTAACCCTAACCCTAACCCTAACCCTAACCCTAACCCTAACCCTAACCCTAACCCTAACCCTAACCCTAACCCTAACCCTAACCCTAACCCTAACCCTAACCCTAACCCTAACCCTAACCCTAACCCTAACCCTAACCCTAACCCTAACCCTAACCCTAACCCTAACCCTAACCCTAACCCTAACCCTAACCCTAACCCTAACCCTAACCCTAACCCTAACCCTAACCCTAACCCTAACCCTAACCCTAACCCTAACCCTAACCCTAACCCTAACCCTAACCCTAACCCTAACCCTAACCCTAACCCTAACCCTAACCCTAACCCTAACCCTAACCCTAACCCTAACCCTAACCCTAACCCTAACCCTAACCCTAACCCTAACCCTAACCCTAACCCTAACCCTAACCCTAACCCTAACCCTAACCCTAACCCTAACCCTAACCCTAACCCTAACCCTAACCCTAACCCTAACCCTAACCCTAACCCTAACCCTAACCCTAACCCTAACCCTAACCCTAACCCTAACCCTAACCCTAACCCTAACCCTAACCCTAACCCTAACCCTAACCCTAACCCTAACCCTAACCCTAACCCTAACCCTAACCCTAACCCTAACCCTAACCCTAACCCTAACCCTAACCCTAACCCTAACCCTAACCCTAACCCTAACCCTAACCCTAACCCTAACCCTAACCCTAACCCTAACCCTAACCCTAACCCTAACCCTAACCCTAACCCTAACCCTAACCCTAACCCTAACCCTAACCCTAACCCTAACCCTAACCCTAACCCTAACCCTAACCCTAACCCTAACCCTAACCCTAACCCTAACCCTAACCCTAACCCTAACCCTAACCCTAACCCTAACCCTAACCCTAACCCTAACCCTAACCCTAACCCTAACCCTAACCCTAACCCTAACCCTAACCCTAACCCTAACCCTAACCCTAACCCTAACCCTAACCCTAACCCTAACCCTAACCCTAACCCTAACCCTAACCCTAACCCTAACCCTAACCCTAACCCTAACCCTAACCCTAACCCTAACCCTAACCCTAACCCTAACCCTAACCCTAACCCTAACCCTAACCCTAACCCTAACCCTAACCCTAACCCTAACCCTAACCCTAACCCTAACCCTAACCCTAACCCTAACCCTAACCCTAACCCTAACCCTAACCCTAACCCTAACCCTAACCCTAACCCTAACCCTAACCCTAACCCTAACCCTAACCCTAACCCTAACCCTAACCCTAACCCTAACCCTAACCCTAACCCTAACCCTAACCCTAACCCTAACCCTAACCCTAACCCTAACCCTAACCCTAACCCTAACCCTAACCCTAACCCTAACCCTAACCCTAACCCTAACCCTAACCCTAACCCTAACCCTAACCCTAACCCTAACCCTAACCCTAACCCTAACCCTAACCCTAACCCTAACCCTAACCCTAACCCTAACCCTAACCCTAACCCTAACCCTAACCCTAACCCTAACCCTAACCCTAACCCTAACCCTAACCCTAACCCTAACCCTAACCCTAACCCTAACCCTAACCCTAACCCTAACCCTAACCCTAACCCTAACCCTAACCCTAACCCTAACCCTAACCCTAACCCTAACCCTAACCCTAACCCTAACCCTAACCCTAACCCTAACCCTAACCCTAACCCTAACCCTAACCCTAACCCTAACCCTAACCCTAACCCTAACCCTAACCCTAACCCTAACCCTAACCCTAACCCTAACCCTAACCCTAACCCTAACCCTAACCCTAACCCTAACCCTAACCCTAACCCTAACCCTAACCCTAACCCTAACCCTAACCCTAACCCTAACCCTAACCCTAACCCTAACCCTAACCCTAACCCTAACCCTAACCCTAACCCTAACCCTAACCCTAACCCTAACCCTAACCCTAACCCTAACCCTAACCCTAACCCTAACCCTAACCCTAACCCTAACCCTAACCCTAACCCTAACCCTAACCCTAACCCTAACCCTAACCCTAACCCTAACCCTAACCCTAACCCTAACCCTAACCCTAACCCTAACCCTAACCCTAACCCTAACCCTAACCCTAACCCTAACCCTAACCCTAACCCTAACCCTAACCCTAACCCTAACCCTAACCCTAACCCTAACCCTAACCCTAACCCTAACCCTAACCCTAACCCTAACCCTAACCCTAACCCTAACCCTAACCCTAACCCTAACCCTAACCCTAACCCTAACCCTAACCCTAACCCTAACCCTAACCCTAACCCTAACCCTAACCCTAACCCTAACCCTAACCCTAACCCTAACCCTAACCCTAACCCTAACCCTAACCCTAACCCTAACCCTAACCCTAACCCTAACCCTAACCCTAACCCTAACCCTAACCCTAACCCTAACCCTAACCCTAACCCTAACCCTAACCCTAACCCTAACCCTAACCCTAACCCTAACCCTAACCCTAACCCTAACCCTAACCCTAACCCTAACCCTAACCCTAACCCTAACCCTAACCCTAACCCTAACCCTAACCCTAACCCTAACCCTAACCCTAACCCTAACCCTAACCCTAACCCTAACCCTAACCCTAACCCTAACCCTAACCCTAACCCTAACCCTAACCCTAACCCTAACCCTAACCCTAACCCTAACCCTAACCCTAACCCTAACCCTAACCCTAACCCTAACCCTAACCCTAACCCTAACCCTAACCCTAACCCTAACCCTAACCCTAACCCTAACCCTAACCCTAACCCTAACCCTAACCCTAACCCTAACCCTAACCCTAACCCTAACCCTAACCCTAACCCTAACCCTAACCCTAACCCTAACCCTAACCCTAACCCTAACCCTAACCCTAACCCTAACCCTAACCCTAACCCTAACCCTAACCCTAACCCTAACCCTAACCCTAACCCTAACCCTAACCCTAACCCTAACCCTAACCCTAACCCTAACCCTAACCCTAACCCTAACCCTAACCCTAACCCTAACCCTAACCCTAACCCTAACCCTAACCCTAACCCTAACCCTAACCCTAACCCTAACCCTAACCCTAACCCTAACCCTAACCCTAACCCTAACCCTAACCCTAACCCTAACCCTAACCCTAACCCTAACCCTAACCCTAACCCTAACCCTAACCCTAACCCTAACCCTAACCCTAACCCTAACCCTAACCCTAACCCTAACCCTAACCCTAACCCTAACCCTAACCCTAACCCTAACCCTAACCCTAACCCTAACCCTAACCCTAACCCTAACCCTAACCCTAACCCTAACCCTAACCCTAACCCTAACCCTAACCCTAACCCTAACCCTAACCCTAACCCTAACCCTAACCCTAACCCTAACCCTAACCCTAACCCTAACCCTAACCCTAACCCTAACCCTAACCCTAACCCTAACCCTAACCCTAACCCTAACCCTAACCCTAACCCTAACCCTAACCCTAACCCTAACCCTAACCCTAACCCTAACCCTAACCCTAACCCTAACCCTAACCCTAACCCTAACCCTAACCCTAACCCTAACCCTAACCCTAACCCTAACCCTAACCCTAACCCTAACCCTAACCCTAACCCTAACCCTAACCCTAACCCTAACCCTAACCCTAACCCTAACCCTAACCCTAACCCTAACCCTAACCCTAACCCTAACCCTAACCCTAACCCTAACCCTAACCCTAACCCTAACCCTAACCCTAACCCTAACCCTAACCCTAACCCTAACCCTAACCCTAACCCTAACCCTAACCCTAACCCTAACCCTAACCCTAACCCTAACCCTAACCCTAACCCTAACCCTAACCCTAACCCTAACCCTAACCCTAACCCTAACCCTAACCCTAACCCTAACCCTAACCCTAACCCTAACCCTAACCCTAACCCTAACCCTAACCCTAACCCTAACCCTAACCCTAACCCTAACCCTAACCCTAACCCTAACCCTAACCCTAACCCTAACCCTAACCCTAACCCTAACCCTAACCCTAACCCTAACCCTAACCCTAACCCTAACCCTAACCCTAACCCTAACCCTAACCCTAACCCTAACCCTAACCCTAACCCTAACCCTAACCCTAACCCTAACCCTAACCCTAACCCTAACCCTAACCCTAACCCTAACCCTAACCCTAACCCTAACCCTAACCCTAACCCTAACCCTAACCCTAACCCTAACCCTAACCCTAACCCTAACCCTAACCCTAACCCTAACCCTAACCCTAACCCTAACCCTAACCCTAACCCTAACCCTAACCCTAACCCTAACCCTAACCCTAACCCTAACCCTAACCCTAACCCTAACCCTAACCCTAACCCTAACCCTAACCCTAACCCTAACCCTAACCCTAACCCTAACCCTAACCCTAACCCTAACCCTAACCCTAACCCTAACCCTAACCCTAACCCTAACCCTAACCCTAACCCTAACCCTAACCCTAACCCTAACCCTAACCCTAACCCTAACCCTAACCCTAACCCTAACCCTAACCCTAACCCTAACCCTAACCCTAACCCTAACCCTAACCCTAACCCTAACCCTAACCCTAACCCTAACCCTAACCCTAACCCTAACCCTAACCCTAACCCTAACCCTAACCCTAACCCTAACCCTAACCCTAACCCTAACCCTAACCCTAACCCTAACCCTAACCCTAACCCTAACCCTAACCCTAACCCTAACCCTAACCCTAACCCTAACCCTAACCCTAACCCTAACCCTAACCCTAACCCTAACCCTAACCCTAACCCTAACCCTAACCCTAACCCTAACCCTAACCCTAACCCTAACCCTAACCCTAACCCTAACCCTAACCCTAACCCTAACCCTAACCCTAACCCTAACCCTAACCCTAACCCTAACCCTAACCCTAACCCTAACCCTAACCCTAACCCTAACCCTAACCCTAACCCTAACCCTAACCCTAACCCTAACCCTAACCCTAACCCTAACCCTAACCCTAACCCTAACCCTAACCCTAACCCTAACCCTAACCCTAACCCTAACCCTAACCCTAACCCTAACCCTAACCCTAACCCTAACCCTAACCCTAACCCTAACCCTAACCCTAACCCTAACCCTAACCCTAACCCTAACCCTAACCCTAACCCTAACCCTAACCCTAACCCTAACCCTAACCCTAACCCTAACCCTAACCCTAACCCTAACCCTAACCCTAACCCTAACCCTAACCCTAACCCTAACCCTAACCCTAACCCTAACCCTAACCCTAACCCTAACCCTAACCCTAACCCTAACCCTAACCCTAACCCTAACCCTAACCCTAACCCTAACCCTAACCCTAACCCTAACCCTAACCCTAACCCTAACCCTAACCCTAACCCTAACCCTAACCCTAACCCTAACCCTAACCCTAACCCTAACCCTAACCCTAACCCTAACCCTAACCCTAACCCTAACCCTAACCCTAACCCTAACCCTAACCCTAACCCTAACCCTAACCCTAACCCTAACCCTAACCCTAACCCTAACCCTAACCCTAACCCTAACCCTAACCCTAACCCTAACCCTAACCCTAACCCTAACCCTAACCCTAACCCTAACCCTAACCCTAACCCTAACCCTAACCCTAACCCTAACCCTAACCCTAACCCTAACCCTAACCCTAACCCTAACCCTAACCCTAACCCTAACCCTAACCCTAACCCTAACCCTAACCCTAACCCTAACCCTAACCCTAACCCTAACCCTAACCCTAACCCTAACCCTAACCCTAACCCTAACCCTAACCCTAACCCTAACCCTAACCCTAACCCTAACCCTAACCCTAACCCTAACCCTAACCCTAACCCTAACCCTAACCCTAACCCTAACCCTAACCCTAACCCTAACCCTAACCCTAACCCTAACCCTAACCCTAACCCTAACCCTAACCCTAACCCTAACCCTAACCCTAACCCTAACCCTAACCCTAACCCTAACCCTAACCCTAACCCTAACCCTAACCCTAACCCTAACCCTAACCCTAACCCTAACCCTAACCCTAACCCTAACCCTAACCCTAACCCTAACCCTAACCCTAACCCTAACCCTAACCCTAACCCTAACCCTAACCCTAACCCTAACCCTAACCCTAACCCTAACCCTAACCCTAACCCTAACCCTAACCCTAACCCTAACCCTAACCCTAACCCTAACCCTAACCCTAACCCTAACCCTAACCCTAACCCTAACCCTAACCCTAACCCTAACCCTAACCCTAACCCTAACCCTAACCCTAACCCTAACCCTAACCCTAACCCTAACCCTAACCCTAACCCTAACCCTAACCCTAACCCTAACCCTAACCCTAACCCTAACCCTAACCCTAACCCTAACCCTAACCCTAACCCTAACCCTAACCCTAACCCTAACCCTAACCCTAACCCTAACCCTAACCCTAACCCTAACCCTAACCCTAACCCTAACCCTAACCCTAACCCTAACCCTAACCCTAACCCTAACCCTAACCCTAACCCTAACCCTAACCCTAACCCTAACCCTAACCCTAACCCTAACCCTAACCCTAACCCTAACCCTAACCCTAACCCTAACCCTAACCCTAACCCTAACCCTAACCCTAACCCTAACCCTAACCCTAACCCTAACCCTAACCCTAACCCTAACCCTAACCCTAACCCTAACCCTAACCCTAACCCTAACCCTAACCCTAACCCTAACCCTAACCCTAACCCTAACCCTAACCCTAACCCTAACCCTAACCCTAACCCTAACCCTAACCCTAACCCTAACCCTAACCCTAACCCTAACCCTAACCCTAACCCTAACCCTAACCCTAACCCTAACCCTAACCCTAACCCTAACCCTAACCCTAACCCTAACCCTAACCCTAACCCTAACCCTAACCCTAACCCTAACCCTAACCCTAACCCTAACCCTAACCCTAACCCTAACCCTAACCCTAACCCTAACCCTAACCCTAACCCTAACCCTAACCCTAACCCTAACCCTAACCCTAACCCTAACCCTAACCCTAACCCTAACCCTAACCCTAACCCTAACCCTAACCCTAACCCTAACCCTAACCCTAACCCTAACCCTAACCCTAACCCTAACCCTAACCCTAACCCTAACCCTAACCCTAACCCTAACCCTAACCCTAACCCTAACCCTAACCCTAACCCTAACCCTAACCCTAACCCTAACCCTAACCCTAACCCTAACCCTAACCCTAACCCTAACCCTAACCCTAACCCTAACCCTAACCCTAACCCTAACCCTAACCCTAACCCTAACCCTAACCCTAACCCTAACCCTAACCCTAACCCTAACCCTAACCCTAACCCTAACCCTAACCCTAACCCTAACCCTAACCCTAACCCTAACCCTAACCCTAACCCTAACCCTAACCCTAACCCTAACCCTAACCCTAACCCTAACCCTAACCCTAACCCTAACCCTAACCCTAACCCTAACCCTAACCCTAACCCTAACCCTAACCCTAACCCTAACCCTAACCCTAACCCTAACCCTAACCCTAACCCTAACCCTAACCCTAACCCTAACCCTAACCCTAACCCTAACCCTAACCCTAACCCTAACCCTAACCCTAACCCTAACCCTAACCCTAACCCTAACCCTAACCCTAACCCTAACCCTAACCCTAACCCTAACCCTAACCCTAACCCTAACCCTAACCCTAACCCTAACCCTAACCCTAACCCTAACCCTAACCCTAACCCTAACCCTAACCCTAACCCTAACCCTAACCCTAACCCTAACCCTAACCCTAACCCTAACCCTAACCCTAACCCTAACCCTAACCCTAACCCTAACCCTAACCCTAACCCTAACCCTAACCCTAACCCTAACCCTAACCCTAACCCTAACCCTAACCCTAACCCTAACCCTAACCCTAACCCTAACCCTAACCCTAACCCTAACCCTAACCCTAACCCTAACCCTAACCCTAACCCTAACCCTAACCCTAACCCTAACCCTAACCCTAACCCTAACCCTAACCCTAACCCTAACCCTAACCCTAACCCTAACCCTAACCCTAACCCTAACCCTAACCCTAACCCTAACCCTAACCCTAACCCTAACCCTAACCCTAACCCTAACCCTAACCCTAACCCTAACCCTAACCCTAACCCTAACCCTAACCCTAACCCTAACCCTAACCCTAACCCTAACCCTAACCCTAACCCTAACCCTAACCCTAACCCTAACCCTAACCCTAACCCTAACCCTAACCCTAACCCTAACCCTAACCCTAACCCTAACCCTAACCCTAACCCTAACCCTAACCCTAACCCTAACCCTAACCCTAACCCTAACCCTAACCCTAACCCTAACCCTAACCCTAACCCTAACCCTAACCCTAACCCTAACCCTAACCCTAACCCTAACCCTAACCCTAACCCTAACCCTAACCCTAACCCTAACCCTAACCCTAACCCTAACCCTAACCCTAACCCTAACCCTAACCCTAACCCTAACCCTAACCCTAACCCTAACCCTAACCCTAACCCTAACCCTAACCCTAACCCTAACCCTAACCCTAACCCTAACCCTAACCCTAACCCTAACCCTAACCCTAACCCTAACCCTAACCCTAACCCTAACCCTAACCCTAACCCTAACCCTAACCCTAACCCTAACCCTAACCCTAACCCTAACCCTAACCCTAACCCTAACCCTAACCCTAACCCTAACCCTAACCCTAACCCTAACCCTAACCCTAACCCTAACCCTAACCCTAACCCTAACCCTAACCCTAACCCTAACCCTAACCCTAACCCTAACCCTAACCCTAACCCTAACCCTAACCCTAACCCTAACCCTAACCCTAACCCTAACCCTAACCCTAACCCTAACCCTAACCCTAACCCTAACCCTAACCCTAACCCTAACCCTAACCCTAACCCTAACCCTAACCCTAACCCTAACCCTAACCCTAACCCTAACCCTAACCCTAACCCTAACCCTAACCCTAACCCTAACCCTAACCCTAACCCTAACCCTAACCCTAACCCTAACCCTAACCCTAACCCTAACCCTAACCCTAACCCTAACCCTAACCCTAACCCTAACCCTAACCCTAACCCTAACCCTAACCCTAACCCTAACCCTAACCCTAACCCTAACCCTAACCCTAACCCTAACCCTAACCCTAACCCTAACCCTAACCCTAACCCTAACCCTAACCCTAACCCTAACCCTAACCCTAACCCTAACCCTAACCCTAACCCTAACCCTAACCCTAACCCTAACCCTAACCCTAACCCTAACCCTAACCCTAACCCTAACCCTAACCCTAACCCTAACCCTAACCCTAACCCTAACCCTAACCCTAACCCTAACCCTAACCCTAACCCTAACCCTAACCCTAACCCTAACCCTAACCCTAACCCTAACCCTAACCCTAACCCTAACCCTAACCCTAACCCTAACCCTAACCCTAACCCTAACCCTAACCCTAACCCTAACCCTAACCCTAACCCTAACCCTAACCCTAACCCTAACCCTAACCCTAACCCTAACCCTAACCCTAACCCTAACCCTAACCCTAACCCTAACCCTAACCCTAACCCTAACCCTAACCCTAACCCTAACCCTAACCCTAACCCTAACCCTAACCCTAACCCTAACCCTAACCCTAACCCTAACCCTAACCCTAACCCTAACCCTAACCCTAACCCTAACCCTAACCCTAACCCTAACCCTAACCCTAACCCTAACCCTAACCCTAACCCTAACCCTAACCCTAACCCTAACCCTAACCCTAACCCTAACCCTAACCCTAACCCTAACCCTAACCCTAACCCTAACCCTAACCCTAACCCTAACCCTAACCCTAACCCTAACCCTAACCCTAACCCTAACCCTAACCCTAACCCTAACCCTAACCCTAACCCTAACCCTAACCCTAACCCTAACCCTAACCCTAACCCTAACCCTAACCCTAACCCTAACCCTAACCCTAACCCTAACCCTAACCCTAACCCTAACCCTAACCCTAACCCTAACCCTAACCCTAACCCTAACCCTAACCCTAACCCTAACCCTAACCCTAACCCTAACCCTAACCCTAACCCTAACCCTAACCCTAACCCTAACCCTAACCCTAACCCTAACCCTAACCCTAACCCTAACCCTAACCCTAACCCTAACCCTAACCCTAACCCTAACCCTAACCCTAACCCTAACCCTAACCCTAACCCTAACCCTAACCCTAACCCTAACCCTAACCCTAACCCTAACCCTAACCCTAACCCTAACCCTAACCCTAACCCTAACCCTAACCCTAACCCTAACCCTAACCCTAACCCTAACCCTAACCCTAACCCTAACCCTAACCCTAACCCTAACCCTAACCCTAACCCTAACCCTAACCCTAACCCTAACCCTAACCCTAACCCTAACCCTAACCCTAACCCTAACCCTAACCCTAACCCTAACCCTAACCCTAACCCTAACCCTAACCCTAACCCTAACCCTAACCCTAACCCTAACCCTAACCCTAACCCTAACCCTAACCCTAACCCTAACCCTAACCCTAACCCTAACCCTAACCCTAACCCTAACCCTAACCCTAACCCTAACCCTAACCCTAACCCTAACCCTAACCCTAACCCTAACCCTAACCCTAACCCTAACCCTAACCCTAACCCTAACCCTAACCCTAACCCTAACCCTAACCCTAACCCTAACCCTAACCCTAACCCTAACCCTAACCCTAACCCTAACCCTAACCCTAACCCTAACCCTAACCCTAACCCTAACCCTAACCCTAACCCTAACCCTAACCCTAACCCTAACCCTAACCCTAACCCTAACCCTAACCCTAACCCTAACCCTAACCCTAACCCTAACCCTAACCCTAACCCTAACCCTAACCCTAACCCTAACCCTAACCCTAACCCTAACCCTAACCCTAACCCTAACCCTAACCCTAACCCTAACCCTAACCCTAACCCTAACCCTAACCCTAACCCTAACCCTAACCCTAACCCTAACCCTAACCCTAACCCTAACCCTAACCCTAACCCTAACCCTAACCCTAACCCTAACCCTAACCCTAACCCTAACCCTAACCCTAACCCTAACCCTAACCCTAACCCTAACCCTAACCCTAACCCTAACCCTAACCCTAACCCTAACCCTAACCCTAACCCTAACCCTAACCCTAACCCTAACCCTAACCCTAACCCTAACCCTAACCCTAACCCTAACCCTAACCCTAACCCTAACCCTAACCCTAACCCTAACCCTAACCCTAACCCTAACCCTAACCCTAACCCTAACCCTAACCCTAACCCTAACCCTAACCCTAACCCTAACCCTAACCCTAACCCTAACCCTAACCCTAACCCTAACCCTAACCCTAACCCTAACCCTAACCCTAACCCTAACCCTAACCCTAACCCTAACCCTAACCCTAACCCTAACCCTAACCCTAACCCTAACCCTAACCCTAACCCTAACCCTAACCCTAACCCTAACCCTAACCCTAACCCTAACCCTAACCCTAACCCTAACCCTAACCCTAACCCTAACCCTAACCCTAACCCTAACCCTAACCCTAACCCTAACCCTAACCCTAACCCTAACCCTAACCCTAACCCTAACCCTAACCCTAACCCTAACCCTAACCCTAACCCTAACCCTAACCCTAACCCTAACCCTAACCCTAACCCTAACCCTAACCCTAACCCTAACCCTAACCCTAACCCTAACCCTAACCCTAACCCTAACCCTAACCCTAACCCTAACCCTAACCCTAACCCTAACCCTAACCCTAACCCTAACCCTAACCCTAACCCTAACCCTAACCCTAACCCTAACCCTAACCCTAACCCTAACCCTAACCCTAACCCTAACCCTAACCCTAACCCTAACCCTAACCCTAACCCTAACCCTAACCCTAACCCTAACCCTAACCCTAACCCTAACCCTAACCCTAACCCTAACCCTAACCCTAACCCTAACCCTAACCCTAACCCTAACCCTAACCCTAACCCTAACCCTAACCCTAACCCTAACCCTAACCCTAACCCTAACCCTAACCCTAACCCTAACCCTAACCCTAACCCTAACCCTAACCCTAACCCTAACCCTAACCCTAACCCTAACCCTAACCCTAACCCTAACCCTAACCCTAACCCTAACCCTAACCCTAACCCTAACCCTAACCCTAACCCTAACCCTAACCCTAACCCTAACCCTAACCCTAACCCTAACCCTAACCCTAACCCTAACCCTAACCCTAACCCTAACCCTAACCCTAACCCTAACCCTAACCCTAACCCTAACCCTAACCCTAACCCTAACCCTAACCCTAACCCTAACCCTAACCCTAACCCTAACCCTAACCCTAACCCTAACCCTAACCCTAACCCTAACCCTAACCCTAACCCTAACCCTAACCCTAACCCTAACCCTAACCCTAACCCTAACCCTAACCCTAACCCTAACCCTAACCCTAACCCTAACCCTAACCCTAACCCTAACCCTAACCCTAACCCTAACCCTAACCCTAACCCTAACCCTAACCCTAACCCTAACCCTAACCCTAACCCTAACCCTAACCCTAACCCTAACCCTAACCCTAACCCTAACCCTAACCCTAACCCTAACCCTAACCCTAACCCTAACCCTAACCCTAACCCTAACCCTAACCCTAACCCTAACCCTAACCCTAACCCTAACCCTAACCCTAACCCTAACCCTAACCCTAACCCTAACCCTAACCCTAACCCTAACCCTAACCCTAACCCTAACCCTAACCCTAACCCTAACCCTAACCCTAACCCTAACCCTAACCCTAACCCTAACCCTAACCCTAACCCTAACCCTAACCCTAACCCTAACCCTAACCCTAACCCTAACCCTAACCCTAACCCTAACCCTAACCCTAACCCTAACCCTAACCCTAACCCTAACCCTAACCCTAACCCTAACCCTAACCCTAACCCTAACCCTAACCCTAACCCTAACCCTAACCCTAACCCTAACCCTAACCCTAACCCTAACCCTAACCCTAACCCTAACCCTAACCCTAACCCTAACCCTAACCCTAACCCTAACCCTAACCCTAACCCTAACCCTAACCCTAACCCTAACCCTAACCCTAACCCTAACCCTAACCCTAACCCTAACCCTAACCCTAACCCTAACCCTAACCCTAACCCTAACCCTAACCCTAACCCTAACCCTAACCCTAACCCTAACCCTAACCCTAACCCTAACCCTAACCCTAACCCTAACCCTAACCCTAACCCTAACCCTAACCCTAACCCTAACCCTAACCCTAACCCTAACCCTAACCCTAACCCTAACCCTAACCCTAACCCTAACCCTAACCCTAACCCTAACCCTAACCCTAACCCTAACCCTAACCCTAACCCTAACCCTAACCCTAACCCTAACCCTAACCCTAACCCTAACCCTAACCCTAACCCTAACCCTAACCCTAACCCTAACCCTAACCCTAACCCTAACCCTAACCCTAACCCTAACCCTAACCCTAACCCTAACCCTAACCCTAACCCTAACCCTAACCCTAACCCTAACCCTAACCCTAACCCTAACCCTAACCCTAACCCTAACCCTAACCCTAACCCTAACCCTAACCCTAACCCTAACCCTAACCCTAACCCTAACCCTAACCCTAACCCTAACCCTAACCCTAACCCTAACCCTAACCCTAACCCTAACCCTAACCCTAACCCTAACCCTAACCCTAACCCTAACCCTAACCCTAACCCTAACCCTAACCCTAACCCTAACCCTAACCCTAACCCTAACCCTAACCCTAACCCTAACCCTAACCCTAACCCTAACCCTAACCCTAACCCTAACCCTAACCCTAACCCTAACCCTAACCCTAACCCTAACCCTAACCCTAACCCTAACCCTAACCCTAACCCTAACCCTAACCCTAACCCTAACCCTAACCCTAACCCTAACCCTAACCCTAACCCTAACCCTAACCCTAACCCTAACCCTAACCCTAACCCTAACCCTAACCCTAACCCTAACCCTAACCCTAACCCTAACCCTAACCCTAACCCTAACCCTAACCCTAACCCTAACCCTAACCCTAACCCTAACCCTAACCCTAACCCTAACCCTAACCCTAACCCTAACCCTAACCCTAACCCTAACCCTAACCCTAACCCTAACCCTAACCCTAACCCTAACCCTAACCCTAACCCTAACCCTAACCCTAACCCTAACCCTAACCCTAACCCTAACCCTAACCCTAACCCTAACCCTAACCCTAACCCTAACCCTAACCCTAACCCTAACCCTAACCCTAACCCTAACCCTAACCCTAACCCTAACCCTAACCCTAACCCTAACCCTAACCCTAACCCTAACCCTAACCCTAACCCTAACCCTAACCCTAACCCTAACCCTAACCCTAACCCTAACCCTAACCCTAACCCTAACCCTAACCCTAACCCTAACCCTAACCCTAACCCTAACCCTAACCCTAACCCTAACCCTAACCCTAACCCTAACCCTAACCCTAACCCTAACCCTAACCCTAACCCTAACCCTAACCCTAACCCTAACCCTAACCCTAACCCTAACCCTAACCCTAACCCTAACCCTAACCCTAACCCTAACCCTAACCCTAACCCTAACCCTAACCCTAACCCTAACCCTAACCCTAACCCTAACCCTAACCCTAACCCTAACCCTAACCCTAACCCTAACCCTAACCCTAACCCTAACCCTAACCCTAACCCTAACCCTAACCCTAACCCTAACCCTAACCCTAACCCTAACCCTAACCCTAACCCTAACCCTAACCCTAACCCTAACCCTAACCCTAACCCTAACCCTAACCCTAACCCTAACCCTAACCCTAACCCTAACCCTAACCCTAACCCTAACCCTAACCCTAACCCTAACCCTAACCCTAACCCTAACCCTAACCCTAACCCTAACCCTAACCCTAACCCTAACCCTAACCCTAACCCTAACCCTAACCCTAACCCTAACCCTAACCCTAACCCTAACCCTAACCCTAACCCTAACCCTAACCCTAACCCTAACCCTAACCCTAACCCTAACCCTAACCCTAACCCTAACCCTAACCCTAACCCTAACCCTAACCCTAACCCTAACCCTAACCCTAACCCTAACCCTAACCCTAACCCTAACCCTAACCCTAACCCTAACCCTAACCCTAACCCTAACCCTAACCCTAACCCTAACCCTAACCCTAACCCTAACCCTAACCCTAACCCTAACCCTAACCCTAACCCTAACCCTAACCCTAACCCTAACCCTAACCCTAACCCTAACCCTAACCCTAACCCTAACCCTAACCCTAACCCTAACCCTAACCCTAACCCTAACCCTAACCCTAACCCTAACCCTAACCCTAACCCTAACCCTAACCCTAACCCTAACCCTAACCCTAACCCTAACCCTAACCCTAACCCTAACCCTAACCCTAACCCTAACCCTAACCCTAACCCTAACCCTAACCCTAACCCTAACCCTAACCCTAACCCTAACCCTAACCCTAACCCTAACCCTAACCCTAACCCTAACCCTAACCCTAACCCTAACCCTAACCCTAACCCTAACCCTAACCCTAACCCTAACCCTAACCCTAACCCTAACCCTAACCCTAACCCTAACCCTAACCCTAACCCTAACCCTAACCCTAACCCTAACCCTAACCCTAACCCTAACCCTAACCCTAACCCTAACCCTAACCCTAACCCTAACCCTAACCCTAACCCTAACCCTAACCCTAACCCTAACCCTAACCCTAACCCTAACCCTAACCCTAACCCTAACCCTAACCCTAACCCTAACCCTAACCCTAACCCTAACCCTAACCCTAACCCTAACCCTAACCCTAACCCTAACCCTAACCCTAACCCTAACCCTAACCCTAACCCTAACCCTAACCCTAACCCTAACCCTAACCCTAACCCTAACCCTAACCCTAACCCTAACCCTAACCCTAACCCTAACCCTAACCCTAACCCTAACCCTAACCCTAACCCTAACCCTAACCCTAACCCTAACCCTAACCCTAACCCTAACCCTAACCCTAACCCTAACCCTAACCCTAACCCTAACCCTAACCCTAACCCTAACCCTAACCCTAACCCTAACCCTAACCCTAACCCTAACCCTAACCCTAACCCTAACCCTAACCCTAACCCTAACCCTAACCCTAACCCTAACCCTAACCCTAACCCTAACCCTAACCCTAACCCTAACCCTAACCCTAACCCTAACCCTAACCCTAACCCTAACCCTAACCCTAACCCTAACCCTAACCCTAACCCTAACCCTAACCCTAACCCTAACCCTAACCCTAACCCTAACCCTAACCCTAACCCTAACCCTAACCCTAACCCTAACCCTAACCCTAACCCTAACCCTAACCCTAACCCTAACCCTAACCCTAACCCTAACCCTAACCCTAACCCTAACCCTAACCCTAACCCTAACCCTAACCCTAACCCTAACCCTAACCCTAACCCTAACCCTAACCCTAACCCTAACCCTAACCCTAACCCTAACCCTAACCCTAACCCTAACCCTAACCCTAACCCTAACCCTAACCCTAACCCTAACCCTAACCCTAACCCTAACCCTAACCCTAACCCTAACCCTAACCCTAACCCTAACCCTAACCCTAACCCTAACCCTAACCCTAACCCTAACCCTAACCCTAACCCTAACCCTAACCCTAACCCTAACCCTAACCCTAACCCTAACCCTAACCCTAACCCTAACCCTAACCCTAACCCTAACCCTAACCCTAACCCTAACCCTAACCCTAACCCTAACCCTAACCCTAACCCTAACCCTAACCCTAACCCTAACCCTAACCCTAACCCTAACCCTAACCCTAACCCTAACCCTAACCCTAACCCTAACCCTAACCCTAACCCTAACCCTAACCCTAACCCTAACCCTAACCCTAACCCTAACCCTAACCCTAACCCTAACCCTAACCCTAACCCTAACCCTAACCCTAACCCTAACCCTAACCCTAACCCTAACCCTAACCCTAACCCTAACCCTAACCCTAACCCTAACCCTAACCCTAACCCTAACCCTAACCCTAACCCTAACCCTAACCCTAACCCTAACCCTAACCCTAACCCTAACCCTAACCCTAACCCTAACCCTAACCCTAACCCTAACCCTAACCCTAACCCTAACCCTAACCCTAACCCTAACCCTAACCCTAACCCTAACCCTAACCCTAACCCTAACCCTAACCCTAACCCTAACCCTAACCCTAACCCTAACCCTAACCCTAACCCTAACCCTAACCCTAACCCTAACCCTAACCCTAACCCTAACCCTAACCCTAACCCTAACCCTAACCCTAACCCTAACCCTAACCCTAACCCTAACCCTAACCCTAACCCTAACCCTAACCCTAACCCTAACCCTAACCCTAACCCTAACCCTAACCCTAACCCTAACCCTAACCCTAACCCTAACCCTAACCCTAACCCTAACCCTAACCCTAACCCTAACCCTAACCCTAACCCTAACCCTAACCCTAACCCTAACCCTAACCCTAACCCTAACCCTAACCCTAACCCTAACCCTAACCCTAACCCTAACCCTAACCCTAACCCTAACCCTAACCCTAACCCTAACCCTAACCCTAACCCTAACCCTAACCCTAACCCTAACCCTAACCCTAACCCTAACCCTAACCCTAACCCTAACCCTAACCCTAACCCTAACCCTAACCCTAACCCTAACCCTAACCCTAACCCTAACCCTAACCCTAACCCTAACCCTAACCCTAACCCTAACCCTAACCCTAACCCTAACCCTAACCCTAACCCTAACCCTAACCCTAACCCTAACCCTAACCCTAACCCTAACCCTAACCCTAACCCTAACCCTAACCCTAACCCTAACCCTAACCCTAACCCTAACCCTAACCCTAACCCTAACCCTAACCCTAACCCTAACCCTAACCCTAACCCTAACCCTAACCCTAACCCTAACCCTAACCCTAACCCTAACCCTAACCCTAACCCTAACCCTAACCCTAACCCTAACCCTAACCCTAACCCTAACCCTAACCCTAACCCTAACCCTAACCCTAACCCTAACCCTAACCCTAACCCTAACCCTAACCCTAACCCTAACCCTAACCCTAACCCTAACCCTAACCCTAACCCTAACCCTAACCCTAACCCTAACCCTAACCCTAACCCTAACCCTAACCCTAACCCTAACCCTAACCCTAACCCTAACCCTAACCCTAACCCTAACCCTAACCCTAACCCTAACCCTAACCCTAACCCTAACCCTAACCCTAACCCTAACCCTAACCCTAACCCTAACCCTAACCCTAACCCTAACCCTAACCCTAACCCTAACCCTAACCCTAACCCTAACCCTAACCCTAACCCTAACCCTAACCCTAACCCTAACCCTAACCCTAACCCTAACCCTAACCCTAACCCTAACCCTAACCCTAACCCTAACCCTAACCCTAACCCTAACCCTAACCCTAACCCTAACCCTAACCCTAACCCTAACCCTAACCCTAACCCTAACCCTAACCCTAACCCTAACCCTAACCCTAACCCTAACCCTAACCCTAACCCTAACCCTAACCCTAACCCTAACCCTAACCCTAACCCTAACCCTAACCCTAACCCTAACCCTAACCCTAACCCTAACCCTAACCCTAACCCTAACCCTAACCCTAACCCTAACCCTAACCCTAACCCTAACCCTAACCCTAACCCTAACCCTAACCCTAACCCTAACCCTAACCCTAACCCTAACCCTAACCCTAACCCTAACCCTAACCCTAACCCTAACCCTAACCCTAACCCTAACCCTAACCCTAACCCTAACCCTAACCCTAACCCTAACCCTAACCCTAACCCTAACCCTAACCCTAACCCTAACCCTAACCCTAACCCTAACCCTAACCCTAACCCTAACCCTAACCCTAACCCTAACCCTAACCCTAACCCTAACCCTAACCCTAACCCTAACCCTAACCCTAACCCTAACCCTAACCCTAACCCTAACCCTAACCCTAACCCTAACCCTAACCCTAACCCTAACCCTAACCCTAACCCTAACCCTAACCCTAACCCTAACCCTAACCCTAACCCTAACCCTAACCCTAACCCTAACCCTAACCCTAACCCTAACCCTAACCCTAACCCTAACCCTAACCCTAACCCTAACCCTAACCCTAACCCTAACCCTAACCCTAACCCTAACCCTAACCCTAACCCTAACCCTAACCCTAACCCTAACCCTAACCCTAACCCTAACCCTAACCCTAACCCTAACCCTAACCCTAACCCTAACCCTAACCCTAACCCTAACCCTAACCCTAACCCTAACCCTAACCCTAACCCTAACCCTAACCCTAACCCTAACCCTAACCCTAACCCTAACCCTAACCCTAACCCTAACCCTAACCCTAACCCTAACCCTAACCCTAACCCTAACCCTAACCCTAACCCTAACCCTAACCCTAACCCTAACCCTAACCCTAACCCTAACCCTAACCCTAACCCTAACCCTAACCCTAACCCTAACCCTAACCCTAACCCTAACCCTAACCCTAACCCTAACCCTAACCCTAACCCTAACCCTAACCCTAACCCTAACCCTAACCCTAACCCTAACCCTAACCCTAACCCTAACCCTAACCCTAACCCTAACCCTAACCCTAACCCTAACCCTAACCCTAACCCTAACCCTAACCCTAACCCTAACCCTAACCCTAACCCTAACCCTAACCCTAACCCTAACCCTAACCCTAACCCTAACCCTAACCCTAACCCTAACCCTAACCCTAACCCTAACCCTAACCCTAACCCTAACCCTAACCCTAACCCTAACCCTAACCCTAACCCTAACCCTAACCCTAACCCTAACCCTAACCCTAACCCTAACCCTAACCCTAACCCTAACCCTAACCCTAACCCTAACCCTAACCCTAACCCTAACCCTAACCCTAACCCTAACCCTAACCCTAACCCTAACCCTAACCCTAACCCTAACCCTAACCCTAACCCTAACCCTAACCCTAACCCTAACCCTAACCCTAACCCTAACCCTAACCCTAACCCTAACCCTAACCCTAACCCTAACCCTAACCCTAACCCTAACCCTAACCCTAACCCTAACCCTAACCCTAACCCTAACCCTAACCCTAACCCTAACCCTAACCCTAACCCTAACCCTAACCCTAACCCTAACCCTAACCCTAACCCTAACCCTAACCCTAACCCTAACCCTAACCCTAACCCTAACCCTAACCCTAACCCTAACCCTAACCCTAACCCTAACCCTAACCCTAACCCTAACCCTAACCCTAACCCTAACCCTAACCCTAACCCTAACCCTAACCCTAACCCTAACCCTAACCCTAACCCTAACCCTAACCCTAACCCTAACCCTAACCCTAACCCTAACCCTAACCCTAACCCTAACCCTAACCCTAACCCTAACCCTAACCCTAACCCTAACCCTAACCCTAACCCTAACCCTAACCCTAACCCTAACCCTAACCCTAACCCTAACCCTAACCCTAACCCTAACCCTAACCCTAACCCTAACCCTAACCCTAACCCTAACCCTAACCCTAACCCTAACCCTAACCCTAACCCTAACCCTAACCCTAACCCTAACCCTAACCCTAACCCTAACCCTAACCCTAACCCTAACCCTAACCCTAACCCTAACCCTAACCCTAACCCTAACCCTAACCCTAACCCTAACCCTAACCCTAACCCTAACCCTAACCCTAACCCTAACCCTAACCCTAACCCTAACCCTAACCCTAACCCTAACCCTAACCCTAACCCTAACCCTAACCCTAACCCTAACCCTAACCCTAACCCTAACCCTAACCCTAACCCTAACCCTAACCCTAACCCTAACCCTAACCCTAACCCTAACCCTAACCCTAACCCTAACCCTAACCCTAACCCTAACCCTAACCCTAACCCTAACCCTAACCCTAACCCTAACCCTAACCCTAACCCTAACCCTAACCCTAACCCTAACCCTAACCCTAACCCTAACCCTAACCCTAACCCTAACCCTAACCCTAACCCTAACCCTAACCCTAACCCTAACCCTAACCCTAACCCTAACCCTAACCCTAACCCTAACCCTAACCCTAACCCTAACCCTAACCCTAACCCTAACCCTAACCCTAACCCTAACCCTAACCCTAACCCTAACCCTAACCCTAACCCTAACCCTAACCCTAACCCTAACCCTAACCCTAACCCTAACCCTAACCCTAACCCTAACCCTAACCCTAACCCTAACCCTAACCCTAACCCTAACCCTAACCCTAACCCTAACCCTAACCCTAACCCTAACCCTAACCCTAACCCTAACCCTAACCCTAACCCTAACCCTAACCCTAACCCTAACCCTAACCCTAACCCTAACCCTAACCCTAACCCTAACCCTAACCCTAACCCTAACCCTAACCCTAACCCTAACCCTAACCCTAACCCTAACCCTAACCCTAACCCTAACCCTAACCCTAACCCTAACCCTAACCCTAACCCTAACCCTAACCCTAACCCTAACCCTAACCCTAACCCTAACCCTAACCCTAACCCTAACCCTAACCCTAACCCTAACCCTAACCCTAACCCTAACCCTAACCCTAACCCTAACCCTAACCCTAACCCTAACCCTAACCCTAACCCTAACCCTAACCCTAACCCTAACCCTAACCCTAACCCTAACCCTAACCCTAACCCTAACCCTAACCCTAACCCTAACCCTAACCCTAACCCTAACCCTAACCCTAACCCTAACCCTAACCCTAACCCTAACCCTAACCCTAACCCTAACCCTAACCCTAACCCTAACCCTAACCCTAACCCTAACCCTAACCCTAACCCTAACCCTAACCCTAACCCTAACCCTAACCCTAACCCTAACCCTAACCCTAACCCTAACCCTAACCCTAACCCTAACCCTAACCCTAACCCTAACCCTAACCCTAACCCTAACCCTAACCCTAACCCTAACCCTAACCCTAACCCTAACCCTAACCCTAACCCTAACCCTAACCCTAACCCTAACCCTAACCCTAACCCTAACCCTAACCCTAACCCTAACCCTAACCCTAACCCTAACCCTAACCCTAACCCTAACCCTAACCCTAACCCTAACCCTAACCCTAACCCTAACCCTAACCCTAACCCTAACCCTAACCCTAACCCTAACCCTAACCCTAACCCTAACCCTAACCCTAACCCTAACCCTAACCCTAACCCTAACCCTAACCCTAACCCTAACCCTAACCCTAACCCTAACCCTAACCCTAACCCTAACCCTAACCCTAACCCTAACCCTAACCCTAACCCTAACCCTAACCCTAACCCTAACCCTAACCCTAACCCTAACCCTAACCCTAACCCTAACCCTAACCCTAACCCTAACCCTAACCCTAACCCTAACCCTAACCCTAACCCTAACCCTAACCCTAACCCTAACCCTAACCCTAACCCTAACCCTAACCCTAACCCTAACCCTAACCCTAACCCTAACCCTAACCCTAACCCTAACCCTAACCCTAACCCTAACCCTAACCCTAACCCTAACCCTAACCCTAACCCTAACCCTAACCCTAACCCTAACCCTAACCCTAACCCTAACCCTAACCCTAACCCTAACCCTAACCCTAACCCTAACCCTAACCCTAACCCTAACCCTAACCCTAACCCTAACCCTAACCCTAACCCTAACCCTAACCCTAACCCTAACCCTAACCCTAACCCTAACCCTAACCCTAACCCTAACCCTAACCCTAACCCTAACCCTAACCCTAACCCTAACCCTAACCCTAACCCTAACCCTAACCCTAACCCTAACCCTAACCCTAACCCTAACCCTAACCCTAACCCTAACCCTAACCCTAACCCTAACCCTAACCCTAACCCTAACCCTAACCCTAACCCTAACCCTAACCCTAACCCTAACCCTAACCCTAACCCTAACCCTAACCCTAACCCTAACCCTAACCCTAACCCTAACCCTAACCCTAACCCTAACCCTAACCCTAACCCTAACCCTAACCCTAACCCTAACCCTAACCCTAACCCTAACCCTAACCCTAACCCTAACCCTAACCCTAACCCTAACCCTAACCCTAACCCTAACCCTAACCCTAACCCTAACCCTAACCCTAACCCTAACCCTAACCCTAACCCTAACCCTAACCCTAACCCTAACCCTAACCCTAACCCTAACCCTAACCCTAACCCTAACCCTAACCCTAACCCTAACCCTAACCCTAACCCTAACCCTAACCCTAACCCTAACCCTAACCCTAACCCTAACCCTAACCCTAACCCTAACCCTAACCCTAACCCTAACCCTAACCCTAACCCTAACCCTAACCCTAACCCTAACCCTAACCCTAACCCTAACCCTAACCCTAACCCTAACCCTAACCCTAACCCTAACCCTAACCCTAACCCTAACCCTAACCCTAACCCTAACCCTAACCCTAACCCTAACCCTAACCCTAACCCTAACCCTAACCCTAACCCTAACCCTAACCCTAACCCTAACCCTAACCCTAACCCTAACCCTAACCCTAACCCTAACCCTAACCCTAACCCTAACCCTAACCCTAACCCTAACCCTAACCCTAACCCTAACCCTAACCCTAACCCTAACCCTAACCCTAACCCTAACCCTAACCCTAACCCTAACCCTAACCCTAACCCTAACCCTAACCCTAACCCTAACCCTAACCCTAACCCTAACCCTAACCCTAACCCTAACCCTAACCCTAACCCTAACCCTAACCCTAACCCTAACCCTAACCCTAACCCTAACCCTAACCCTAACCCTAACCCTAACCCTAACCCTAACCCTAACCCTAACCCTAACCCTAACCCTAACCCTAACCCTAACCCTAACCCTAACCCTAACCCTAACCCTAACCCTAACCCTAACCCTAACCCTAACCCTAACCCTAACCCTAACCCTAACCCTAACCCTAACCCTAACCCTAACCCTAACCCTAACCCTAACCCTAACCCTAACCCTAACCCTAACCCTAACCCTAACCCTAACCCTAACCCTAACCCTAACCCTAACCCTAACCCTAACCCTAACCCTAACCCTAACCCTAACCCTAACCCTAACCCTAACCCTAACCCTAACCCTAACCCTAACCCTAACCCTAACCCTAACCCTAACCCTAACCCTAACCCTAACCCTAACCCTAACCCTAACCCTAACCCTAACCCTAACCCTAACCCTAACCCTAACCCTAACCCTAACCCTAACCCTAACCCTAACCCTAACCCTAACCCTAACCCTAACCCTAACCCTAACCCTAACCCTAACCCTAACCCTAACCCTAACCCTAACCCTAACCCTAACCCTAACCCTAACCCTAACCCTAACCCTAACCCTAACCCTAACCCTAACCCTAACCCTAACCCTAACCCTAACCCTAACCCTAACCCTAACCCTAACCCTAACCCTAACCCTAACCCTAACCCTAACCCTAACCCTAACCCTAACCCTAACCCTAACCCTAACCCTAACCCTAACCCTAACCCTAACCCTAACCCTAACCCTAACCCTAACCCTAACCCTAACCCTAACCCTAACCCTAACCCTAACCCTAACCCTAACCCTAACCCTAACCCTAACCCTAACCCTAACCCTAACCCTAACCCTAACCCTAACCCTAACCCTAACCCTAACCCTAACCCTAACCCTAACCCTAACCCTAACCCTAACCCTAACCCTAACCCTAACCCTAACCCTAACCCTAACCCTAACCCTAACCCTAACCCTAACCCTAACCCTAACCCTAACCCTAACCCTAACCCTAACCCTAACCCTAACCCTAACCCTAACCCTAACCCTAACCCTAACCCTAACCCTAACCCTAACCCTAACCCTAACCCTAACCCTAACCCTAACCCTAACCCTAACCCTAACCCTAACCCTAACCCTAACCCTAACCCTAACCCTAACCCTAACCCTAACCCTAACCCTAACCCTAACCCTAACCCTAACCCTAACCCTAACCCTAACCCTAACCCTAACCCTAACCCTAACCCTAACCCTAACCCTAACCCTAACCCTAACCCTAACCCTAACCCTAACCCTAACCCTAACCCTAACCCTAACCCTAACCCTAACCCTAACCCTAACCCTAACCCTAACCCTAACCCTAACCCTAACCCTAACCCTAACCCTAACCCTAACCCTAACCCTAACCCTAACCCTAACCCTAACCCTAACCCTAACCCTAACCCTAACCCTAACCCTAACCCTAACCCTAACCCTAACCCTAACCCTAACCCTAACCCTAACCCTAACCCTAACCCTAACCCTAACCCTAACCCTAACCCTAACCCTAACCCTAACCCTAACCCTAACCCTAACCCTAACCCTAACCCTAACCCTAACCCTAACCCTAACCCTAACCCTAACCCTAACCCTAACCCTAACCCTAACCCTAACCCTAACCCTAACCCTAACCCTAACCCTAACCCTAACCCTAACCCTAACCCTAACCCTAACCCTAACCCTAACCCTAACCCTAACCCTAACCCTAACCCTAACCCTAACCCTAACCCTAACCCTAACCCTAACCCTAACCCTAACCCTAACCCTAACCCTAACCCTAACCCTAACCCTAACCCTAACCCTAACCCTAACCCTAACCCTAACCCTAACCCTAACCCTAACCCTAACCCTAACCCTAACCCTAACCCTAACCCTAACCCTAACCCTAACCCTAACCCTAACCCTAACCCTAACCCTAACCCTAACCCTAACCCTAACCCTAACCCTAACCCTAACCCTAACCCTAACCCTAACCCTAACCCTAACCCTAACCCTAACCCTAACCCTAACCCTAACCCTAACCCTAACCCTAACCCTAACCCTAACCCTAACCCTAACCCTAACCCTAACCCTAACCCTAACCCTAACCCTAACCCTAACCCTAACCCTAACCCTAACCCTAACCCTAACCCTAACCCTAACCCTAACCCTAACCCTAACCCTAACCCTAACCCTAACCCTAACCCTAACCCTAACCCTAACCCTAACCCTAACCCTAACCCTAACCCTAACCCTAACCCTAACCCTAACCCTAACCCTAACCCTAACCCTAACCCTAACCCTAACCCTAACCCTAACCCTAACCCTAACCCTAACCCTAACCCTAACCCTAACCCTAACCCTAACCCTAACCCTAACCCTAACCCTAACCCTAACCCTAACCCTAACCCTAACCCTAACCCTAACCCTAACCCTAACCCTAACCCTAACCCTAACCCTAACCCTAACCCTAACCCTAACCCTAACCCTAACCCTAACCCTAACCCTAACCCTAACCCTAACCCTAACCCTAACCCTAACCCTAACCCTAACCCTAACCCTAACCCTAACCCTAACCCTAACCCTAACCCTAACCCTAACCCTAACCCTAACCCTAACCCTAACCCTAACCCTAACCCTAACCCTAACCCTAACCCTAACCCTAACCCTAACCCTAACCCTAACCCTAACCCTAACCCTAACCCTAACCCTAACCCTAACCCTAACCCTAACCCTAACCCTAACCCTAACCCTAACCCTAACCCTAACCCTAACCCTAACCCTAACCCTAACCCTAACCCTAACCCTAACCCTAACCCTAACCCTAACCCTAACCCTAACCCTAACCCTAACCCTAACCCTAACCCTAACCCTAACCCTAACCCTAACCCTAACCCTAACCCTAACCCTAACCCTAACCCTAACCCTAACCCTAACCCTAACCCTAACCCTAACCCTAACCCTAACCCTAACCCTAACCCTAACCCTAACCCTAACCCTAACCCTAACCCTAACCCTAACCCTAACCCTAACCCTAACCCTAACCCTAACCCTAACCCTAACCCTAACCCTAACCCTAACCCTAACCCTAACCCTAACCCTAACCCTAACCCTAACCCTAACCCTAACCCTAACCCTAACCCTAACCCTAACCCTAACCCTAACCCTAACCCTAACCCTAACCCTAACCCTAACCCTAACCCTAACCCTAACCCTAACCCTAACCCTAACCCTAACCCTAACCCTAACCCTAACCCTAACCCTAACCCTAACCCTAACCCTAACCCTAACCCTAACCCTAACCCTAACCCTAACCCTAACCCTAACCCTAACCCTAACCCTAACCCTAACCCTAACCCTAACCCTAACCCTAACCCTAACCCTAACCCTAACCCTAACCCTAACCCTAACCCTAACCCTAACCCTAACCCTAACCCTAACCCTAACCCTAACCCTAACCCTAACCCTAACCCTAACCCTAACCCTAACCCTAACCCTAACCCTAACCCTAACCCTAACCCTAACCCTAACCCTAACCCTAACCCTAACCCTAACCCTAACCCTAACCCTAACCCTAACCCTAACCCTAACCCTAACCCTAACCCTAACCCTAACCCTAACCCTAACCCTAACCCTAACCCTAACCCTAACCCTAACCCTAACCCTAACCCTAACCCTAACCCTAACCCTAACCCTAACCCTAACCCTAACCCTAACCCTAACCCTAACCCTAACCCTAACCCTAACCCTAACCCTAACCCTAACCCTAACCCTAACCCTAACCCTAACCCTAACCCTAACCCTAACCCTAACCCTAACCCTAACCCTAACCCTAACCCTAACCCTAACCCTAACCCTAACCCTAACCCTAACCCTAACCCTAACCCTAACCCTAACCCTAACCCTAACCCTAACCCTAACCCTAACCCTAACCCTAACCCTAACCCTAACCCTAACCCTAACCCTAACCCTAACCCTAACCCTAACCCTAACCCTAACCCTAACCCTAACCCTAACCCTAACCCTAACCCTAACCCTAACCCTAACCCTAACCCTAACCCTAACCCTAACCCTAACCCTAACCCTAACCCTAACCCTAACCCTAACCCTAACCCTAACCCTAACCCTAACCCTAACCCTAACCCTAACCCTAACCCTAACCCTAACCCTAACCCTAACCCTAACCCTAACCCTAACCCTAACCCTAACCCTAACCCTAACCCTAACCCTAACCCTAACCCTAACCCTAACCCTAACCCTAACCCTAACCCTAACCCTAACCCTAACCCTAACCCTAACCCTAACCCTAACCCTAACCCTAACCCTAACCCTAACCCTAACCCTAACCCTAACCCTAACCCTAACCCTAACCCTAACCCTAACCCTAACCCTAACCCTAACCCTAACCCTAACCCTAACCCTAACCCTAACCCTAACCCTAACCCTAACCCTAACCCTAACCCTAACCCTAACCCTAACCCTAACCCTAACCCTAACCCTAACCCTAACCCTAACCCTAACCCTAACCCTAACCCTAACCCTAACCCTAACCCTAACCCTAACCCTAACCCTAACCCTAACCCTAACCCTAACCCTAACCCTAACCCTAACCCTAACCCTAACCCTAACCCTAACCCTAACCCTAACCCTAACCCTAACCCTAACCCTAACCCTAACCCTAACCCTAACCCTAACCCTAACCCTAACCCTAACCCTAACCCTAACCCTAACCCTAACCCTAACCCTAACCCTAACCCTAACCCTAACCCTAACCCTAACCCTAACCCTAACCCTAACCCTAACCCTAACCCTAACCCTAACCCTAACCCTAACCCTAACCCTAACCCTAACCCTAACCCTAACCCTAACCCTAACCCTAACCCTAACCCTAACCCTAACCCTAACCCTAACCCTAACCCTAACCCTAACCCTAACCCTAACCCTAACCCTAACCCTAACCCTAACCCTAACCCTAACCCTAACCCTAACCCTAACCCTAACCCTAACCCTAACCCTAACCCTAACCCTAACCCTAACCCTAACCCTAACCCTAACCCTAACCCTAACCCTAACCCTAACCCTAACCCTAACCCTAACCCTAACCCTAACCCTAACCCTAACCCTAACCCTAACCCTAACCCTAACCCTAACCCTAACCCTAACCCTAACCCTAACCCTAACCCTAACCCTAACCCTAACCCTAACCCTAACCCTAACCCTAACCCTAACCCTAACCCTAACCCTAACCCTAACCCTAACCCTAACCCTAACCCTAACCCTAACCCTAACCCTAACCCTAACCCTAACCCTAACCCTAACCCTAACCCTAACCCTAACCCTAACCCTAACCCTAACCCTAACCCTAACCCTAACCCTAACCCTAACCCTAACCCTAACCCTAACCCTAACCCTAACCCTAACCCTAACCCTAACCCTAACCCTAACCCTAACCCTAACCCTAACCCTAACCCTAACCCTAACCCTAACCCTAACCCTAACCCTAACCCTAACCCTAACCCTAACCCTAACCCTAACCCTAACCCTAACCCTAACCCTAACCCTAACCCTAACCCTAACCCTAACCCTAACCCTAACCCTAACCCTAACCCTAACCCTAACCCTAACCCTAACCCTAACCCTAACCCTAACCCTAACCCTAACCCTAACCCTAACCCTAACCCTAACCCTAACCCTAACCCTAACCCTAACCCTAACCCTAACCCTAACCCTAACCCTAACCCTAACCCTAACCCTAACCCTAACCCTAACCCTAACCCTAACCCTAACCCTAACCCTAACCCTAACCCTAACCCTAACCCTAACCCTAACCCTAACCCTAACCCTAACCCTAACCCTAACCCTAACCCTAACCCTAACCCTAACCCTAACCCTAACCCTAACCCTAACCCTAACCCTAACCCTAACCCTAACCCTAACCCTAACCCTAACCCTAACCCTAACCCTAACCCTAACCCTAACCCTAACCCTAACCCTAACCCTAACCCTAACCCTAACCCTAACCCTAACCCTAACCCTAACCCTAACCCTAACCCTAACCCTAACCCTAACCCTAACCCTAACCCTAACCCTAACCCTAACCCTAACCCTAACCCTAACCCTAACCCTAACCCTAACCCTAACCCTAACCCTAACCCTAACCCTAACCCTAACCCTAACCCTAACCCTAACCCTAACCCTAACCCTAACCCTAACCCTAACCCTAACCCTAACCCTAACCCTAACCCTAACCCTAACCCTAACCCTAACCCTAACCCTAACCCTAACCCTAACCCTAACCCTAACCCTAACCCTAACCCTAACCCTAACCCTAACCCTAACCCTAACCCTAACCCTAACCCTAACCCTAACCCTAACCCTAACCCTAACCCTAACCCTAACCCTAACCCTAACCCTAACCCTAACCCTAACCCTAACCCTAACCCTAACCCTAACCCTAACCCTAACCCTAACCCTAACCCTAACCCTAACCCTAACCCTAACCCTAACCCTAACCCTAACCCTAACCCTAACCCTAACCCTAACCCTAACCCTAACCCTAACCCTAACCCTAACCCTAACCCTAACCCTAACCCTAACCCTAACCCTAACCCTAACCCTAACCCTAACCCTAACCCTAACCCTAACCCTAACCCTAACCCTAACCCTAACCCTAACCCTAACCCTAACCCTAACCCTAACCCTAACCCTAACCCTAACCCTAACCCTAACCCTAACCCTAACCCTAACCCTAACCCTAACCCTAACCCTAACCCTAACCCTAACCCTAACCCTAACCCTAACCCTAACCCTAACCCTAACCCTAACCCTAACCCTAACCCTAACCCTAACCCTAACCCTAACCCTAACCCTAACCCTAACCCTAACCCTAACCCTAACCCTAACCCTAACCCTAACCCTAACCCTAACCCTAACCCTAACCCTAACCCTAACCCTAACCCTAACCCTAACCCTAACCCTAACCCTAACCCTAACCCTAACCCTAACCCTAACCCTAACCCTAACCCTAACCCTAACCCTAACCCTAACCCTAACCCTAACCCTAACCCTAACCCTAACCCTAACCCTAACCCTAACCCTAACCCTAACCCTAACCCTAACCCTAACCCTAACCCTAACCCTAACCCTAACCCTAACCCTAACCCTAACCCTAACCCTAACCCTAACCCTAACCCTAACCCTAACCCTAACCCTAACCCTAACCCTAACCCTAACCCTAACCCTAACCCTAACCCTAACCCTAACCCTAACCCTAACCCTAACCCTAACCCTAACCCTAACCCTAACCCTAACCCTAACCCTAACCCTAACCCTAACCCTAACCCTAACCCTAACCCTAACCCTAACCCTAACCCTAACCCTAACCCTAACCCTAACCCTAACCCTAACCCTAACCCTAACCCTAACCCTAACCCTAACCCTAACCCTAACCCTAACCCTAACCCTAACCCTAACCCTAACCCTAACCCTAACCCTAACCCTAACCCTAACCCTAACCCTAACCCTAACCCTAACCCTAACCCTAACCCTAACCCTAACCCTAACCCTAACCCTAACCCTAACCCTAACCCTAACCCTAACCCTAACCCTAACCCTAACCCTAACCCTAACCCTAACCCTAACCCTAACCCTAACCCTAACCCTAACCCTAACCCTAACCCTAACCCTAACCCTAACCCTAACCCTAACCCTAACCCTAACCCTAACCCTAACCCTAACCCTAACCCTAACCCTAACCCTAACCCTAACCCTAACCCTAACCCTAACCCTAACCCTAACCCTAACCCTAACCCTAACCCTAACCCTAACCCTAACCCTAACCCTAACCCTAACCCTAACCCTAACCCTAACCCTAACCCTAACCCTAACCCTAACCCTAACCCTAACCCTAACCCTAACCCTAACCCTAACCCTAACCCTAACCCTAACCCTAACCCTAACCCTAACCCTAACCCTAACCCTAACCCTAACCCTAACCCTAACCCTAACCCTAACCCTAACCCTAACCCTAACCCTAACCCTAACCCTAACCCTAACCCTAACCCTAACCCTAACCCTAACCCTAACCCTAACCCTAACCCTAACCCTAACCCTAACCCTAACCCTAACCCTAACCCTAACCCTAACCCTAACCCTAACCCTAACCCTAACCCTAACCCTAACCCTAACCCTAACCCTAACCCTAACCCTAACCCTAACCCTAACCCTAACCCTAACCCTAACCCTAACCCTAACCCTAACCCTAACCCTAACCCTAACCCTAACCCTAACCCTAACCCTAACCCTAACCCTAACCCTAACCCTAACCCTAACCCTAACCCTAACCCTAACCCTAACCCTAACCCTAACCCTAACCCTAACCCTAACCCTAACCCTAACCCTAACCCTAACCCTAACCCTAACCCTAACCCTAACCCTAACCCTAACCCTAACCCTAACCCTAACCCTAACCCTAACCCTAACCCTAACCCTAACCCTAACCCTAACCCTAACCCTAACCCTAACCCTAACCCTAACCCTAACCCTAACCCTAACCCTAACCCTAACCCTAACCCTAACCCTAACCCTAACCCTAACCCTAACCCTAACCCTAACCCTAACCCTAACCCTAACCCTAACCCTAACCCTAACCCTAACCCTAACCCTAACCCTAACCCTAACCCTAACCCTAACCCTAACCCTAACCCTAACCCTAACCCTAACCCTAACCCTAACCCTAACCCTAACCCTAACCCTAACCCTAACCCTAACCCTAACCCTAACCCTAACCCTAACCCTAACCCTAACCCTAACCCTAACCCTAACCCTAACCCTAACCCTAACCCTAACCCTAACCCTAACCCTAACCCTAACCCTAACCCTAACCCTAACCCTAACCCTAACCCTAACCCTAACCCTAACCCTAACCCTAACCCTAACCCTAACCCTAACCCTAACCCTAACCCTAACCCTAACCCTAACCCTAACCCTAACCCTAACCCTAACCCTAACCCTAACCCTAACCCTAACCCTAACCCTAACCCTAACCCTAACCCTAACCCTAACCCTAACCCTAACCCTAACCCTAACCCTAACCCTAACCCTAACCCTAACCCTAACCCTAACCCTAACCCTAACCCTAACCCTAACCCTAACCCTAACCCTAACCCTAACCCTAACCCTAACCCTAACCCTAACCCTAACCCTAACCCTAACCCTAACCCTAACCCTAACCCTAACCCTAACCCTAACCCTAACCCTAACCCTAACCCTAACCCTAACCCTAACCCTAACCCTAACCCTAACCCTAACCCTAACCCTAACCCTAACCCTAACCCTAACCCTAACCCTAACCCTAACCCTAACCCTAACCCTAACCCTAACCCTAACCCTAACCCTAACCCTAACCCTAACCCTAACCCTAACCCTAACCCTAACCCTAACCCTAACCCTAACCCTAACCCTAACCCTAACCCTAACCCTAACCCTAACCCTAACCCTAACCCTAACCCTAACCCTAACCCTAACCCTAACCCTAACCCTAACCCTAACCCTAACCCTAACCCTAACCCTAACCCTAACCCTAACCCTAACCCTAACCCTAACCCTAACCCTAACCCTAACCCTAACCCTAACCCTAACCCTAACCCTAACCCTAACCCTAACCCTAACCCTAACCCTAACCCTAACCCTAACCCTAACCCTAACCCTAACCCTAACCCTAACCCTAACCCTAACCCTAACCCTAACCCTAACCCTAACCCTAACCCTAACCCTAACCCTAACCCTAACCCTAACCCTAACCCTAACCCTAACCCTAACCCTAACCCTAACCCTAACCCTAACCCTAACCCTAACCCTAACCCTAACCCTAACCCTAACCCTAACCCTAACCCTAACCCTAACCCTAACCCTAACCCTAACCCTAACCCTAACCCTAACCCTAACCCTAACCCTAACCCTAACCCTAACCCTAACCCTAACCCTAACCCTAACCCTAACCCTAACCCTAACCCTAACCCTAACCCTAACCCTAACCCTAACCCTAACCCTAACCCTAACCCTAACCCTAACCCTAACCCTAACCCTAACCCTAACCCTAACCCTAACCCTAACCCTAACCCTAACCCTAACCCTAACCCTAACCCTAACCCTAACCCTAACCCTAACCCTAACCCTAACCCTAACCCTAACCCTAACCCTAACCCTAACCCTAACCCTAACCCTAACCCTAACCCTAACCCTAACCCTAACCCTAACCCTAACCCTAACCCTAACCCTAACCCTAACCCTAACCCTAACCCTAACCCTAACCCTAACCCTAACCCTAACCCTAACCCTAACCCTAACCCTAACCCTAACCCTAACCCTAACCCTAACCCTAACCCTAACCCTAACCCTAACCCTAACCCTAACCCTAACCCTAACCCTAACCCTAACCCTAACCCTAACCCTAACCCTAACCCTAACCCTAACCCTAACCCTAACCCTAACCCTAACCCTAACCCTAACCCTAACCCTAACCCTAACCCTAACCCTAACCCTAACCCTAACCCTAACCCTAACCCTAACCCTAACCCTAACCCTAACCCTAACCCTAACCCTAACCCTAACCCTAACCCTAACCCTAACCCTAACCCTAACCCTAACCCTAACCCTAACCCTAACCCTAACCCTAACCCTAACCCTAACCCTAACCCTAACCCTAACCCTAACCCTAACCCTAACCCTAACCCTAACCCTAACCCTAACCCTAACCCTAACCCTAACCCTAACCCTAACCCTAACCCTAACCCTAACCCTAACCCTAACCCTAACCCTAACCCTAACCCTAACCCTAACCCTAACCCTAACCCTAACCCTAACCCTAACCCTAACCCTAACCCTAACCCTAACCCTAACCCTAACCCTAACCCTAACCCTAACCCTAACCCTAACCCTAACCCTAACCCTAACCCTAACCCTAACCCTAACCCTAACCCTAACCCTAACCCTAACCCTAACCCTAACCCTAACCCTAACCCTAACCCTAACCCTAACCCTAACCCTAACCCTAACCCTAACCCTAACCCTAACCCTAACCCTAACCCTAACCCTAACCCTAACCCTAACCCTAACCCTAACCCTAACCCTAACCCTAACCCTAACCCTAACCCTAACCCTAACCCTAACCCTAACCCTAACCCTAACCCTAACCCTAACCCTAACCCTAACCCTAACCCTAACCCTAACCCTAACCCTAACCCTAACCCTAACCCTAACCCTAACCCTAACCCTAACCCTAACCCTAACCCTAACCCTAACCCTAACCCTAACCCTAACCCTAACCCTAACCCTAACCCTAACCCTAACCCTAACCCTAACCCTAACCCTAACCCTAACCCTAACCCTAACCCTAACCCTAACCCTAACCCTAACCCTAACCCTAACCCTAACCCTAACCCTAACCCTAACCCTAACCCTAACCCTAACCCTAACCCTAACCCTAACCCTAACCCTAACCCTAACCCTAACCCTAACCCTAACCCTAACCCTAACCCTAACCCTAACCCTAACCCTAACCCTAACCCTAACCCTAACCCTAACCCTAACCCTAACCCTAACCCTAACCCTAACCCTAACCCTAACCCTAACCCTAACCCTAACCCTAACCCTAACCCTAACCCTAACCCTAACCCTAACCCTAACCCTAACCCTAACCCTAACCCTAACCCTAACCCTAACCCTAACCCTAACCCTAACCCTAACCCTAACCCTAACCCTAACCCTAACCCTAACCCTAACCCTAACCCTAACCCTAACCCTAACCCTAACCCTAACCCTAACCCTAACCCTAACCCTAACCCTAACCCTAACCCTAACCCTAACCCTAACCCTAACCCTAACCCTAACCCTAACCCTAACCCTAACCCTAACCCTAACCCTAACCCTAACCCTAACCCTAACCCTAACCCTAACCCTAACCCTAACCCTAACCCTAACCCTAACCCTAACCCTAACCCTAACCCTAACCCTAACCCTAACCCTAACCCTAACCCTAACCCTAACCCTAACCCTAACCCTAACCCTAACCCTAACCCTAACCCTAACCCTAACCCTAACCCTAACCCTAACCCTAACCCTAACCCTAACCCTAACCCTAACCCTAACCCTAACCCTAACCCTAACCCTAACCCTAACCCTAACCCTAACCCTAACCCTAACCCTAACCCTAACCCTAACCCTAACCCTAACCCTAACCCTAACCCTAACCCTAACCCTAACCCTAACCCTAACCCTAACCCTAACCCTAACCCTAACCCTAACCCTAACCCTAACCCTAACCCTAACCCTAACCCTAACCCTAACCCTAACCCTAACCCTAACCCTAACCCTAACCCTAACCCTAACCCTAACCCTAACCCTAACCCTAACCCTAACCCTAACCCTAACCCTAACCCTAACCCTAACCCTAACCCTAACCCTAACCCTAACCCTAACCCTAACCCTAACCCTAACCCTAACCCTAACCCTAACCCTAACCCTAACCCTAACCCTAACCCTAACCCTAACCCTAACCCTAACCCTAACCCTAACCCTAACCCTAACCCTAACCCTAACCCTAACCCTAACCCTAACCCTAACCCTAACCCTAACCCTAACCCTAACCCTAACCCTAACCCTAACCCTAACCCTAACCCTAACCCTAACCCTAACCCTAACCCTAACCCTAACCCTAACCCTAACCCTAACCCTAACCCTAACCCTAACCCTAACCCTAACCCTAACCCTAACCCTAACCCTAACCCTAACCCTAACCCTAACCCTAACCCTAACCCTAACCCTAACCCTAACCCTAACCCTAACCCTAACCCTAACCCTAACCCTAACCCTAACCCTAACCCTAACCCTAACCCTAACCCTAACCCTAACCCTAACCCTAACCCTAACCCTAACCCTAACCCTAACCCTAACCCTAACCCTAACCCTAACCCTAACCCTAACCCTAACCCTAACCCTAACCCTAACCCTAACCCTAACCCTAACCCTAACCCTAACCCTAACCCTAACCCTAACCCTAACCCTAACCCTAACCCTAACCCTAACCCTAACCCTAACCCTAACCCTAACCCTAACCCTAACCCTAACCCTAACCCTAACCCTAACCCTAACCCTAACCCTAACCCTAACCCTAACCCTAACCCTAACCCTAACCCTAACCCTAACCCTAACCCTAACCCTAACCCTAACCCTAACCCTAACCCTAACCCTAACCCTAACCCTAACCCTAACCCTAACCCTAACCCTAACCCTAACCCTAACCCTAACCCTAACCCTAACCCTAACCCTAACCCTAACCCTAACCCTAACCCTAACCCTAACCCTAACCCTAACCCTAACCCTAACCCTAACCCTAACCCTAACCCTAACCCTAACCCTAACCCTAACCCTAACCCTAACCCTAACCCTAACCCTAACCCTAACCCTAACCCTAACCCTAACCCTAACCCTAACCCTAACCCTAACCCTAACCCTAACCCTAACCCTAACCCTAACCCTAACCCTAACCCTAACCCTAACCCTAACCCTAACCCTAACCCTAACCCTAACCCTAACCCTAACCCTAACCCTAACCCTAACCCTAACCCTAACCCTAACCCTAACCCTAACCCTAACCCTAACCCTAACCCTAACCCTAACCCTAACCCTAACCCTAACCCTAACCCTAACCCTAACCCTAACCCTAACCCTAACCCTAACCCTAACCCTAACCCTAACCCTAACCCTAACCCTAACCCTAACCCTAACCCTAACCCTAACCCTAACCCTAACCCTAACCCTAACCCTAACCCTAACCCTAACCCTAACCCTAACCCTAACCCTAACCCTAACCCTAACCCTAACCCTAACCCTAACCCTAACCCTAACCCTAACCCTAACCCTAACCCTAACCCTAACCCTAACCCTAACCCTAACCCTAACCCTAACCCTAACCCTAACCCTAACCCTAACCCTAACCCTAACCCTAACCCTAACCCTAACCCTAACCCTAACCCTAACCCTAACCCTAACCCTAACCCTAACCCTAACCCTAACCCTAACCCTAACCCTAACCCTAACCCTAACCCTAACCCTAACCCTAACCCTAACCCTAACCCTAACCCTAACCCTAACCCTAACCCTAACCCTAACCCTAACCCTAACCCTAACCCTAACCCTAACCCTAACCCTAACCCTAACCCTAACCCTAACCCTAACCCTAACCCTAACCCTAACCCTAACCCTAACCCTAACCCTAACCCTAACCCTAACCCTAACCCTAACCCTAACCCTAACCCTAACCCTAACCCTAACCCTAACCCTAACCCTAACCCTAACCCTAACCCTAACCCTAACCCTAACCCTAACCCTAACCCTAACCCTAACCCTAACCCTAACCCTAACCCTAACCCTAACCCTAACCCTAACCCTAACCCTAACCCTAACCCTAACCCTAACCCTAACCCTAACCCTAACCCTAACCCTAACCCTAACCCTAACCCTAACCCTAACCCTAACCCTAACCCTAACCCTAACCCTAACCCTAACCCTAACCCTAACCCTAACCCTAACCCTAACCCTAACCCTAACCCTAACCCTAACCCTAACCCTAACCCTAACCCTAACCCTAACCCTAACCCTAACCCTAACCCTAACCCTAACCCTAACCCTAACCCTAACCCTAACCCTAACCCTAACCCTAACCCTAACCCTAACCCTAACCCTAACCCTAACCCTAACCCTAACCCTAACCCTAACCCTAACCCTAACCCTAACCCTAACCCTAACCCTAACCCTAACCCTAACCCTAACCCTAACCCTAACCCTAACCCTAACCCTAACCCTAACCCTAACCCTAACCCTAACCCTAACCCTAACCCTAACCCTAACCCTAACCCTAACCCTAACCCTAACCCTAACCCTAACCCTAACCCTAACCCTAACCCTAACCCTAACCCTAACCCTAACCCTAACCCTAACCCTAACCCTAACCCTAACCCTAACCCTAACCCTAACCCTAACCCTAACCCTAACCCTAACCCTAACCCTAACCCTAACCCTAACCCTAACCCTAACCCTAACCCTAACCCTAACCCTAACCCTAACCCTAACCCTAACCCTAACCCTAACCCTAACCCTAACCCTAACCCTAACCCTAACCCTAACCCTAACCCTAACCCTAACCCTAACCCTAACCCTAACCCTAACCCTAACCCTAACCCTAACCCTAACCCTAACCCTAACCCTAACCCTAACCCTAACCCTAACCCTAACCCTAACCCTAACCCTAACCCTAACCCTAACCCTAACCCTAACCCTAACCCTAACCCTAACCCTAACCCTAACCCTAACCCTAACCCTAACCCTAACCCTAACCCTAACCCTAACCCTAACCCTAACCCTAACCCTAACCCTAACCCTAACCCTAACCCTAACCCTAACCCTAACCCTAACCCTAACCCTAACCCTAACCCTAACCCTAACCCTAACCCTAACCCTAACCCTAACCCTAACCCTAACCCTAACCCTAACCCTAACCCTAACCCTAACCCTAACCCTAACCCTAACCCTAACCCTAACCCTAACCCTAACCCTAACCCTAACCCTAACCCTAACCCTAACCCTAACCCTAACCCTAACCCTAACCCTAACCCTAACCCTAACCCTAACCCTAACCCTAACCCTAACCCTAACCCTAACCCTAACCCTAACCCTAACCCTAACCCTAACCCTAACCCTAACCCTAACCCTAACCCTAACCCTAACCCTAACCCTAACCCTAACCCTAACCCTAACCCTAACCCTAACCCTAACCCTAACCCTAACCCTAACCCTAACCCTAACCCTAACCCTAACCCTAACCCTAACCCTAACCCTAACCCTAACCCTAACCCTAACCCTAACCCTAACCCTAACCCTAACCCTAACCCTAACCCTAACCCTAACCCTAACCCTAACCCTAACCCTAACCCTAACCCTAACCCTAACCCTAACCCTAACCCTAACCCTAACCCTAACCCTAACCCTAACCCTAACCCTAACCCTAACCCTAACCCTAACCCTAACCCTAACCCTAACCCTAACCCTAACCCTAACCCTAACCCTAACCCTAACCCTAACCCTAACCCTAACCCTAACCCTAACCCTAACCCTAACCCTAACCCTAACCCTAACCCTAACCCTAACCCTAACCCTAACCCTAACCCTAACCCTAACCCTAACCCTAACCCTAACCCTAACCCTAACCCTAACCCTAACCCTAACCCTAACCCTAACCCTAACCCTAACCCTAACCCTAACCCTAACCCTAACCCTAACCCTAACCCTAACCCTAACCCTAACCCTAACCCTAACCCTAACCCTAACCCTAACCCTAACCCTAACCCTAACCCTAACCCTAACCCTAACCCTAACCCTAACCCTAACCCTAACCCTAACCCTAACCCTAACCCTAACCCTAACCCTAACCCTAACCCTAACCCTAACCCTAACCCTAACCCTAACCCTAACCCTAACCCTAACCCTAACCCTAACCCTAACCCTAACCCTAACCCTAACCCTAACCCTAACCCTAACCCTAACCCTAACCCTAACCCTAACCCTAACCCTAACCCTAACCCTAACCCTAACCCTAACCCTAACCCTAACCCTAACCCTAACCCTAACCCTAACCCTAACCCTAACCCTAACCCTAACCCTAACCCTAACCCTAACCCTAACCCTAACCCTAACCCTAACCCTAACCCTAACCCTAACCCTAACCCTAACCCTAACCCTAACCCTAACCCTAACCCTAACCCTAACCCTAACCCTAACCCTAACCCTAACCCTAACCCTAACCCTAACCCTAACCCTAACCCTAACCCTAACCCTAACCCTAACCCTAACCCTAACCCTAACCCTAACCCTAACCCTAACCCTAACCCTAACCCTAACCCTAACCCTAACCCTAACCCTAACCCTAACCCTAACCCTAACCCTAACCCTAACCCTAACCCTAACCCTAACCCTAACCCTAACCCTAACCCTAACCCTAACCCTAACCCTAACCCTAACCCTAACCCTAACCCTAACCCTAACCCTAACCCTAACCCTAACCCTAACCCTAACCCTAACCCTAACCCTAACCCTAACCCTAACCCTAACCCTAACCCTAACCCTAACCCTAACCCTAACCCTAACCCTAACCCTAACCCTAACCCTAACCCTAACCCTAACCCTAACCCTAACCCTAACCCTAACCCTAACCCTAACCCTAACCCTAACCCTAACCCTAACCCTAACCCTAACCCTAACCCTAACCCTAACCCTAACCCTAACCCTAACCCTAACCCTAACCCTAACCCTAACCCTAACCCTAACCCTAACCCTAACCCTAACCCTAACCCTAACCCTAACCCTAACCCTAACCCTAACCCTAACCCTAACCCTAACCCTAACCCTAACCCTAACCCTAACCCTAACCCTAACCCTAACCCTAACCCTAACCCTAACCCTAACCCTAACCCTAACCCTAACCCTAACCCTAACCCTAACCCTAACCCTAACCCTAACCCTAACCCTAACCCTAACCCTAACCCTAACCCTAACCCTAACCCTAACCCTAACCCTAACCCTAACCCTAACCCTAACCCTAACCCTAACCCTAACCCTAACCCTAACCCTAACCCTAACCCTAACCCTAACCCTAACCCTAACCCTAACCCTAACCCTAACCCTAACCCTAACCCTAACCCTAACCCTAACCCTAACCCTAACCCTAACCCTAACCCTAACCCTAACCCTAACCCTAACCCTAACCCTAACCCTAACCCTAACCCTAACCCTAACCCTAACCCTAACCCTAACCCTAACCCTAACCCTAACCCTAACCCTAACCCTAACCCTAACCCTAACCCTAACCCTAACCCTAACCCTAACCCTAACCCTAACCCTAACCCTAACCCTAACCCTAACCCTAACCCTAACCCTAACCCTAACCCTAACCCTAACCCTAACCCTAACCCTAACCCTAACCCTAACCCTAACCCTAACCCTAACCCTAACCCTAACCCTAACCCTAACCCTAACCCTAACCCTAACCCTAACCCTAACCCTAACCCTAACCCTAACCCTAACCCTAACCCTAACCCTAACCCTAACCCTAACCCTAACCCTAACCCTAACCCTAACCCTAACCCTAACCCTAACCCTAACCCTAACCCTAACCCTAACCCTAACCCTAACCCTAACCCTAACCCTAACCCTAACCCTAACCCTAACCCTAACCCTAACCCTAACCCTAACCCTAACCCTAACCCTAACCCTAACCCTAACCCTAACCCTAACCCTAACCCTAACCCTAACCCTAACCCTAACCCTAACCCTAACCCTAACCCTAACCCTAACCCTAACCCTAACCCTAACCCTAACCCTAACCCTAACCCTAACCCTAACCCTAACCCTAACCCTAACCCTAACCCTAACCCTAACCCTAACCCTAACCCTAACCCTAACCCTAACCCTAACCCTAACCCTAACCCTAACCCTAACCCTAACCCTAACCCTAACCCTAACCCTAACCCTAACCCTAACCCTAACCCTAACCCTAACCCTAACCCTAACCCTAACCCTAACCCTAACCCTAACCCTAACCCTAACCCTAACCCTAACCCTAACCCTAACCCTAACCCTAACCCTAACCCTAACCCTAACCCTAACCCTAACCCTAACCCTAACCCTAACCCTAACCCTAACCCTAACCCTAACCCTAACCCTAACCCTAACCCTAACCCTAACCCTAACCCTAACCCTAACCCTAACCCTAACCCTAACCCTAACCCTAACCCTAACCCTAACCCTAACCCTAACCCTAACCCTAACCCTAACCCTAACCCTAACCCTAACCCTAACCCTAACCCTAACCCTAACCCTAACCCTAACCCTAACCCTAACCCTAACCCTAACCCTAACCCTAACCCTAACCCTAACCCTAACCCTAACCCTAACCCTAACCCTAACCCTAACCCTAACCCTAACCCTAACCCTAACCCTAACCCTAACCCTAACCCTAACCCTAACCCTAACCCTAACCCTAACCCTAACCCTAACCCTAACCCTAACCCTAACCCTAACCCTAACCCTAACCCTAACCCTAACCCTAACCCTAACCCTAACCCTAACCCTAACCCTAACCCTAACCCTAACCCTAACCCTAACCCTAACCCTAACCCTAACCCTAACCCTAACCCTAACCCTAACCCTAACCCTAACCCTAACCCTAACCCTAACCCTAACCCTAACCCTAACCCTAACCCTAACCCTAACCCTAACCCTAACCCTAACCCTAACCCTAACCCTAACCCTAACCCTAACCCTAACCCTAACCCTAACCCTAACCCTAACCCTAACCCTAACCCTAACCCTAACCCTAACCCTAACCCTAACCCTAACCCTAACCCTAACCCTAACCCTAACCCTAACCCTAACCCTAACCCTAACCCTAACCCTAACCCTAACCCTAACCCTAACCCTAACCCTAACCCTAACCCTAACCCTAACCCTAACCCTAACCCTAACCCTAACCCTAACCCTAACCCTAACCCTAACCCTAACCCTAACCCTAACCCTAACCCTAACCCTAACCCTAACCCTAACCCTAACCCTAACCCTAACCCTAACCCTAACCCTAACCCTAACCCTAACCCTAACCCTAACCCTAACCCTAACCCTAACCCTAACCCTAACCCTAACCCTAACCCTAACCCTAACCCTAACCCTAACCCTAACCCTAACCCTAACCCTAACCCTAACCCTAACCCTAACCCTAACCCTAACCCTAACCCTAACCCTAACCCTAACCCTAACCCTAACCCTAACCCTAACCCTAACCCTAACCCTAACCCTAACCCTAACCCTAACCCTAACCCTAACCCTAACCCTAACCCTAACCCTAACCCTAACCCTAACCCTAACCCTAACCCTAACCCTAACCCTAACCCTAACCCTAACCCTAACCCTAACCCTAACCCTAACCCTAACCCTAACCCTAACCCTAACCCTAACCCTAACCCTAACCCTAACCCTAACCCTAACCCTAACCCTAACCCTAACCCTAACCCTAACCCTAACCCTAACCCTAACCCTAACCCTAACCCTAACCCTAACCCTAACCCTAACCCTAACCCTAACCCTAACCCTAACCCTAACCCTAACCCTAACCCTAACCCTAACCCTAACCCTAACCCTAACCCTAACCCTAACCCTAACCCTAACCCTAACCCTAACCCTAACCCTAACCCTAACCCTAACCCTAACCCTAACCCTAACCCTAACCCTAACCCTAACCCTAACCCTAACCCTAACCCTAACCCTAACCCTAACCCTAACCCTAACCCTAACCCTAACCCTAACCCTAACCCTAACCCTAACCCTAACCCTAACCCTAACCCTAACCCTAACCCTAACCCTAACCCTAACCCTAACCCTAACCCTAACCCTAACCCTAACCCTAACCCTAACCCTAACCCTAACCCTAACCCTAACCCTAACCCTAACCCTAACCCTAACCCTAACCCTAACCCTAACCCTAACCCTAACCCTAACCCTAACCCTAACCCTAACCCTAACCCTAACCCTAACCCTAACCCTAACCCTAACCCTAACCCTAACCCTAACCCTAACCCTAACCCTAACCCTAACCCTAACCCTAACCCTAACCCTAACCCTAACCCTAACCCTAACCCTAACCCTAACCCTAACCCTAACCCTAACCCTAACCCTAACCCTAACCCTAACCCTAACCCTAACCCTAACCCTAACCCTAACCCTAACCCTAACCCTAACCCTAACCCTAACCCTAACCCTAACCCTAACCCTAACCCTAACCCTAACCCTAACCCTAACCCTAACCCTAACCCTAACCCTAACCCTAACCCTAACCCTAACCCTAACCCTAACCCTAACCCTAACCCTAACCCTAACCCTAACCCTAACCCTAACCCTAACCCTAACCCTAACCCTAACCCTAACCCTAACCCTAACCCTAACCCTAACCCTAACCCTAACCCTAACCCTAACCCTAACCCTAACCCTAACCCTAACCCTAACCCTAACCCTAACCCTAACCCTAACCCTAACCCTAACCCTAACCCTAACCCTAACCCTAACCCTAACCCTAACCCTAACCCTAACCCTAACCCTAACCCTAACCCTAACCCTAACCCTAACCCTAACCCTAACCCTAACCCTAACCCTAACCCTAACCCTAACCCTAACCCTAACCCTAACCCTAACCCTAACCCTAACCCTAACCCTAACCCTAACCCTAACCCTAACCCTAACCCTAACCCTAACCCTAACCCTAACCCTAACCCTAACCCTAACCCTAACCCTAACCCTAACCCTAACCCTAACCCTAACCCTAACCCTAACCCTAACCCTAACCCTAACCCTAACCCTAACCCTAACCCTAACCCTAACCCTAACCCTAACCCTAACCCTAACCCTAACCCTAACCCTAACCCTAACCCTAACCCTAACCCTAACCCTAACCCTAACCCTAACCCTAACCCTAACCCTAACCCTAACCCTAACCCTAACCCTAACCCTAACCCTAACCCTAACCCTAACCCTAACCCTAACCCTAACCCTAACCCTAACCCTAACCCTAACCCTAACCCTAACCCTAACCCTAACCCTAACCCTAACCCTAACCCTAACCCTAACCCTAACCCTAACCCTAACCCTAACCCTAACCCTAACCCTAACCCTAACCCTAACCCTAACCCTAACCCTAACCCTAACCCTAACCCTAACCCTAACCCTAACCCTAACCCTAACCCTAACCCTAACCCTAACCCTAACCCTAACCCTAACCCTAACCCTAACCCTAACCCTAACCCTAACCCTAACCCTAACCCTAACCCTAACCCTAACCCTAACCCTAACCCTAACCCTAACCCTAACCCTAACCCTAACCCTAACCCTAACCCTAACCCTAACCCTAACCCTAACCCTAACCCTAACCCTAACCCTAACCCTAACCCTAACCCTAACCCTAACCCTAACCCTAACCCTAACCCTAACCCTAACCCTAACCCTAACCCTAACCCTAACCCTAACCCTAACCCTAACCCTAACCCTAACCCTAACCCTAACCCTAACCCTAACCCTAACCCTAACCCTAACCCTAACCCTAACCCTAACCCTAACCCTAACCCTAACCCTAACCCTAACCCTAACCCTAACCCTAACCCTAACCCTAACCCTAACCCTAACCCTAACCCTAACCCTAACCCTAACCCTAACCCTAACCCTAACCCTAACCCTAACCCTAACCCTAACCCTAACCCTAACCCTAACCCTAACCCTAACCCTAACCCTAACCCTAACCCTAACCCTAACCCTAACCCTAACCCTAACCCTAACCCTAACCCTAACCCTAACCCTAACCCTAACCCTAACCCTAACCCTAACCCTAACCCTAACCCTAACCCTAACCCTAACCCTAACCCTAACCCTAACCCTAACCCTAACCCTAACCCTAACCCTAACCCTAACCCTAACCCTAACCCTAACCCTAACCCTAACCCTAACCCTAACCCTAACCCTAACCCTAACCCTAACCCTAACCCTAACCCTAACCCTAACCCTAACCCTAACCCTAACCCTAACCCTAACCCTAACCCTAACCCTAACCCTAACCCTAACCCTAACCCTAACCCTAACCCTAACCCTAACCCTAACCCTAACCCTAACCCTAACCCTAACCCTAACCCTAACCCTAACCCTAACCCTAACCCTAACCCTAACCCTAACCCTAACCCTAACCCTAACCCTAACCCTAACCCTAACCCTAACCCTAACCCTAACCCTAACCCTAACCCTAACCCTAACCCTAACCCTAACCCTAACCCTAACCCTAACCCTAACCCTAACCCTAACCCTAACCCTAACCCTAACCCTAACCCTAACCCTAACCCTAACCCTAACCCTAACCCTAACCCTAACCCTAACCCTAACCCTAACCCTAACCCTAACCCTAACCCTAACCCTAACCCTAACCCTAACCCTAACCCTAACCCTAACCCTAACCCTAACCCTAACCCTAACCCTAACCCTAACCCTAACCCTAACCCTAACCCTAACCCTAACCCTAACCCTAACCCTAACCCTAACCCTAACCCTAACCCTAACCCTAACCCTAACCCTAACCCTAACCCTAACCCTAACCCTAACCCTAACCCTAACCCTAACCCTAACCCTAACCCTAACCCTAACCCTAACCCTAACCCTAACCCTAACCCTAACCCTAACCCTAACCCTAACCCTAACCCTAACCCTAACCCTAACCCTAACCCTAACCCTAACCCTAACCCTAACCCTAACCCTAACCCTAACCCTAACCCTAACCCTAACCCTAACCCTAACCCTAACCCTAACCCTAACCCTAACCCTAACCCTAACCCTAACCCTAACCCTAACCCTAACCCTAACCCTAACCCTAACCCTAACCCTAACCCTAACCCTAACCCTAACCCTAACCCTAACCCTAACCCTAACCCTAACCCTAACCCTAACCCTAACCCTAACCCTAACCCTAACCCTAACCCTAACCCTAACCCTAACCCTAACCCTAACCCTAACCCTAACCCTAACCCTAACCCTAACCCTAACCCTAACCCTAACCCTAACCCTAACCCTAACCCTAACCCTAACCCTAACCCTAACCCTAACCCTAACCCTAACCCTAACCCTAACCCTAACCCTAACCCTAACCCTAACCCTAACCCTAACCCTAACCCTAACCCTAACCCTAACCCTAACCCTAACCCTAACCCTAACCCTAACCCTAACCCTAACCCTAACCCTAACCCTAACCCTAACCCTAACCCTAACCCTAACCCTAACCCTAACCCTAACCCTAACCCTAACCCTAACCCTAACCCTAACCCTAACCCTAACCCTAACCCTAACCCTAACCCTAACCCTAACCCTAACCCTAACCCTAACCCTAACCCTAACCCTAACCCTAACCCTAACCCTAACCCTAACCCTAACCCTAACCCTAACCCTAACCCTAACCCTAACCCTAACCCTAACCCTAACCCTAACCCTAACCCTAACCCTAACCCTAACCCTAACCCTAACCCTAACCCTAACCCTAACCCTAACCCTAACCCTAACCCTAACCCTAACCCTAACCCTAACCCTAACCCTAACCCTAACCCTAACCCTAACCCTAACCCTAACCCTAACCCTAACCCTAACCCTAACCCTAACCCTAACCCTAACCCTAACCCTAACCCTAACCCTAACCCTAACCCTAACCCTAACCCTAACCCTAACCCTAACCCTAACCCTAACCCTAACCCTAACCCTAACCCTAACCCTAACCCTAACCCTAACCCTAACCCTAACCCTAACCCTAACCCTAACCCTAACCCTAACCCTAACCCTAACCCTAACCCTAACCCTAACCCTAACCCTAACCCTAACCCTAACCCTAACCCTAACCCTAACCCTAACCCTAACCCTAACCCTAACCCTAACCCTAACCCTAACCCTAACCCTAACCCTAACCCTAACCCTAACCCTAACCCTAACCCTAACCCTAACCCTAACCCTAACCCTAACCCTAACCCTAACCCTAACCCTAACCCTAACCCTAACCCTAACCCTAACCCTAACCCTAACCCTAACCCTAACCCTAACCCTAACCCTAACCCTAACCCTAACCCTAACCCTAACCCTAACCCTAACCCTAACCCTAACCCTAACCCTAACCCTAACCCTAACCCTAACCCTAACCCTAACCCTAACCCTAACCCTAACCCTAACCCTAACCCTAACCCTAACCCTAACCCTAACCCTAACCCTAACCCTAACCCTAACCCTAACCCTAACCCTAACCCTAACCCTAACCCTAACCCTAACCCTAACCCTAACCCTAACCCTAACCCTAACCCTAACCCTAACCCTAACCCTAACCCTAACCCTAACCCTAACCCTAACCCTAACCCTAACCCTAACCCTAACCCTAACCCTAACCCTAACCCTAACCCTAACCCTAACCCTAACCCTAACCCTAACCCTAACCCTAACCCTAACCCTAACCCTAACCCTAACCCTAACCCTAACCCTAACCCTAACCCTAACCCTAACCCTAACCCTAACCCTAACCCTAACCCTAACCCTAACCCTAACCCTAACCCTAACCCTAACCCTAACCCTAACCCTAACCCTAACCCTAACCCTAACCCTAACCCTAACCCTAACCCTAACCCTAACCCTAACCCTAACCCTAACCCTAACCCTAACCCTAACCCTAACCCTAACCCTAACCCTAACCCTAACCCTAACCCTAACCCTAACCCTAACCCTAACCCTAACCCTAACCCTAACCCTAACCCTAACCCTAACCCTAACCCTAACCCTAACCCTAACCCTAACCCTAACCCTAACCCTAACCCTAACCCTAACCCTAACCCTAACCCTAACCCTAACCCTAACCCTAACCCTAACCCTAACCCTAACCCTAACCCTAACCCTAACCCTAACCCTAACCCTAACCCTAACCCTAACCCTAACCCTAACCCTAACCCTAACCCTAACCCTAACCCTAACCCTAACCCTAACCCTAACCCTAACCCTAACCCTAACCCTAACCCTAACCCTAACCCTAACCCTAACCCTAACCCTAACCCTAACCCTAACCCTAACCCTAACCCTAACCCTAACCCTAACCCTAACCCTAACCCTAACCCTAACCCTAACCCTAACCCTAACCCTAACCCTAACCCTAACCCTAACCCTAACCCTAACCCTAACCCTAACCCTAACCCTAACCCTAACCCTAACCCTAACCCTAACCCTAACCCTAACCCTAACCCTAACCCTAACCCTAACCCTAACCCTAACCCTAACCCTAACCCTAACCCTAACCCTAACCCTAACCCTAACCCTAACCCTAACCCTAACCCTAACCCTAACCCTAACCCTAACCCTAACCCTAACCCTAACCCTAACCCTAACCCTAACCCTAACCCTAACCCTAACCCTAACCCTAACCCTAACCCTAACCCTAACCCTAACCCTAACCCTAACCCTAACCCTAACCCTAACCCTAACCCTAACCCTAACCCTAACCCTAACCCTAACCCTAACCCTAACCCTAACCCTAACCCTAACCCTAACCCTAACCCTAACCCTAACCCTAACCCTAACCCTAACCCTAACCCTAACCCTAACCCTAACCCTAACCCTAACCCTAACCCTAACCCTAACCCTAACCCTAACCCTAACCCTAACCCTAACCCTAACCCTAACCCTAACCCTAACCCTAACCCTAACCCTAACCCTAACCCTAACCCTAACCCTAACCCTAACCCTAACCCTAACCCTAACCCTAACCCTAACCCTAACCCTAACCCTAACCCTAACCCTAACCCTAACCCTAACCCTAACCCTAACCCTAACCCTAACCCTAACCCTAACCCTAACCCTAACCCTAACCCTAACCCTAACCCTAACCCTAACCCTAACCCTAACCCTAACCCTAACCCTAACCCTAACCCTAACCCTAACCCTAACCCTAACCCTAACCCTAACCCTAACCCTAACCCTAACCCTAACCCTAACCCTAACCCTAACCCTAACCCTAACCCTAACCCTAACCCTAACCCTAACCCTAACCCTAACCCTAACCCTAACCCTAACCCTAACCCTAACCCTAACCCTAACCCTAACCCTAACCCTAACCCTAACCCTAACCCTAACCCTAACCCTAACCCTAACCCTAACCCTAACCCTAACCCTAACCCTAACCCTAACCCTAACCCTAACCCTAACCCTAACCCTAACCCTAACCCTAACCCTAACCCTAACCCTAACCCTAACCCTAACCCTAACCCTAACCCTAACCCTAACCCTAACCCTAACCCTAACCCTAACCCTAACCCTAACCCTAACCCTAACCCTAACCCTAACCCTAACCCTAACCCTAACCCTAACCCTAACCCTAACCCTAACCCTAACCCTAACCCTAACCCTAACCCTAACCCTAACCCTAACCCTAACCCTAACCCTAACCCTAACCCTAACCCTAACCCTAACCCTAACCCTAACCCTAACCCTAACCCTAACCCTAACCCTAACCCTAACCCTAACCCTAACCCTAACCCTAACCCTAACCCTAACCCTAACCCTAACCCTAACCCTAACCCTAACCCTAACCCTAACCCTAACCCTAACCCTAACCCTAACCCTAACCCTAACCCTAACCCTAACCCTAACCCTAACCCTAACCCTAACCCTAACCCTAACCCTAACCCTAACCCTAACCCTAACCCTAACCCTAACCCTAACCCTAACCCTAACCCTAACCCTAACCCTAACCCTAACCCTAACCCTAACCCTAACCCTAACCCTAACCCTAACCCTAACCCTAACCCTAACCCTAACCCTAACCCTAACCCTAACCCTAACCCTAACCCTAACCCTAACCCTAACCCTAACCCTAACCCTAACCCTAACCCTAACCCTAACCCTAACCCTAACCCTAACCCTAACCCTAACCCTAACCCTAACCCTAACCCTAACCCTAACCCTAACCCTAACCCTAACCCTAACCCTAACCCTAACCCTAACCCTAACCCTAACCCTAACCCTAACCCTAACCCTAACCCTAACCCTAACCCTAACCCTAACCCTAACCCTAACCCTAACCCTAACCCTAACCCTAACCCTAACCCTAACCCTAACCCTAACCCTAACCCTAACCCTAACCCTAACCCTAACCCTAACCCTAACCCTAACCCTAACCCTAACCCTAACCCTAACCCTAACCCTAACCCTAACCCTAACCCTAACCCTAACCCTAACCCTAACCCTAACCCTAACCCTAACCCTAACCCTAACCCTAACCCTAACCCTAACCCTAACCCTAACCCTAACCCTAACCCTAACCCTAACCCTAACCCTAACCCTAACCCTAACCCTAACCCTAACCCTAACCCTAACCCTAACCCTAACCCTAACCCTAACCCTAACCCTAACCCTAACCCTAACCCTAACCCTAACCCTAACCCTAACCCTAACCCTAACCCTAACCCTAACCCTAACCCTAACCCTAACCCTAACCCTAACCCTAACCCTAACCCTAACCCTAACCCTAACCCTAACCCTAACCCTAACCCTAACCCTAACCCTAACCCTAACCCTAACCCTAACCCTAACCCTAACCCTAACCCTAACCCTAACCCTAACCCTAACCCTAACCCTAACCCTAACCCTAACCCTAACCCTAACCCTAACCCTAACCCTAACCCTAACCCTAACCCTAACCCTAACCCTAACCCTAACCCTAACCCTAACCCTAACCCTAACCCTAACCCTAACCCTAACCCTAACCCTAACCCTAACCCTAACCCTAACCCTAACCCTAACCCTAACCCTAACCCTAACCCTAACCCTAACCCTAACCCTAACCCTAACCCTAACCCTAACCCTAACCCTAACCCTAACCCTAACCCTAACCCTAACCCTAACCCTAACCCTAACCCTAACCCTAACCCTAACCCTAACCCTAACCCTAACCCTAACCCTAACCCTAACCCTAACCCTAACCCTAACCCTAACCCTAACCCTAACCCTAACCCTAACCCTAACCCTAACCCTAACCCTAACCCTAACCCTAACCCTAACCCTAACCCTAACCCTAACCCTAACCCTAACCCTAACCCTAACCCTAACCCTAACCCTAACCCTAACCCTAACCCTAACCCTAACCCTAACCCTAACCCTAACCCTAACCCTAACCCTAACCCTAACCCTAACCCTAACCCTAACCCTAACCCTAACCCTAACCCTAACCCTAACCCTAACCCTAACCCTAACCCTAACCCTAACCCTAACCCTAACCCTAACCCTAACCCTAACCCTAACCCTAACCCTAACCCTAACCCTAACCCTAACCCTAACCCTAACCCTAACCCTAACCCTAACCCTAACCCTAACCCTAACCCTAACCCTAACCCTAACCCTAACCCTAACCCTAACCCTAACCCTAACCCTAACCCTAACCCTAACCCTAACCCTAACCCTAACCCTAACCCTAACCCTAACCCTAACCCTAACCCTAACCCTAACCCTAACCCTAACCCTAACCCTAACCCTAACCCTAACCCTAACCCTAACCCTAACCCTAACCCTAACCCTAACCCTAACCCTAACCCTAACCCTAACCCTAACCCTAACCCTAACCCTAACCCTAACCCTAACCCTAACCCTAACCCTAACCCTAACCCTAACCCTAACCCTAACCCTAACCCTAACCCTAACCCTAACCCTAACCCTAACCCTAACCCTAACCCTAACCCTAACCCTAACCCTAACCCTAACCCTAACCCTAACCCTAACCCTAACCCTAACCCTAACCCTAACCCTAACCCTAACCCTAACCCTAACCCTAACCCTAACCCTAACCCTAACCCTAACCCTAACCCTAACCCTAACCCTAACCCTAACCCTAACCCTAACCCTAACCCTAACCCTAACCCTAACCCTAACCCTAACCCTAACCCTAACCCTAACCCTAACCCTAACCCTAACCCTAACCCTAACCCTAACCCTAACCCTAACCCTAACCCTAACCCTAACCCTAACCCTAACCCTAACCCTAACCCTAACCCTAACCCTAACCCTAACCCTAACCCTAACCCTAACCCTAACCCTAACCCTAACCCTAACCCTAACCCTAACCCTAACCCTAACCCTAACCCTAACCCTAACCCTAACCCTAACCCTAACCCTAACCCTAACCCTAACCCTAACCCTAACCCTAACCCTAACCCTAACCCTAACCCTAACCCTAACCCTAACCCTAACCCTAACCCTAACCCTAACCCTAACCCTAACCCTAACCCTAACCCTAACCCTAACCCTAACCCTAACCCTAACCCTAACCCTAACCCTAACCCTAACCCTAACCCTAACCCTAACCCTAACCCTAACCCTAACCCTAACCCTAACCCTAACCCTAACCCTAACCCTAACCCTAACCCTAACCCTAACCCTAACCCTAACCCTAACCCTAACCCTAACCCTAACCCTAACCCTAACCCTAACCCTAACCCTAACCCTAACCCTAACCCTAACCCTAACCCTAACCCTAACCCTAACCCTAACCCTAACCCTAACCCTAACCCTAACCCTAACCCTAACCCTAACCCTAACCCTAACCCTAACCCTAACCCTAACCCTAACCCTAACCCTAACCCTAACCCTAACCCTAACCCTAACCCTAACCCTAACCCTAACCCTAACCCTAACCCTAACCCTAACCCTAACCCTAACCCTAACCCTAACCCTAACCCTAACCCTAACCCTAACCCTAACCCTAACCCTAACCCTAACCCTAACCCTAACCCTAACCCTAACCCTAACCCTAACCCTAACCCTAACCCTAACCCTAACCCTAACCCTAACCCTAACCCTAACCCTAACCCTAACCCTAACCCTAACCCTAACCCTAACCCTAACCCTAACCCTAACCCTAACCCTAACCCTAACCCTAACCCTAACCCTAACCCTAACCCTAACCCTAACCCTAACCCTAACCCTAACCCTAACCCTAACCCTAACCCTAACCCTAACCCTAACCCTAACCCTAACCCTAACCCTAACCCTAACCCTAACCCTAACCCTAACCCTAACCCTAACCCTAACCCTAACCCTAACCCTAACCCTAACCCTAACCCTAACCCTAACCCTAACCCTAACCCTAACCCTAACCCTAACCCTAACCCTAACCCTAACCCTAACCCTAACCCTAACCCTAACCCTAACCCTAACCCTAACCCTAACCCTAACCCTAACCCTAACCCTAACCCTAACCCTAACCCTAACCCTAACCCTAACCCTAACCCTAACCCTAACCCTAACCCTAACCCTAACCCTAACCCTAACCCTAACCCTAACCCTAACCCTAACCCTAACCCTAACCCTAACCCTAACCCTAACCCTAACCCTAACCCTAACCCTAACCCTAACCCTAACCCTAACCCTAACCCTAACCCTAACCCTAACCCTAACCCTAACCCTAACCCTAACCCTAACCCTAACCCTAACCCTAACCCTAACCCTAACCCTAACCCTAACCCTAACCCTAACCCTAACCCTAACCCTAACCCTAACCCTAACCCTAACCCTAACCCTAACCCTAACCCTAACCCTAACCCTAACCCTAACCCTAACCCTAACCCTAACCCTAACCCTAACCCTAACCCTAACCCTAACCCTAACCCTAACCCTAACCCTAACCCTAACCCTAACCCTAACCCTAACCCTAACCCTAACCCTAACCCTAACCCTAACCCTAACCCTAACCCTAACCCTAACCCTAACCCTAACCCTAACCCTAACCCTAACCCTAACCCTAACCCTAACCCTAACCCTAACCCTAACCCTAACCCTAACCCTAACCCTAACCCTAACCCTAACCCTAACCCTAACCCTAACCCTAACCCTAACCCTAACCCTAACCCTAACCCTAACCCTAACCCTAACCCTAACCCTAACCCTAACCCTAACCCTAACCCTAACCCTAACCCTAACCCTAACCCTAACCCTAACCCTAACCCTAACCCTAACCCTAACCCTAACCCTAACCCTAACCCTAACCCTAACCCTAACCCTAACCCTAACCCTAACCCTAACCCTAACCCTAACCCTAACCCTAACCCTAACCCTAACCCTAACCCTAACCCTAACCCTAACCCTAACCCTAACCCTAACCCTAACCCTAACCCTAACCCTAACCCTAACCCTAACCCTAACCCTAACCCTAACCCTAACCCTAACCCTAACCCTAACCCTAACCCTAACCCTAACCCTAACCCTAACCCTAACCCTAACCCTAACCCTAACCCTAACCCTAACCCTAACCCTAACCCTAACCCTAACCCTAACCCTAACCCTAACCCTAACCCTAACCCTAACCCTAACCCTAACCCTAACCCTAACCCTAACCCTAACCCTAACCCTAACCCTAACCCTAACCCTAACCCTAACCCTAACCCTAACCCTAACCCTAACCCTAACCCTAACCCTAACCCTAACCCTAACCCTAACCCTAACCCTAACCCTAACCCTAACCCTAACCCTAACCCTAACCCTAACCCTAACCCTAACCCTAACCCTAACCCTAACCCTAACCCTAACCCTAACCCTAACCCTAACCCTAACCCTAACCCTAACCCTAACCCTAACCCTAACCCTAACCCTAACCCTAACCCTAACCCTAACCCTAACCCTAACCCTAACCCTAACCCTAACCCTAACCCTAACCCTAACCCTAACCCTAACCCTAACCCTAACCCTAACCCTAACCCTAACCCTAACCCTAACCCTAACCCTAACCCTAACCCTAACCCTAACCCTAACCCTAACCCTAACCCTAACCCTAACCCTAACCCTAACCCTAACCCTAACCCTAACCCTAACCCTAACCCTAACCCTAACCCTAACCCTAACCCTAACCCTAACCCTAACCCTAACCCTAACCCTAACCCTAACCCTAACCCTAACCCTAACCCTAACCCTAACCCTAACCCTAACCCTAACCCTAACCCTAACCCTAACCCTAACCCTAACCCTAACCCTAACCCTAACCCTAACCCTAACCCTAACCCTAACCCTAACCCTAACCCTAACCCTAACCCTAACCCTAACCCTAACCCTAACCCTAACCCTAACCCTAACCCTAACCCTAACCCTAACCCTAACCCTAACCCTAACCCTAACCCTAACCCTAACCCTAACCCTAACCCTAACCCTAACCCTAACCCTAACCCTAACCCTAACCCTAACCCTAACCCTAACCCTAACCCTAACCCTAACCCTAACCCTAACCCTAACCCTAACCCTAACCCTAACCCTAACCCTAACCCTAACCCTAACCCTAACCCTAACCCTAACCCTAACCCTAACCCTAACCCTAACCCTAACCCTAACCCTAACCCTAACCCTAACCCTAACCCTAACCCTAACCCTAACCCTAACCCTAACCCTAACCCTAACCCTAACCCTAACCCTAACCCTAACCCTAACCCTAACCCTAACCCTAACCCTAACCCTAACCCTAACCCTAACCCTAACCCTAACCCTAACCCTAACCCTAACCCTAACCCTAACCCTAACCCTAACCCTAACCCTAACCCTAACCCTAACCCTAACCCTAACCCTAACCCTAACCCTAACCCTAACCCTAACCCTAACCCTAACCCTAACCCTAACCCTAACCCTAACCCTAACCCTAACCCTAACCCTAACCCTAACCCTAACCCTAACCCTAACCCTAACCCTAACCCTAACCCTAACCCTAACCCTAACCCTAACCCTAACCCTAACCCTAACCCTAACCCTAACCCTAACCCTAACCCTAACCCTAACCCTAACCCTAACCCTAACCCTAACCCTAACCCTAACCCTAACCCTAACCCTAACCCTAACCCTAACCCTAACCCTAACCCTAACCCTAACCCTAACCCTAACCCTAACCCTAACCCTAACCCTAACCCTAACCCTAACCCTAACCCTAACCCTAACCCTAACCCTAACCCTAACCCTAACCCTAACCCTAACCCTAACCCTAACCCTAACCCTAACCCTAACCCTAACCCTAACCCTAACCCTAACCCTAACCCTAACCCTAACCCTAACCCTAACCCTAACCCTAACCCTAACCCTAACCCTAACCCTAACCCTAACCCTAACCCTAACCCTAACCCTAACCCTAACCCTAACCCTAACCCTAACCCTAACCCTAACCCTAACCCTAACCCTAACCCTAACCCTAACCCTAACCCTAACCCTAACCCTAACCCTAACCCTAACCCTAACCCTAACCCTAACCCTAACCCTAACCCTAACCCTAACCCTAACCCTAACCCTAACCCTAACCCTAACCCTAACCCTAACCCTAACCCTAACCCTAACCCTAACCCTAACCCTAACCCTAACCCTAACCCTAACCCTAACCCTAACCCTAACCCTAACCCTAACCCTAACCCTAACCCTAACCCTAACCCTAACCCTAACCCTAACCCTAACCCTAACCCTAACCCTAACCCTAACCCTAACCCTAACCCTAACCCTAACCCTAACCCTAACCCTAACCCTAACCCTAACCCTAACCCTAACCCTAACCCTAACCCTAACCCTAACCCTAACCCTAACCCTAACCCTAACCCTAACCCTAACCCTAACCCTAACCCTAACCCTAACCCTAACCCTAACCCTAACCCTAACCCTAACCCTAACCCTAACCCTAACCCTAACCCTAACCCTAACCCTAACCCTAACCCTAACCCTAACCCTAACCCTAACCCTAACCCTAACCCTAACCCTAACCCTAACCCTAACCCTAACCCTAACCCTAACCCTAACCCTAACCCTAACCCTAACCCTAACCCTAACCCTAACCCTAACCCTAACCCTAACCCTAACCCTAACCCTAACCCTAACCCTAACCCTAACCCTAACCCTAACCCTAACCCTAACCCTAACCCTAACCCTAACCCTAACCCTAACCCTAACCCTAACCCTAACCCTAACCCTAACCCTAACCCTAACCCTAACCCTAACCCTAACCCTAACCCTAACCCTAACCCTAACCCTAACCCTAACCCTAACCCTAACCCTAACCCTAACCCTAACCCTAACCCTAACCCTAACCCTAACCCTAACCCTAACCCTAACCCTAACCCTAACCCTAACCCTAACCCTAACCCTAACCCTAACCCTAACCCTAACCCTAACCCTAACCCTAACCCTAACCCTAACCCTAACCCTAACCCTAACCCTAACCCTAACCCTAACCCTAACCCTAACCCTAACCCTAACCCTAACCCTAACCCTAACCCTAACCCTAACCCTAACCCTAACCCTAACCCTAACCCTAACCCTAACCCTAACCCTAACCCTAACCCTAACCCTAACCCTAACCCTAACCCTAACCCTAACCCTAACCCTAACCCTAACCCTAACCCTAACCCTAACCCTAACCCTAACCCTAACCCTAACCCTAACCCTAACCCTAACCCTAACCCTAACCCTAACCCTAACCCTAACCCTAACCCTAACCCTAACCCTAACCCTAACCCTAACCCTAACCCTAACCCTAACCCTAACCCTAACCCTAACCCTAACCCTAACCCTAACCCTAACCCTAACCCTAACCCTAACCCTAACCCTAACCCTAACCCTAACCCTAACCCTAACCCTAACCCTAACCCTAACCCTAACCCTAACCCTAACCCTAACCCTAACCCTAACCCTAACCCTAACCCTAACCCTAACCCTAACCCTAACCCTAACCCTAACCCTAACCCTAACCCTAACCCTAACCCTAACCCTAACCCTAACCCTAACCCTAACCCTAACCCTAACCCTAACCCTAACCCTAACCCTAACCCTAACCCTAACCCTAACCCTAACCCTAACCCTAACCCTAACCCTAACCCTAACCCTAACCCTAACCCTAACCCTAACCCTAACCCTAACCCTAACCCTAACCCTAACCCTAACCCTAACCCTAACCCTAACCCTAACCCTAACCCTAACCCTAACCCTAACCCTAACCCTAACCCTAACCCTAACCCTAACCCTAACCCTAACCCTAACCCTAACCCTAACCCTAACCCTAACCCTAACCCTAACCCTAACCCTAACCCTAACCCTAACCCTAACCCTAACCCTAACCCTAACCCTAACCCTAACCCTAACCCTAACCCTAACCCTAACCCTAACCCTAACCCTAACCCTAACCCTAACCCTAACCCTAACCCTAACCCTAACCCTAACCCTAACCCTAACCCTAACCCTAACCCTAACCCTAACCCTAACCCTAACCCTAACCCTAACCCTAACCCTAACCCTAACCCTAACCCTAACCCTAACCCTAACCCTAACCCTAACCCTAACCCTAACCCTAACCCTAACCCTAACCCTAACCCTAACCCTAACCCTAACCCTAACCCTAACCCTAACCCTAACCCTAACCCTAACCCTAACCCTAACCCTAACCCTAACCCTAACCCTAACCCTAACCCTAACCCTAACCCTAACCCTAACCCTAACCCTAACCCTAACCCTAACCCTAACCCTAACCCTAACCCTAACCCTAACCCTAACCCTAACCCTAACCCTAACCCTAACCCTAACCCTAACCCTAACCCTAACCCTAACCCTAACCCTAACCCTAACCCTAACCCTAACCCTAACCCTAACCCTAACCCTAACCCTAACCCTAACCCTAACCCTAACCCTAACCCTAACCCTAACCCTAACCCTAACCCTAACCCTAACCCTAACCCTAACCCTAACCCTAACCCTAACCCTAACCCTAACCCTAACCCTAACCCTAACCCTAACCCTAACCCTAACCCTAACCCTAACCCTAACCCTAACCCTAACCCTAACCCTAACCCTAACCCTAACCCTAACCCTAACCCTAACCCTAACCCTAACCCTAACCCTAACCCTAACCCTAACCCTAACCCTAACCCTAACCCTAACCCTAACCCTAACCCTAACCCTAACCCTAACCCTAACCCTAACCCTAACCCTAACCCTAACCCTAACCCTAACCCTAACCCTAACCCTAACCCTAACCCTAACCCTAACCCTAACCCTAACCCTAACCCTAACCCTAACCCTAACCCTAACCCTAACCCTAACCCTAACCCTAACCCTAACCCTAACCCTAACCCTAACCCTAACCCTAACCCTAACCCTAACCCTAACCCTAACCCTAACCCTAACCCTAACCCTAACCCTAACCCTAACCCTAACCCTAACCCTAACCCTAACCCTAACCCTAACCCTAACCCTAACCCTAACCCTAACCCTAACCCTAACCCTAACCCTAACCCTAACCCTAACCCTAACCCTAACCCTAACCCTAACCCTAACCCTAACCCTAACCCTAACCCTAACCCTAACCCTAACCCTAACCCTAACCCTAACCCTAACCCTAACCCTAACCCTAACCCTAACCCTAACCCTAACCCTAACCCTAACCCTAACCCTAACCCTAACCCTAACCCTAACCCTAACCCTAACCCTAACCCTAACCCTAACCCTAACCCTAACCCTAACCCTAACCCTAACCCTAACCCTAACCCTAACCCTAACCCTAACCCTAACCCTAACCCTAACCCTAACCCTAACCCTAACCCTAACCCTAACCCTAACCCTAACCCTAACCCTAACCCTAACCCTAACCCTAACCCTAACCCTAACCCTAACCCTAACCCTAACCCTAACCCTAACCCTAACCCTAACCCTAACCCTAACCCTAACCCTAACCCTAACCCTAACCCTAACCCTAACCCTAACCCTAACCCTAACCCTAACCCTAACCCTAACCCTAACCCTAACCCTAACCCTAACCCTAACCCTAACCCTAACCCTAACCCTAACCCTAACCCTAACCCTAACCCTAACCCTAACCCTAACCCTAACCCTAACCCTAACCCTAACCCTAACCCTAACCCTAACCCTAACCCTAACCCTAACCCTAACCCTAACCCTAACCCTAACCCTAACCCTAACCCTAACCCTAACCCTAACCCTAACCCTAACCCTAACCCTAACCCTAACCCTAACCCTAACCCTAACCCTAACCCTAACCCTAACCCTAACCCTAACCCTAACCCTAACCCTAACCCTAACCCTAACCCTAACCCTAACCCTAACCCTAACCCTAACCCTAACCCTAACCCTAACCCTAACCCTAACCCTAACCCTAACCCTAACCCTAACCCTAACCCTAACCCTAACCCTAACCCTAACCCTAACCCTAACCCTAACCCTAACCCTAACCCTAACCCTAACCCTAACCCTAACCCTAACCCTAACCCTAACCCTAACCCTAACCCTAACCCTAACCCTAACCCTAACCCTAACCCTAACCCTAACCCTAACCCTAACCCTAACCCTAACCCTAACCCTAACCCTAACCCTAACCCTAACCCTAACCCTAACCCTAACCCTAACCCTAACCCTAACCCTAACCCTAACCCTAACCCTAACCCTAACCCTAACCCTAACCCTAACCCTAACCCTAACCCTAACCCTAACCCTAACCCTAACCCTAACCCTAACCCTAACCCTAACCCTAACCCTAACCCTAACCCTAACCCTAACCCTAACCCTAACCCTAACCCTAACCCTAACCCTAACCCTAACCCTAACCCTAACCCTAACCCTAACCCTAACCCTAACCCTAACCCTAACCCTAACCCTAACCCTAACCCTAACCCTAACCCTAACCCTAACCCTAACCCTAACCCTAACCCTAACCCTAACCCTAACCCTAACCCTAACCCTAACCCTAACCCTAACCCTAACCCTAACCCTAACCCTAACCCTAACCCTAACCCTAACCCTAACCCTAACCCTAACCCTAACCCTAACCCTAACCCTAACCCTAACCCTAACCCTAACCCTAACCCTAACCCTAACCCTAACCCTAACCCTAACCCTAACCCTAACCCTAACCCTAACCCTAACCCTAACCCTAACCCTAACCCTAACCCTAACCCTAACCCTAACCCTAACCCTAACCCTAACCCTAACCCTAACCCTAACCCTAACCCTAACCCTAACCCTAACCCTAACCCTAACCCTAACCCTAACCCTAACCCTAACCCTAACCCTAACCCTAACCCTAACCCTAACCCTAACCCTAACCCTAACCCTAACCCTAACCCTAACCCTAACCCTAACCCTAACCCTAACCCTAACCCTAACCCTAACCCTAACCCTAACCCTAACCCTAACCCTAACCCTAACCCTAACCCTAACCCTAACCCTAACCCTAACCCTAACCCTAACCCTAACCCTAACCCTAACCCTAACCCTAACCCTAACCCTAACCCTAACCCTAACCCTAACCCTAACCCTAACCCTAACCCTAACCCTAACCCTAACCCTAACCCTAACCCTAACCCTAACCCTAACCCTAACCCTAACCCTAACCCTAACCCTAACCCTAACCCTAACCCTAACCCTAACCCTAACCCTAACCCTAACCCTAACCCTAACCCTAACCCTAACCCTAACCCTAACCCTAACCCTAACCCTAACCCTAACCCTAACCCTAACCCTAACCCTAACCCTAACCCTAACCCTAACCCTAACCCTAACCCTAACCCTAACCCTAACCCTAACCCTAACCCTAACCCTAACCCTAACCCTAACCCTAACCCTAACCCTAACCCTAACCCTAACCCTAACCCTAACCCTAACCCTAACCCTAACCCTAACCCTAACCCTAACCCTAACCCTAACCCCCTAACCCTAACCCTAACCCTAACCCTAACCCTAACCCTAACCCTAACCCTAACCCTAACCCTAACCCTAACCCTAACCCTAACCCTAACCCTAACCCTAACCCTAACCCTAACCCTAACCCTAACCCTAACCCTAACCCTAACCCTAACCCTAACCCTAACCCTAACCCTAACCCTAACCCTAACCCTAACCCTAACCCTAACCCTAACCCTAACCCTAACCCTAACCCTAACCCTAACCCTAACCCTAACCCTAACCCTAACCCTAACCCTAACCCTAACCCTAACCCTAACCCTAACCCTAACCCTAACCCTAACCCTAACCCTAACCCTAACCCTAACCCTAACCCTAACCCTAACCCTAACCCTAACCCTAACCCTAACCCTAACCCTAACCCTAACCCTAACCCTAACCCTAACCCTAACCCTAACCCTAACCCTAACCCTAACCCTAACCCTAACCCTAACCCTAACCCTAACCCTAACCCTAACCCTAACCCTAACCCTAACCCTAACCCTAACCCTAACCCTAACCCTAACCCTAACCCTAACCCTAACCCTAACCCTAACCCTAACCCTAACCCTAACCCTAACCCTAACCCTAACCCTAACCCTAACCCTAACCCTAACCCTAACCCTAACCCTAACCCTAACCCTAACCCTAACCCTAACCCTAACCCTAACCCTAACCCTAACCCTAACCCTAACCCTAACCCTAACCCTAACCCTAACCCTAACCCTAACCCTAACCCTAACCCTAACCCTAACCCTAACCCTAACCCTAACCCTAACCCTAACCCTAACCCTAACCCTAACCCTAACCCTAACCCTAACCCTAACCCTAACCCTAACCCTAACCCTAACCCTAACCCTAACCCTAACCCTAACCCTAACCCTAACCCTAACCCTAACCCTAACCCTAACCCTAACCCTAACCCTAACCCTAACCCTAACCCTAACCCTAACCCTAACCCTAACCCTAACCCTAACCCTAACCCTAACCCTAACCCTAACCCTAACCCTAACCCTAACCCTAACCCTAACCCTAACCCTAACCCTAACCCTAACCCTAACCCTAACCCTAACCCTAACCCTAACCCTAACCCTAACCCTAACCCTAACCCTAACCCTAACCCTAACCCTAACCCTAACCCTAACCCTAACCCTAACCCTAACCCTAACCCTAACCCTAACCCTAACCCTAACCCTAACCCTAACCCTAACCCTAACCCTAACCCTAACCCTAACCCTAACCCTAACCCTAACCCTAACCCTAACCCTAACCCTAACCCTAACCCTAACCCTAACCCTAACCCTAACCCTAACCCTAACCCTAACCCTAACCCTAACCCTAACCCTAACCCTAACCCTAACCCTAACCCTAACCCTAACCCTAACCCTAACCCTAACCCTAACCCTAACCCTAACCCTAACCCTAACCCTAACCCTAACCCTAACCCTAACCCTAACCCTAACCCTAACCCTAACCCTAACCCTAACCCTAACCCTAACCCTAACCCTAACCCTAACCCTAACCCTAACCCTAACCCTAACCCTAACCCTAACCCTAACCCTAACCCTAACCCTAACCCTAACCCTAACCCTAACCCTAACCCTAACCCTAACCCTAACCCTAACCCTAACCCTAACCCTAACCCTAACCCTAACCCTAACCCTAACCCTAACCCTAACCCTAACCCTAACCCTAACCCTAACCCTAACCCTAACCCTAACCCTAACCCTAACCCTAACCCTAACCCTAACCCTAACCCTAACCCTAACCCTAACCCTAACCCTAACCCTAACCCTAACCCTAACCCTAACCCTAACCCTAACCCTAACCCTAACCCTAACCCTAACCCTAACCCTAACCCTAACCCTAACCCTAACCCTAACCCTAACCCTAACCCTAACCCTAACCCTAACCCTAACCCTAACCCTAACCCTAACCCTAACCCTAACCCTAACCCTAACCCTAACCCTAACCCTAACCCTAACCCTAACCCTAACCCTAACCCTAACCCTAACCCTAACCCTAACCCTAACCCTAACCCTAACCCTAACCCTAACCCTAACCCTAACCCTAACCCTAACCCTAACCCTAACCCTAACCCTAACCCTAACCCTAACCCTAACCCTAACCCTAACCCTAACCCTAACCCTAACCCTAACCCTAACCCTAACCCTAACCCTAACCCTAACCCTAACCCTAACCCTAACCCTAACCCTAACCCTAACCCTAACCCTAACCCTAACCCTAACCCTAACCCTAACCCTAACCCTAACCCTAACCCTAACCCTAACCCTAACCCTAACCCTAACCCTAACCCTAACCCTAACCCTAACCCTAACCCTAACCCTAACCCTAACCCTAACCCTAACCCTAACCCTAACCCTAACCCTAACCCTAACCCTAACCCTAACCCTAACCCTAACCCTAACCCTAACCCTAACCCTAACCCTAACCCTAACCCTAACCCTAACCCTAACCCTAACCCTAACCCTAACCCTAACCCTAACCCTAACCCTAACCCTAACCCTAACCCTAACCCTAACCCTAACCCTAACCCTAACCCTAACCCTAACCCTAACCCTAACCCTAACCCTAACCCTAACCCTAACCCTAACCCTAACCCTAACCCTAACCCTAACCCTAACCCTAACCCTAACCCTAACCCTAACCCTAACCCTAACCCTAACCCTAACCCTAACCCTAACCCTAACCCTAACCCTAACCCTAACCCTAACCCTAACCCTAACCCTAACCCTAACCCTAACCCTAACCCTAACCCTAACCCTAACCCTAACCCTAACCCTAACCCTAACCCTAACCCTAACCCTAACCCTAACCCTAACCCTAACCCTAACCCTAACCCTAACCCTAACCCTAACCCTAACCCTAACCCTAACCCTAACCCTAACCCTAACCCTAACCCTAACCCTAACCCTAACCCTAACCCTAACCCTAACCCTAACCCTAACCCTAACCCTAACCCTAACCCTAACCCTAACCCTAACCCTAACCCTAACCCTAACCCTAACCCTAACCCTAACCCTAACCCTAACCCTAACCCTAACCCTAACCCTAACCCTAACCCTAACCCTAACCCTAACCCTAACCCTAACCCTAACCCTAACCCTAACCCTAACCCTAACCCTAACCCTAACCCTAACCCTAACCCTAACCCTAACCCTAACCCTAACCCTAACCCTAACCCTAACCCTAACCCTAACCCTAACCCTAACCCTAACCCTAACCCTAACCCTAACCCTAACCCTAACCCTAACCCTAACCCTAACCCTAACCCTAACCCTAACCCTAACCCTAACCCTAACCCTAACCCTAACCCTAACCCTAACCCTAACCCTAACCCTAACCCTAACCCTAACCCTAACCCTAACCCTAACCCTAACCCTAACCCTAACCCTAACCCTAACCCTAACCCTAACCCTAACCCTAACCCTAACCCTAACCCTAACCCTAACCCTAACCCTAACCCTAACCCTAACCCTAACCCTAACCCTAACCCTAACCCTAACCCTAACCCTAACCCTAACCCTAACCCTAACCCTAACCCTAACCCTAACCCTAACCCTAACCCTAACCCTAACCCTAACCCTAACCCTAACCCTAACCCTAACCCTAACCCTAACCCTAACCCTAACCCTAACCCTAACCCTAACCCTAACCCTAACCCTAACCCTAACCCTAACCCTAACCCTAACCCTAACCCTAACCCTAACCCTAACCCTAACCCTAACCCTAACCCTAACCCTAACCCTAACCCTAACCCTAACCCTAACCCTAACCCTAACCCTAACCCTAACCCTAACCCTAACCCTAACCCTAACCCTAACCCTAACCCTAACCCTAACCCTAACCCTAACCCTAACCCTAACCCTAACCCTAACCCTAACCCTAACCCTAACCCTAACCCTAACCCTAACCCTAACCCTAACCCTAACCCTAACCCTAACCCTAACCCTAACCCTAACCCTAACCCTAACCCTAACCCTAACCCTAACCCTAACCCTAACCCTAACCCTAACCCTAACCCTAACCCTAACCCTAACCCTAACCCTAACCCTAACCCTAACCCTAACCCTAACCCTAACCCTAACCCTAACCCTAACCCTAACCCTAACCCTAACCCTAACCCTAACCCTAACCCTAACCCTAACCCTAACCCTAACCCTAACCCTAACCCTAACCCTAACCCTAACCCTAACCCTAACCCTAACCCTAACCCTAACCCTAACCCTAACCCTAACCCTAACCCTAACCCTAACCCTAACCCTAACCCTAACCCTAACCCTAACCCTAACCCTAACCCTAACCCTAACCCTAACCCTAACCCTAACCCTAACCCTAACCCTAACCCTAACCCTAACCCTAACCCTAACCCTAACCCTAACCCTAACCCTAACCCTAACCCTAACCCTAACCCTAACCCTAACCCTAACCCTAACCCTAACCCTAACCCTAACCCTAACCCTAACCCTAACCCTAACCCTAACCCTAACCCTAACCCTAACCCTAACCCTAACCCTAACCCTAACCCTAACCCTAACCCTAACCCTAACCCTAACCCTAACCCTAACCCTAACCCTAACCCTAACCCTAACCCTAACCCTAACCCTAACCCTAACCCTAACCCTAACCCTAACCCTAACCCTAACCCTAACCCTAACCCTAACCCTAACCCTAACCCTAACCCTAACCCTAACCCTAACCCTAACCCTAACCCTAACCCTAACCCTAACCCTAACCCTAACCCTAACCCTAACCCTAACCCTAACCCTAACCCTAACCCTAACCCTAACCCTAACCCTAACCCTAACCCTAACCCTAACCCTAACCCTAACCCTAACCCTAACCCTAACCCTAACCCTAACCCTAACCCTAACCCTAACCCTAACCCTAACCCTAACCCTAACCCTAACCCTAACCCTAACCCTAACCCTAACCCTAACCCTAACCCTAACCCTAACCCTAACCCTAACCCTAACCCTAACCCTAACCCTAACCCTAACCCTAACCCTAACCCTAACCCTAACCCTAACCCTAACCCTAACCCTAACCCTAACCCTAACCCTAACCCTAACCCTAACCCTAACCCTAACCCTAACCCTAACCCTAACCCTAACCCTAACCCTAACCCTAACCCTAACCCTAACCCTAACCCTAACCCTAACCCTAACCCTAACCCTAACCCTAACCCTAACCCTAACCCTAACCCTAACCCTAACCCTAACCCTAACCCTAACCCTAACCCTAACCCTAACCCTAACCCTAACCCTAACCCTAACCCTAACCCTAACCCTAACCCTAACCCTAACCCTAACCCTAACCCTAACCCTAACCCTAACCCTAACCCTAACCCTAACCCTAACCCTAACCCTAACCCTAACCCTAACCCTAACCCTAACCCTAACCCTAACCCTAACCCTAACCCTAACCCTAACCCTAACCCTAACCCTAACCCTAACCCTAACCCTAACCCTAACCCTAACCCTAACCCTAACCCTAACCCTAACCCTAACCCTAACCCTAACCCTAACCCTAACCCTAACCCTAACCCTAACCCTAACCCTAACCCTAACCCTAACCCTAACCCTAACCCTAACCCTAACCCTAACCCTAACCCTAACCCTAACCCTAACCCTAACCCTAACCCTAACCCTAACCCTAACCCTAACCCTAACCCTAACCCTAACCCTAACCCTAACCCTAACCCTAACCCTAACCCTAACCCTAACCCTAACCCTAACCCTAACCCTAACCCTAACCCTAACCCTAACCCTAACCCTAACCCTAACCCTAACCCTAACCCTAACCCTAACCCTAACCCTAACCCTAACCCTAACCCTAACCCTAACCCTAACCCTAACCCTAACCCTAACCCTAACCCTAACCCTAACCCTAACCCTAACCCTAACCCTAACCCTAACCCTAACCCTAACCCTAACCCTAACCCTAACCCTAACCCTAACCCTAACCCTAACCCTAACCCTAACCCTAACCCTAACCCTAACCCTAACCCTAACCCTAACCCTAACCCTAACCCTAACCCTAACCCTAACCCTAACCCTAACCCTAACCCTAACCCTAACCCTAACCCTAACCCTAACCCTAACCCTAACCCTAACCCTAACCCTAACCCTAACCCTAACCCTAACCCTAACCCTAACCCTAACCCTAACCCTAACCCTAACCCTAACCCTAACCCTAACCCTAACCCTAACCCTAACCCTAACCCTAACCCTAACCCTAACCCTAACCCTAACCCTAACCCTAACCCTAACCCTAACCCTAACCCTAACCCTAACCCTAACCCTAACCCTAACCCTAACCCTAACCCTAACCCTAACCCTAACCCTAACCCTAACCCTAACCCTAACCCTAACCCTAACCCTAACCCTAACCCTAACCCTAACCCTAACCCTAACCCTAACCCTAACCCTAACCCTAACCCTAACCCTAACCCTAACCCTAACCCTAACCCTAACCCTAACCCTAACCCTAACCCTAACCCTAACCCTAACCCTAACCCTAACCCTAACCCTAACCCTAACCCTAACCCTAACCCTAACCCTAACCCTAACCCTAACCCTAACCCTAACCCTAACCCTAACCCTAACCCTAACCCTAACCCTAACCCTAACCCTAACCCTAACCCTAACCCTAACCCTAACCCTAACCCTAACCCTAACCCTAACCCTAACCCTAACCCTAACCCTAACCCTAACCCTAACCCTAACCCTAACCCTAACCCTAACCCTAACCCTAACCCTAACCCTAACCCTAACCCTAACCCTAACCCTAACCCTAACCCTAACCCTAACCCTAACCCTAACCCTAACCCTAACCCTAACCCTAACCCTAACCCTAACCCTAACCCTAACCCTAACCCTAACCCTAACCCTAACCCTAACCCTAACCCTAACCCTAACCCTAACCCTAACCCTAACCCTAACCCTAACCCTAACCCTAACCCTAACCCTAACCCTAACCCTAACCCTAACCCTAACCCTAACCCTAACCCTAACCCTAACCCTAACCCTAACCCTAACCCTAACCCTAACCCTAACCCTAACCCTAACCCTAACCCTAACCCTAACCCTAACCCTAACCCTAACCCTAACCCTAACCCTAACCCTAACCCTAACCCTAACCCTAACCCTAACCCTAACCCTAACCCTAACCCTAACCCTAACCCTAACCCTAACCCTAACCCTAACCCTAACCCTAACCCTAACCCTAACCCTAACCCTAACCCTAACCCTAACCCTAACCCTAACCCTAACCCTAACCCTAACCCTAACCCTAACCCTAACCCTAACCCTAACCCTAACCCTAACCCTAACCCTAACCCTAACCCTAACCCTAACCCTAACCCTAACCCTAACCCTAACCCTAACCCTAACCCTAACCCTAACCCTAACCCTAACCCTAACCCTAACCCTAACCCTAACCCTAACCCTAACCCTAACCCTAACCCTAACCCTAACCCTAACCCTAACCCTAACCCTAACCCTAACCCTAACCCTAACCCTAACCCTAACCCTAACCCTAACCCTAACCCTAACCCTAACCCTAACCCTAACCCTAACCCTAACCCTAACCCTAACCCTAACCCTAACCCTAACCCTAACCCTAACCCTAACCCTAACCCTAACCCTAACCCTAACCCTAACCCTAACCCTAACCCTAACCCTAACCCTAACCCTAACCCTAACCCTAACCCTAACCCTAACCCTAACCCTAACCCTAACCCTAACCCTAACCCTAACCCTAACCCTAACCCTAACCCTAACCCTAACCCTAACCCTAACCCTAACCCTAACCCTAACCCTAACCCTAACCCTAACCCTAACCCTAACCCTAACCCTAACCCTAACCCTAACCCTAACCCTAACCCTAACCCTAACCCTAACCCTAACCCTAACCCTAACCCTAACCCTAACCCTAACCCTAACCCTAACCCTAACCCTAACCCTAACCCTAACCCTAACCCTAACCCTAACCCTAACCCTAACCCTAACCCTAACCCTAACCCTAACCCTAACCCTAACCCTAACCCTAACCCTAACCCTAACCCTAACCCTAACCCTAACCCTAACCCTAACCCTAACCCTAACCCTAACCCTAACCCTAACCCTAACCCTAACCCTAACCCTAACCCTAACCCTAACCCTAACCCTAACCCTAACCCTAACCCTAACCCTAACCCTAACCCTAACCCTAACCCTAACCCTAACCCTAACCCTAACCCTAACCCTAACCCTAACCCTAACCCTAACCCTAACCCTAACCCTAACCCTAACCCTAACCCTAACCCTAACCCTAACCCTAACCCTAACCCTAACCCTAACCCTAACCCTAACCCTAACCCTAACCCTAACCCTAACCCTAACCCTAACCCTAACCCTAACCCTAACCCTAACCCTAACCCTAACCCTAACCCTAACCCTAACCCTAACCCTAACCCTAACCCTAACCCTAACCCTAACCCTAACCCTAACCCTAACCCTAACCCTAACCCTAACCCTAACCCTAACCCTAACCCTAACCCTAACCCTAACCCTAACCCTAACCCTAACCCTAACCCTAACCCTAACCCTAACCCTAACCCTAACCCTAACCCTAACCCTAACCCTAACCCTAACCCTAACCCTAACCCTAACCCTAACCCTAACCCTAACCCTAACCCTAACCCTAACCCTAACCCTAACCCTAACCCTAACCCTAACCCTAACCCTAACCCTAACCCTAACCCTAACCCTAACCCTAACCCTAACCCTAACCCTAACCCTAACCCTAACCCTAACCCTAACCCTAACCCTAACCCTAACCCTAACCCTAACCCTAACCCTAACCCTAACCCTAACCCTAACCCTAACCCTAACCCTAACCCTAACCCTAACCCTAACCCTAACCCTAACCCTAACCCTAACCCTAACCCTAACCCTAACCCTAACCCTAACCCTAACCCTAACCCTAACCCTAACCCTAACCCTAACCCTAACCCTAACCCTAACCCTAACCCTAACCCTAACCCTAACCCTAACCCTAACCCTAACCCTAACCCTAACCCTAACCCTAACCCTAACCCTAACCCTAACCCTAACCCTAACCCTAACCCTAACCCTAACCCTAACCCTAACCCTAACCCTAACCCTAACCCTAACCCTAACCCTAACCCTAACCCTAACCCTAACCCTAACCCTAACCCTAACCCTAACCCTAACCCTAACCCTAACCCTAACCCTAACCCTAACCCTAACCCTAACCCTAACCCTAACCCTAACCCTAACCCTAACCCTAACCCTAACCCTAACCCTAACCCTAACCCTAACCCTAACCCTAACCCTAACCCTAACCCTAACCCTAACCCTAACCCTAACCCTAACCCTAACCCTAACCCTAACCCTAACCCTAACCCTAACCCTAACCCTAACCCTAACCCTAACCCTAACCCTAACCCTAACCCTAACCCTAACCCTAACCCTAACCCTAACCCTAACCCTAACCCTAACCCTAACCCTAACCCTAACCCTAACCCTAACCCTAACCCTAACCCTAACCCTAACCCTAACCCTAACCCTAACCCTAACCCTAACCCTAACCCTAACCCTAACCCTAACCCTAACCCTAACCCTAACCCTAACCCTAACCCTAACCCTAACCCTAACCCTAACCCTAACCCTAACCCTAACCCTAACCCTAACCCTAACCCTAACCCTAACCCTAACCCTAACCCTAACCCTAACCCTAACCCTAACCCTAACCCTAACCCTAACCCTAACCCTAACCCTAACCCTAACCCTAACCCTAACCCTAACCCTAACCCTAACCCTAACCCTAACCCTAACCCTAACCCTAACCCTAACCCTAACCCTAACCCTAACCCTAACCCTAACCCTAACCCTAACCCTAACCCTAACCCTAACCCTAACCCTAACCCTAACCCTAACCCTAACCCTAACCCTAACCCTAACCCTAACCCTAACCCTAACCCTAACCCTAACCCTAACCCTAACCCTAACCCTAACCCTAACCCTAACCCTAACCCTAACCCTAACCCTAACCCTAACCCTAACCCTAACCCTAACCCTAACCCTAACCCTAACCCTAACCCTAACCCTAACCCTAACCCTAACCCTAACCCTAACCCTAACCCTAACCCTAACCCTAACCCTAACCCTAACCCTAACCCTAACCCTAACCCTAACCCTAACCCTAACCCTAACCCTAACCCTAACCCTAACCCTAACCCTAACCCTAACCCTAACCCTAACCCTAACCCTAACCCTAACCCTAACCCTAACCCTAACCCTAACCCTAACCCTAACCCTAACCCTAACCCTAACCCTAACCCTAACCCTAACCCTAACCCTAACCCTAACCCTAACCCTAACCCTAACCCTAACCCTAACCCTAACCCTAACCCTAACCCTAACCCTAACCCTAACCCTAACCCTAACCCTAACCCTAACCCTAACCCTAACCCTAACCCTAACCCTAACCCTAACCCTAACCCTAACCCTAACCCTAACCCTAACCCTAACCCTAACCCTAACCCTAACCCTAACCCTAACCCTAACCCTAACCCTAACCCTAACCCTAACCCTAACCCTAACCCTAACCCTAACCCTAACCCTAACCCTAACCCTAACCCTAACCCTAACCCTAACCCTAACCCTAACCCTAACCCTAACCCTAACCCTAACCCTAACCCTAACCCTAACCCTAACCCTAACCCTAACCCTAACCCTAACCCTAACCCTAACCCTAACCCTAACCCTAACCCTAACCCTAACCCTAACCCTAACCCTAACCCTAACCCTAACCCTAACCCTAACCCTAACCCTAACCCTAACCCTAACCCTAACCCTAACCCTAACCCTAACCCTAACCCTAACCCTAACCCTAACCCTAACCCTAACCCTAACCCTAACCCTAACCCTAACCCTAACCCTAACCCTAACCCTAACCCTAACCCTAACCCTAACCCTAACCCTAACCCTAACCCTAACCCTAACCCTAACCCTAACCCTAACCCTAACCCTAACCCTAACCCTAACCCTAACCCTAACCCTAACCCTAACCCTAACCCTAACCCTAACCCTAACCCTAACCCTAACCCTAACCCTAACCCTAACCCTAACCCTAACCCTAACCCTAACCCTAACCCTAACCCTAACCCTAACCCTAACCCTAACCCTAACCCTAACCCTAACCCTAACCCTAACCCTAACCCTAACCCTAACCCTAACCCTAACCCTAACCCTAACCCTAACCCTAACCCTAACCCTAACCCTAACCCTAACCCTAACCCTAACCCTAACCCTAACCCTAACCCTAACCCTAACCCTAACCCTAACCCTAACCCTAACCCTAACCCTAACCCTAACCCTAACCCTAACCCTAACCCTAACCCTAACCCTAACCCTAACCCTAACCCTAACCCTAACCCTAACCCTAACCCTAACCCTAACCCTAACCCTAACCCTAACCCTAACCCTAACCCTAACCCTAACCCTAACCCTAACCCTAACCCTAACCCTAACCCTAACCCTAACCCTAACCCTAACCCTAACCCTAACCCTAACCCTAACCCTAACCCTAACCCTAACCCTAACCCTAACCCTAACCCTAACCCTAACCCTAACCCTAACCCTAACCCTAACCCTAACCCTAACCCTAACCCTAACCCTAACCCTAACCCTAACCCTAACCCTAACCCTAACCCTAACCCTAACCCTAACCCTAACCCTAACCCTAACCCTAACCCTAACCCTAACCCTAACCCTAACCCTAACCCTAACCCTAACCCTAACCCTAACCCTAACCCTAACCCTAACCCTAACCCTAACCCTAACCCTAACCCTAACCCTAACCCTAACCCTAACCCTAACCCTAACCCTAACCCTAACCCTAACCCTAACCCTAACCCTAACCCTAACCCTAACCCTAACCCTAACCCTAACCCTAACCCTAACCCTAACCCTAACCCTAACCCTAACCCTAACCCTAACCCTAACCCTAACCCTAACCCTAACCCTAACCCTAACCCTAACCCTAACCCTAACCCTAACCCTAACCCTAACCCTAACCCTAACCCTAACCCTAACCCTAACCCTAACCCTAACCCTAACCCTAACCCTAACCCTAACCCTAACCCTAACCCTAACCCTAACCCTAACCCTAACCCTAACCCTAACCCTAACCCTAACCCTAACCCTAACCCTAACCCTAACCCTAACCCTAACCCTAACCCTAACCCTAACCCTAACCCTAACCCTAACCCTAACCCTAACCCTAACCCTAACCCTAACCCTAACCCTAACCCTAACCCTAACCCTAACCCTAACCCTAACCCTAACCCTAACCCTAACCCTAACCCTAACCCTAACCCTAACCCTAACCCTAACCCTAACCCTAACCCTAACCCTAACCCTAACCCTAACCCTAACCCTAACCCTAACCCTAACCCTAACCCTAACCCTAACCCTAACCCTAACCCTAACCCTAACCCTAACCCTAACCCTAACCCTAACCCTAACCCTAACCCTAACCCTAACCCTAACCCTAACCCTAACCCTAACCCTAACCCTAACCCTAACCCTAACCCTAACCCTAACCCTAACCCTAACCCTAACCCTAACCCTAACCCTAACCCTAACCCTAACCCTAACCCTAACCCTAACCCTAACCCTAACCCTAACCCTAACCCTAACCCTAACCCTAACCCTAACCCTAACCCTAACCCTAACCCTAACCCTAACCCTAACCCTAACCCTAACCCTAACCCTAACCCTAACCCTAACCCTAACCCTAACCCTAACCCTAACCCTAACCCTAACCCTAACCCTAACCCTAACCCTAACCCTAACCCTAACCCTAACCCTAACCCTAACCCTAACCCTAACCCTAACCCTAACCCTAACCCTAACCCTAACCCTAACCCTAACCCTAACCCTAACCCTAACCCTAACCCTAACCCTAACCCTAACCCTAACCCTAACCCTAACCCTAACCCTAACCCTAACCCTAACCCTAACCCTAACCCTAACCCTAACCCTAACCCTAACCCTAACCCTAACCCTAACCCTAACCCTAACCCTAACCCTAACCCTAACCCTAACCCTAACCCTAACCCTAACCCTAACCCTAACCCTAACCCTAACCCTAACCCTAACCCTAACCCTAACCCTAACCCTAACCCTAACCCTAACCCTAACCCTAACCCTAACCCTAACCCTAACCCTAACCCTAACCCTAACCCTAACCCTAACCCTAACCCTAACCCTAACCCTAACCCTAACCCTAACCCTAACCCTAACCCTAACCCTAACCCTAACCCTAACCCTAACCCTAACCCTAACCCTAACCCTAACCCTAACCCTAACCCTAACCCTAACCCTAACCCTAACCCTAACCCTAACCCTAACCCTAACCCTAACCCTAACCCTAACCCTAACCCTAACCCTAACCCTAACCCTAACCCTAACCCTAACCCTAACCCTAACCCTAACCCTAACCCTAACCCTAACCCTAACCCTAACCCTAACCCTAACCCTAACCCTAACCCTAACCCTAACCCTAACCCTAACCCTAACCCTAACCCTAACCCTAACCCTAACCCTAACCCTAACCCTAACCCTAACCCTAACCCTAACCCTAACCCTAACCCTAACCCTAACCCTAACCCTAACCCTAACCCTAACCCTAACCCTAACCCTAACCCTAACCCTAACCCTAACCCTAACCCTAACCCTAACCCTAACCCTAACCCTAACCCTAACCCTAACCCTAACCCTAACCCTAACCCTAACCCTAACCCTAACCCTAACCCTAACCCTAACCCTAACCCTAACCCTAACCCTAACCCTAACCCTAACCCTAACCCTAACCCTAACCCTAACCCTAACCCTAACCCTAACCCTAACCCTAACCCTAACCCTAACCCTAACCCTAACCCTAACCCTAACCCTAACCCTAACCCTAACCCTAACCCTAACCCTAACCCTAACCCTAACCCTAACCCTAACCCTAACCCTAACCCTAACCCTAACCCTAACCCTAACCCTAACCCTAACCCTAACCCTAACCCTAACCCTAACCCTAACCCTAACCCTAACCCTAACCCTAACCCTAACCCTAACCCTAACCCTAACCCTAACCCTAACCCTAACCCTAACCCTAACCCTAACCCTAACCCTAACCCTAACCCTAACCCTAACCCTAACCCTAACCCTAACCCTAACCCTAACCCTAACCCTAACCCTAACCCTAACCCTAACCCTAACCCTAACCCTAACCCTAACCCTAACCCTAACCCTAACCCTAACCCTAACCCTAACCCTAACCCTAACCCTAACCCTAACCCTAACCCTAACCCTAACCCTAACCCTAACCCTAACCCTAACCCTAACCCTAACCCTAACCCTAACCCTAACCCTAACCCTAACCCTAACCCTAACCCTAACCCTAACCCTAACCCTAACCCTAACCCTAACCCTAACCCTAACCCTAACCCTAACCCTAACCCTAACCCTAACCCTAACCCTAACCCTAACCCTAACCCTAACCCTAACCCTAACCCTAACCCTAACCCTAACCCTAACCCTAACCCTAACCCTAACCCTAACCCTAACCCTAACCCTAACCCTAACCCTAACCCTAACCCTAACCCTAACCCTAACCCTAACCCTAACCCTAACCCTAACCCTAACCCTAACCCTAACCCTAACCCTAACCCTAACCCTAACCCTAACCCTAACCCTAACCCTAACCCTAACCCTAACCCTAACCCTAACCCTAACCCTAACCCTAACCCTAACCCTAACCCTAACCCTAACCCTAACCCTAACCCTAACCCTAACCCTAACCCTAACCCTAACCCTAACCCTAACCCTAACCCTAACCCTAACCCTAACCCTAACCCTAACCCTAACCCTAACCCTAACCCTAACCCTAACCCTAACCCTAACCCTAACCCTAACCCTAACCCTAACCCTAACCCTAACCCTAACCCTAACCCTAACCCTAACCCTAACCCTAACCCTAACCCTAACCCTAACCCTAACCCTAACCCTAACCCTAACCCTAACCCTAACCCTAACCCTAACCCTAACCCTAACCCTAACCCTAACCCTAACCCTAACCCTAACCCTAACCCTAACCCTAACCCTAACCCTAACCCTAACCCTAACCCTAACCCTAACCCTAACCCTAACCCTAACCCTAACCCTAACCCTAACCCTAACCCTAACCCTAACCCTAACCCTAACCCTAACCCTAACCCTAACCCTAACCCTAACCCTAACCCTAACCCTAACCCTAACCCTAACCCTAACCCTAACCCTAACCCTAACCCTAACCCTAACCCTAACCCTAACCCTAACCCTAACCCTAACCCTAACCCTAACCCTAACCCTAACCCTAACCCTAACCCTAACCCTAACCCTAACCCTAACCCTAACCCTAACCCTAACCCTAACCCTAACCCTAACCCTAACCCTAACCCTAACCCTAACCCTAACCCTAACCCTAACCCTAACCCTAACCCTAACCCTAACCCTAACCCTAACCCTAACCCTAACCCTAACCCTAACCCTAACCCTAACCCTAACCCTAACCCTAACCCTAACCCTAACCCTAACCCTAACCCTAACCCTAACCCTAACCCTAACCCTAACCCTAACCCTAACCCTAACCCTAACCCTAACCCTAACCCTAACCCTAACCCTAACCCTAACCCTAACCCTAACCCTAACCCTAACCCTAACCCTAACCCTAACCCTAACCCTAACCCTAACCCTAACCCTAACCCTAACCCTAACCCTAACCCTAACCCTAACCCTAACCCTAACCCTAACCCTAACCCTAACCCTAACCCTAACCCTAACCCTAACCCTAACCCTAACCCTAACCCTAACCCTAACCCTAACCCTAACCCTAACCCTAACCCTAACCCTAACCCTAACCCTAACCCTAACCCTAACCCTAACCCTAACCCTAACCCTAACCCTAACCCTAACCCTAACCCTAACCCTAACCCTAACCCTAACCCTAACCCTAACCCTAACCCTAACCCTAACCCTAACCCTAACCCTAACCCTAACCCTAACCCTAACCCTAACCCTAACCCTAACCCTAACCCTAACCCTAACCCTAACCCTAACCCTAACCCTAACCCTAACCCTAACCCTAACCCTAACCCTAACCCTAACCCTAACCCTAACCCTAACCCTAACCCTAACCCTAACCCTAACCCTAACCCTAACCCTAACCCTAACCCTAACCCTAACCCTAACCCTAACCCTAACCCTAACCCTAACCCTAACCCTAACCCTAACCCTAACCCTAACCCTAACCCTAACCCTAACCCTAACCCTAACCCTAACCCTAACCCTAACCCTAACCCTAACCCTAACCCTAACCCTAACCCTAACCCTAACCCTAACCCTAACCCTAACCCTAACCCTAACCCTAACCCTAACCCTAACCCTAACCCTAACCCTAACCCTAACCCTAACCCTAACCCTAACCCTAACCCTAACCCTAACCCTAACCCTAACCCTAACCCTAACCCTAACCCTAACCCTAACCCTAACCCTAACCCTAACCCTAACCCTAACCCTAACCCTAACCCTAACCCTAACCCTAACCCTAACCCTAACCCTAACCCTAACCCTAACCCTAACCCTAACCCTAACCCTAACCCTAACCCTAACCCTAACCCTAACCCTAACCCTAACCCTAACCCTAACCCTAACCCTAACCCTAACCCTAACCCTAACCCTAACCCTAACCCTAACCCTAACCCTAACCCTAACCCTAACCCTAACCCTAACCCTAACCCTAACCCTAACCCTAACCCTAACCCTAACCCTAACCCTAACCCTAACCCTAACCCTAACCCTAACCCTAACCCTAACCCTAACCCTAACCCTAACCCTAACCCTAACCCTAACCCTAACCCTAACCCTAACCCTAACCCTAACCCTAACCCTAACCCTAACCCTAACCCTAACCCTAACCCTAACCCTAACCCTAACCCTAACCCTAACCCTAACCCTAACCCTAACCCTAACCCTAACCCTAACCCTAACCCTAACCCTAACCCTAACCCTAACCCTAACCCTAACCCTAACCCTAACCCTAACCCTAACCCTAACCCTAACCCTAACCCTAACCCTAACCCTAACCCTAACCCTAACCCTAACCCTAACCCTAACCCTAACCCTAACCCTAACCCTAACCCTAACCCTAACCCTAACCCTAACCCTAACCCTAACCCTAACCCTAACCCTAACCCTAACCCTAACCCTAACCCTAACCCTAACCCTAACCCTAACCCTAACCCTAACCCTAACCCTAACCCTAACCCTAACCCTAACCCTAACCCTAACCCTAACCCTAACCCTAACCCTAACCCTAACCCTAACCCTAACCCTAACCCTAACCCTAACCCTAACCCTAACCCTAACCCTAACCCTAACCCTAACCCTAACCCTAACCCTAACCCTAACCCTAACCCTAACCCTAACCCTAACCCTAACCCTAACCCTAACCCTAACCCTAACCCTAACCCTAACCCTAACCCTAACCCTAACCCTAACCCTAACCCTAACCCTAACCCTAACCCTAACCCTAACCCTAACCCTAACCCTAACCCTAACCCTAACCCTAACCCTAACCCTAACCCTAACCCTAACCCTAACCCTAACCCTAACCCTAACCCTAACCCTAACCCTAACCCTAACCCTAACCCTAACCCTAACCCTAACCCTAACCCTAACCCTAACCCTAACCCTAACCCTAACCCTAACCCTAACCCTAACCCTAACCCTAACCCTAACCCTAACCCTAACCCTAACCCTAACCCTAACCCTAACCCTAACCCTAACCCTAACCCTAACCCTAACCCTAACCCTAACCCTAACCCTAACCCTAACCCTAACCCTAACCCTAACCCTAACCCTAACCCTAACCCTAACCCTAACCCTAACCCTAACCCTAACCCTAACCCTAACCCTAACCCTAACCCTAACCCTAACCCTAACCCTAACCCTAACCCTAACCCTAACCCTAACCCTAACCCTAACCCTAACCCTAACCCTAACCCTAACCCTAACCCTAACCCTAACCCTAACCCTAACCCTAACCCTAACCCTAACCCTAACCCTAACCCTAACCCTAACCCTAACCCTAACCCTAACCCTAACCCTAACCCTAACCCTAACCCTAACCCTAACCCTAACCCTAACCCTAACCCTAACCCTAACCCTAACCCTAACCCTAACCCTAACCCTAACCCTAACCCTAACCCTAACCCTAACCCTAACCCTAACCCTAACCCTAACCCTAACCCTAACCCTAACCCTAACCCTAACCCTAACCCTAACCCTAACCCTAACCCTAACCCTAACCCTAACCCTAACCCTAACCCTAACCCTAACCCTAACCCTAACCCTAACCCTAACCCTAACCCTAACCCTAACCCTAACCCTAACCCTAACCCTAACCCTAACCCTAACCCTAACCCTAACCCTAACCCTAACCCTAACCCTAACCCTAACCCTAACCCTAACCCTAACCCTAACCCTAACCCTAACCCTAACCCTAACCCTAACCCTAACCCTAACCCTAACCCTAACCCTAACCCTAACCCTAACCCTAACCCTAACCCTAACCCTAACCCTAACCCTAACCCTAACCCTAACCCTAACCCTAACCCTAACCCTAACCCTAACCCTAACCCTAACCCTAACCCTAACCCTAACCCTAACCCTAACCCTAACCCTAACCCTAACCCTAACCCTAACCCTAACCCTAACCCTAACCCTAACCCTAACCCTAACCCTAACCCTAACCCTAACCCTAACCCTAACCCTAACCCTAACCCTAACCCTAACCCTAACCCTAACCCTAACCCTAACCCTAACCCTAACCCTAACCCTAACCCTAACCCTAACCCTAACCCTAACCCTAACCCTAACCCTAACCCTAACCCTAACCCTAACCCTAACCCTAACCCTAACCCTAACCCTAACCCTAACCCTAACCCTAACCCTAACCCTAACCCTAACCCTAACCCTAACCCTAACCCTAACCCTAACCCTAACCCTAACCCTAACCCTAACCCTAACCCTAACCCTAACCCTAACCCTAACCCTAACCCTAACCCTAACCCTAACCCTAACCCTAACCCTAACCCTAACCCTAACCCTAACCCTAACCCTAACCCTAACCCTAACCCTAACCCTAACCCTAACCCTAACCCTAACCCTAACCCTAACCCTAACCCTAACCCTAACCCTAACCCTAACCCTAACCCTAACCCTAACCCTAACCCTAACCCTAACCCTAACCCTAACCCTAACCCTAACCCTAACCCTAACCCTAACCCTAACCCTAACCCTAACCCTAACCCTAACCCTAACCCTAACCCTAACCCTAACCCTAACCCTAACCCTAACCCTAACCCTAACCCTAACCCTAACCCTAACCCTAACCCTAACCCTAACCCTAACCCTAACCCTAACCCTAACCCTAACCCTAACCCTAACCCTAACCCTAACCCTAACCCTAACCCTAACCCTAACCCTAACCCTAACCCTAACCCTAACCCTAACCCTAACCCTAACCCTAACCCTAACCCTAACCCTAACCCTAACCCTAACCCTAACCCTAACCCTAACCCTAACCCTAACCCTAACCCTAACCCTAACCCTAACCCTAACCCTAACCCTAACCCTAACCCTAACCCTAACCCTAACCCTAACCCTAACCCTAACCCTAACCCTAACCCTAACCCTAACCCTAACCCTAACCCTAACCCTAACCCTAACCCTAACCCTAACCCTAACCCTAACCCTAACCCTAACCCTAACCCTAACCCTAACCCTAACCCTAACCCTAACCCTAACCCTAACCCTAACCCTAACCCTAACCCTAACCCTAACCCTAACCCTAACCCTAACCCTAACCCTAACCCTAACCCTAACCCTAACCCTAACCCTAACCCTAACCCTAACCCTAACCCTAACCCTAACCCTAACCCTAACCCTAACCCTAACCCTAACCCTAACCCTAACCCTAACCCTAACCCTAACCCTAACCCTAACCCTAACCCTAACCCTAACCCTAACCCTAACCCTAACCCTAACCCTAACCCTAACCCTAACCCTAACCCTAACCCTAACCCTAACCCTAACCCTAACCCTAACCCTAACCCTAACCCTAACCCTAACCCTAACCCTAACCCTAACCCTAACCCTAACCCTAACCCTAACCCTAACCCTAACCCTAACCCTAACCCTAACCCTAACCCTAACCCTAACCCTAACCCTAACCCTAACCCTAACCCTAACCCTAACCCTAACCCTAACCCTAACCCTAACCCTAACCCTAACCCTAACCCTAACCCTAACCCTAACCCTAACCCTAACCCTAACCCTAACCCTAACCCTAACCCTAACCCTAACCCTAACCCTAACCCTAACCCTAACCCTAACCCTAACCCTAACCCTAACCCTAACCCTAACCCTAACCCTAACCCTAACCCTAACCCTAACCCTAACCCTAACCCTAACCCTAACCCTAACCCTAACCCTAACCCTAACCCTAACCCTAACCCTAACCCTAACCCTAACCCTAACCCTAACCCTAACCCTAACCCTAACCCTAACCCTAACCCTAACCCTAACCCTAACCCTAACCCTAACCCTAACCCTAACCCTAACCCTAACCCTAACCCTAACCCTAACCCTAACCCTAACCCTAACCCTAACCCTAACCCTAACCCTAACCCTAACCCTAACCCTAACCCTAACCCTAACCCTAACCCTAACCCTAACCCTAACCCTAACCCTAACCCTAACCCTAACCCTAACCCTAACCCTAACCCTAACCCTAACCCTAACCCTAACCCTAACCCTAACCCTAACCCTAACCCTAACCCTAACCCTAACCCTAACCCTAACCCTAACCCTAACCCTAACCCTAACCCTAACCCTAACCCTAACCCTAACCCTAACCCTAACCCTAACCCTAACCCTAACCCTAACCCTAACCCTAACCCTAACCCTAACCCTAACCCTAACCCTAACCCTAACCCTAACCCTAACCCTAACCCTAACCCTAACCCTAACCCTAACCCTAACCCTAACCCTAACCCTAACCCTAACCCTAACCCTAACCCTAACCCTAACCCTAACCCTAACCCTAACCCTAACCCTAACCCTAACCCTAACCCTAACCCTAACCCTAACCCTAACCCTAACCCTAACCCTAACCCTAACCCTAACCCTAACCCTAACCCTAACCCTAACCCTAACCCTAACCCTAACCCTAACCCTAACCCTAACCCTAACCCTAACCCTAACCCTAACCCTAACCCTAACCCTAACCCTAACCCTAACCCTAACCCTAACCCTAACCCTAACCCTAACCCTAACCCTAACCCTAACCCTAACCCTAACCCTAACCCTAACCCTAACCCTAACCCTAACCCTAACCCTAACCCTAACCCTAACCCTAACCCTAACCCTAACCCTAACCCTAACCCTAACCCTAACCCTAACCCTAACCCTAACCCTAACCCTAACCCTAACCCTAACCCTAACCCTAACCCTAACCCTAACCCTAACCCTAACCCTAACCCTAACCCTAACCCTAACCCTAACCCTAACCCTAACCCTAACCCTAACCCTAACCCTAACCCTAACCCTAACCCTAACCCTAACCCTAACCCTAACCCTAACCCTAACCCTAACCCTAACCCTAACCCTAACCCTAACCCTAACCCTAACCCTAACCCTAACCCTAACCCTAACCCTAACCCTAACCCTAACCCTAACCCTAACCCTAACCCTAACCCTAACCCTAACCCTAACCCTAACCCTAACCCTAACCCTAACCCTAACCCTAACCCTAACCCTAACCCTAACCCTAACCCTAACCCTAACCCTAACCCTAACCCTAACCCTAACCCTAACCCTAACCCTAACCCTAACCCTAACCCTAACCCTAACCCTAACCCTAACCCTAACCCTAACCCTAACCCTAACCCTAACCCTAACCCTAACCCTAACCCTAACCCTAACCCTAACCCTAACCCTAACCCTAACCCTAACCCTAACCCTAACCCTAACCCTAACCCTAACCCTAACCCTAACCCTAACCCTAACCCTAACCCTAACCCTAACCCTAACCCTAACCCTAACCCTAACCCTAACCCTAACCCTAACCCTAACCCTAACCCTAACCCTAACCCTAACCCTAACCCTAACCCTAACCCTAACCCTAACCCTAACCCTAACCCTAACCCTAACCCTAACCCTAACCCTAACCCTAACCCTAACCCTAACCCTAACCCTAACCCTAACCCTAACCCTAACCCTAACCCTAACCCTAACCCTAACCCTAACCCTAACCCTAACCCTAACCCTAACCCTAACCCTAACCCTAACCCTAACCCTAACCCTAACCCTAACCCTAACCCTAACCCTAACCCTAACCCTAACCCTAACCCTAACCCTAACCCTAACCCTAACCCTAACCCTAACCCTAACCCTAACCCTAACCCTAACCCTAACCCTAACCCTAACCCTAACCCTAACCCTAACCCTAACCCTAACCCTAACCCTAACCCTAACCCTAACCCTAACCCTAACCCTAACCCTAACCCTAACCCTAACCCTAACCCTAACCCTAACCCTAACCCTAACCCTAACCCTAACCCTAACCCTAACCCTAACCCTAACCCTAACCCTAACCCTAACCCTAACCCTAACCCTAACCCTAACCCTAACCCTAACCCTAACCCTAACCCTAACCCTAACCCTAACCCTAACCCTAACCCTAACCCTAACCCTAACCCTAACCCTAACCCTAACCCTAACCCTAACCCTAACCCTAACCCTAACCCTAACCCTAACCCTAACCCTAACCCTAACCCTAACCCTAACCCTAACCCTAACCCTAACCCTAACCCTAACCCTAACCCTAACCCTAACCCTAACCCTAACCCTAACCCTAACCCTAACCCTAACCCTAACCCTAACCCTAACCCTAACCCTAACCCTAACCCTAACCCTAACCCTAACCCTAACCCTAACCCTAACCCTAACCCTAACCCTAACCCTAACCCTAACCCTAACCCTAACCCTAACCCTAACCCTAACCCTAACCCTAACCCTAACCCTAACCCTAACCCTAACCCTAACCCTAACCCTAACCCTAACCCTAACCCTAACCCTAACCCTAACCCTAACCCTAACCCTAACCCTAACCCTAACCCTAACCCTAACCCTAACCCTAACCCTAACCCTAACCCTAACCCTAACCCTAACCCTAACCCTAACCCTAACCCTAACCCTAACCCTAACCCTAACCCTAACCCTAACCCTAACCCTAACCCTAACCCTAACCCTAACCCTAACCCTAACCCTAACCCTAACCCTAACCCTAACCCTAACCCTAACCCTAACCCTAACCCTAACCCTAACCCTAACCCTAACCCTAACCCTAACCCTAACCCTAACCCTAACCCTAACCCTAACCCTAACCCTAACCCTAACCCTAACCCTAACCCTAACCCTAACCCTAACCCTAACCCTAACCCTAACCCTAACCCTAACCCTAACCCTAACCCTAACCCTAACCCTAACCCTAACCCTAACCCTAACCCTAACCCTAACCCTAACCCTAACCCTAACCCTAACCCTAACCCTAACCCTAACCCTAACCCTAACCCTAACCCTAACCCTAACCCTAACCCTAACCCTAACCCTAACCCTAACCCTAACCCTAACCCTAACCCTAACCCTAACCCTAACCCTAACCCTAACCCTAACCCTAACCCTAACCCTAACCCTAACCCTAACCCTAACCCTAACCCTAACCCTAACCCTAACCCTAACCCTAACCCTAACCCTAACCCTAACCCTAACCCTAACCCTAACCCTAACCCTAACCCTAACCCTAACCCTAACCCTAACCCTAACCCTAACCCTAACCCTAACCCTAACCCTAACCCTAACCCTAACCCTAACCCTAACCCTAACCCTAACCCTAACCCTAACCCTAACCCTAACCCTAACCCTAACCCTAACCCTAACCCTAACCCTAACCCTAACCCTAACCCTAACCCTAACCCTAACCCTAACCCTAACCCTAACCCTAACCCTAACCCTAACCCTAACCCTAACCCTAACCCTAACCCTAACCCTAACCCTAACCCTAACCCTAACCCTAACCCTAACCCTAACCCTAACCCTAACCCTAACCCTAACCCTAACCCTAACCCTAACCCTAACCCTAACCCTAACCCTAACCCTAACCCTAACCCTAACCCTAACCCTAACCCTAACCCTAACCCTAACCCTAACCCTAACCCTAACCCTAACCCTAACCCTAACCCTAACCCTAACCCTAACCCTAACCCTAACCCTAACCCTAACCCTAACCCTAACCCTAACCCTAACCCTAACCCTAACCCTAACCCTAACCCTAACCCTAACCCTAACCCTAACCCTAACCCTAACCCTAACCCTAACCCTAACCCTAACCCTAACCCTAACCCTAACCCTAACCCTAACCCTAACCCTAACCCTAACCCTAACCCTAACCCTAACCCTAACCCTAACCCTAACCCTAACCCTAACCCTAACCCTAACCCTAACCCTAACCCTAACCCTAACCCTAACCCTAACCCTAACCCTAACCCTAACCCTAACCCTAACCCTAACCCTAACCCTAACCCTAACCCTAACCCTAACCCTAACCCTAACCCTAACCCTAACCCTAACCCTAACCCTAACCCTAACCCTAACCCTAACCCTAACCCTAACCCTAACCCTAACCCTAACCCTAACCCTAACCCTAACCCTAACCCTAACCCTAACCCTAACCCTAACCCTAACCCTAACCCTAACCCTAACCCTAACCCTAACCCTAACCCTAACCCTAACCCTAACCCTAACCCTAACCCTAACCCTAACCCTAACCCTAACCCTAACCCTAACCCTAACCCTAACCCTAACCCTAACCCTAACCCTAACCCTAACCCTAACCCTAACCCTAACCCTAACCCTAACCCTAACCCTAACCCTAACCCTAACCCTAACCCTAACCCTAACCCTAACCCTAACCCTAACCCTAACCCTAACCCTAACCCTAACCCTAACCCTAACCCTAACCCTAACCCTAACCCTAACCCTAACCCTAACCCTAACCCTAACCCTAACCCTAACCCTAACCCTAACCCTAACCCTAACCCTAACCCTAACCCTAACCCTAACCCTAACCCTAACCCTAACCCTAACCCTAACCCTAACCCTAACCCTAACCCTAACCCTAACCCTAACCCTAACCCTAACCCTAACCCTAACCCTAACCCTAACCCTAACCCTAACCCTAACCCTAACCCTAACCCTAACCCTAACCCTAACCCTAACCCTAACCCTAACCCTAACCCTAACCCTAACCCTAACCCTAACCCTAACCCTAACCCTAACCCTAACCCTAACCCTAACCCTAACCCTAACCCTAACCCTAACCCTAACCCTAACCCTAACCCTAACCCTAACCCTAACCCTAACCCTAACCCTAACCCTAACCCTAACCCTAACCCTAACCCTAACCCTAACCCTAACCCTAACCCTAACCCTAACCCTAACCCTAACCCTAACCCTAACCCTAACCCTAACCCTAACCCTAACCCTAACCCTAACCCTAACCCTAACCCTAACCCTAACCCTAACCCTAACCCTAACCCTAACCCTAACCCTAACCCTAACCCTAACCCTAACCCTAACCCTAACCCTAACCCTAACCCTAACCCTAACCCTAACCCTAACCCTAACCCTAACCCTAACCCTAACCCTAACCCTAACCCTAACCCTAACCCTAACCCTAACCCTAACCCTAACCCTAACCCTAACCCTAACCCTAACCCTAACCCTAACCCTAACCCTAACCCTAACCCTAACCCTAACCCTAACCCTAACCCTAACCCTAACCCTAACCCTAACCCTAACCCTAACCCTAACCCTAACCCTAACCCTAACCCTAACCCTAACCCTAACCCTAACCCTAACCCTAACCCTAACCCTAACCCTAACCCTAACCCTAACCCTAACCCTAACCCTAACCCTAACCCTAACCCTAACCCTAACCCTAACCCTAACCCTAACCCTAACCCTAACCCTAACCCTAACCCTAACCCTAACCCTAACCCTAACCCTAACCCTAACCCTAACCCTAACCCTAACCCTAACCCTAACCCTAACCCTAACCCTAACCCTAACCCTAACCCTAACCCTAACCCTAACCCTAACCCTAACCCTAACCCTAACCCTAACCCTAACCCTAACCCTAACCCTAACCCTAACCCTAACCCTAACCCTAACCCTAACCCTAACCCTAACCCTAACCCTAACCCTAACCCTAACCCTAACCCTAACCCTAACCCTAACCCTAACCCTAACCCTAACCCTAACCCTAACCCTAACCCTAACCCTAACCCTAACCCTAACCCTAACCCTAACCCTAACCCTAACCCTAACCCTAACCCTAACCCTAACCCTAACCCTAACCCTAACCCTAACCCTAACCCTAACCCTAACCCTAACCCTAACCCTAACCCTAACCCTAACCCTAACCCTAACCCTAACCCTAACCCTAACCCTAACCCTAACCCTAACCCTAACCCTAACCCTAACCCTAACCCTAACCCTAACCCTAACCCTAACCCTAACCCTAACCCTAACCCTAACCCTAACCCTAACCCTAACCCTAACCCTAACCCTAACCCTAACCCTAACCCTAACCCTAACCCTAACCCTAACCCTAACCCTAACCCTAACCCTAACCCTAACCCTAACCCTAACCCTAACCCTAACCCTAACCCTAACCCTAACCCTAACCCTAACCCTAACCCTAACCCTAACCCTAACCCTAACCCTAACCCTAACCCTAACCCTAACCCTAACCCTAACCCTAACCCTAACCCTAACCCTAACCCTAACCCTAACCCTAACCCTAACCCTAACCCTAACCCTAACCCTAACCCTAACCCTAACCCTAACCCTAACCCTAACCCTAACCCTAACCCTAACCCTAACCCTAACCCTAACCCTAACCCTAACCCTAACCCTAACCCTAACCCTAACCCTAACCCTAACCCTAACCCTAACCCTAACCCTAACCCTAACCCTAACCCTAACCCTAACCCTAACCCTAACCCTAACCCTAACCCTAACCCTAACCCTAACCCTAACCCTAACCCTAACCCTAACCCTAACCCTAACCCTAACCCTAACCCTAACCCTAACCCTAACCCTAACCCTAACCCTAACCCTAACCCTAACCCTAACCCTAACCCTAACCCTAACCCTAACCCTAACCCTAACCCTAACCCTAACCCTAACCCTAACCCTAACCCTAACCCTAACCCTAACCCTAACCCTAACCCTAACCCTAACCCTAACCCTAACCCTAACCCTAACCCTAACCCTAACCCTAACCCTAACCCTAACCCTAACCCTAACCCTAACCCTAACCCTAACCCTAACCCTAACCCTAACCCTAACCCTAACCCTAACCCTAACCCTAACCCTAACCCTAACCCTAACCCTAACCCTAACCCTAACCCTAACCCTAACCCTAACCCTAACCCTAACCCTAACCCTAACCCTAACCCTAACCCTAACCCTAACCCTAACCCTAACCCTAACCCTAACCCTAACCCTAACCCTAACCCTAACCCTAACCCTAACCCTAACCCTAACCCTAACCCTAACCCTAACCCTAACCCTAACCCTAACCCTAACCCTAACCCTAACCCTAACCCTAACCCTAACCCTAACCCTAACCCTAACCCTAACCCTAACCCTAACCCTAACCCTAACCCTAACCCTAACCCTAACCCTAACCCTAACCCTAACCCTAACCCTAACCCTAACCCTAACCCTAACCCTAACCCTAACCCTAACCCTAACCCTAACCCTAACCCTAACCCTAACCCTAACCCTAACCCTAACCCTAACCCTAACCCTAACCCTAACCCTAACCCTAACCCTAACCCTAACCCTAACCCTAACCCTAACCCTAACCCTAACCCTAACCCTAACCCTAACCCTAACCCTAACCCTAACCCTAACCCTAACCCTAACCCTAACCCTAACCCTAACCCTAACCCTAACCCTAACCCTAACCCTAACCCTAACCCTAACCCTAACCCTAACCCTAACCCTAACCCTAACCCTAACCCTAACCCTAACCCTAACCCTAACCCTAACCCTAACCCTAACCCTAACCCTAACCCTAACCCTAACCCTAACCCTAACCCTAACCCTAACCCTAACCCTAACCCTAACCCTAACCCTAACCCTAACCCTAACCCTAACCCTAACCCTAACCCTAACCCTAACCCTAACCCTAACCCTAACCCTAACCCTAACCCTAACCCTAACCCTAACCCTAACCCTAACCCTAACCCTAACCCTAACCCTAACCCTAACCCTAACCCTAACCCTAACCCTAACCCTAACCCTAACCCTAACCCTAACCCTAACCCTAACCCTAACCCTAACCCTAACCCTAACCCTAACCCTAACCCTAACCCTAACCCTAACCCTAACCCTAACCCTAACCCTAACCCTAACCCTAACCCTAACCCTAACCCTAACCCTAACCCTAACCCTAACCCTAACCCTAACCCTAACCCTAACCCTAACCCTAACCCTAACCCTAACCCTAACCCTAACCCTAACCCTAACCCTAACCCTAACCCTAACCCTAACCCTAACCCTAACCCTAACCCTAACCCTAACCCTAACCCTAACCCTAACCCTAACCCTAACCCTAACCCTAACCCTAACCCTAACCCTAACCCTAACCCTAACCCTAACCCTAACCCTAACCCTAACCCTAACCCTAACCCTAACCCTAACCCTAACCCTAACCCTAACCCTAACCCTAACCCTAACCCTAACCCTAACCCTAACCCTAACCCTAACCCTAACCCTAACCCTAACCCTAACCCTAACCCTAACCCTAACCCTAACCCTAACCCTAACCCTAACCCTAACCCTAACCCTAACCCTAACCCTAACCCTAACCCTAACCCTAACCCTAACCCTAACCCTAACCCTAACCCTAACCCTAACCCTAACCCTAACCCTAACCCTAACCCTAACCCTAACCCTAACCCTAACCCTAACCCTAACCCTAACCCTAACCCTAACCCTAACCCTAACCCTAACCCTAACCCTAACCCTAACCCTAACCCTAACCCTAACCCTAACCCTAACCCTAACCCTAACCCTAACCCTAACCCTAACCCTAACCCTAACCCTAACCCTAACCCTAACCCTAACCCTAACCCTAACCCTAACCCTAACCCTAACCCTAACCCTAACCCTAACCCTAACCCTAACCCTAACCCTAACCCTAACCCTAACCCTAACCCTAACCCTAACCCTAACCCTAACCCTAACCCTAACCCTAACCCTAACCCTAACCCTAACCCTAACCCTAACCCTAACCCTAACCCTAACCCTAACCCTAACCCTAACCCTAACCCTAACCCTAACCCTAACCCTAACCCTAACCCTAACCCTAACCCTAACCCTAACCCTAACCCTAACCCTAACCCTAACCCTAACCCTAACCCTAACCCTAACCCTAACCCTAACCCTAACCCTAACCCTAACCCTAACCCTAACCCTAACCCTAACCCTAACCCTAACCCTAACCCTAACCCTAACCCTAACCCTAACCCTAACCCTAACCCTAACCCTAACCCTAACCCTAACCCTAACCCTAACCCTAACCCTAACCCTAACCCTAACCCTAACCCTAACCCTAACCCTAACCCTAACCCTAACCCTAACCCTAACCCTAACCCTAACCCTAACCCTAACCCTAACCCTAACCCTAACCCTAACCCTA